>NC_142463.1:126622032-126922032 GCF_049115385.1 Moschus berezovskii | reverse complement strand
GGCTAGAGAGTAACCACGAAGTTCCCCTTCCAACACAAAGGGGACTGGAATTCCCTGAAGCAACCCTAGCAACTTCCTGAAGTGCCCTGTGCAAATCCAGAAGTACCTCCGGTTTCCCGTCGCAACTAAAGAAACACGACAAAATTATCCTCTCAATGCGAGATGAGGTAATTTTGCGAAGCAGAATTTCATGAGAAATCCCACATTCCCGCTTGAAAGGCAAAAGGGTACTTGACACACTTTATGCCACTCAGAAATTTCCCTAACATCCATCCCCATTGGAGAGAAGAACACATTTTATGGATTCAACACGTGAAGACGCCCAATCCAATTAAAGGTCTAGAGAGTAACCCCGAAGTTCCCCTTCCAACACAAAGGGGACTGGAATTCTCTGAAGCAACCCTAGTGACTTCCTGAAGTGCCCTGTGCAAATCCAGAAGTTCCTCCGGTTTCCCGTCGCAACTAAAGAAACACGACAAAATTATCCTCTCAATGCGAGATGAGGTTAATTTTGCGAAGCAGAATCTCAAGAGAAATCCCACATTCCCGCTTGAAAGACAAAAGGGTACTTGACAAACTTTATGCCACTCAGAAAGTACCCTAACATCCGTCCCCATTGGAGAGGAGAACACACTTTATGGACTCAATTCGAGAAGAGGCTCTATTCCCATTAAAGGGCTCGAGAGTAATCGGAAGTTCCCGTTCCAGCACAAAAGGGGACGTGACTTCCCTGAGGCAACCCGAGTGAGTTCCTGAGGTCCCCGCCGCAACTCGAGAAATACGCCCTGCTTCCCGCCGCAACTCGACAAACAGCACAAAATGATCCTCTCAATGCGAGAGGAGGAAATTTTGCGATGCAGAATCTCAAGAGAAATATCACATTCCCTCTTGAAAGGCAAAAAGGTACTTGACACCCTTTATTCGACTCAGAAAGTTCCATCACACAGCCGTCCCCATTGGAGAAGAGAATACACTTTATGGACTCAATTCGAGATGAGCCCCTGTTCACGTTGAAGGGCTCCAGAGGAAACCGGAAGTTCCCCTTCCAACACCAAAGGGGACCTGACTTCCCTGAAGCAACCCGAGTGAGTTCCGTGGGTCCCCGTCACAACTCGAGAATTTTCCCCAGCTACCGGCTGCAACTCGAGAAATACAAAAAATTATAGACTCCATGCGAGCTGAGGAAATTGTGCAATGCAGAAACTCAAGAGAAATACCACATTCCCTCTTGAAAGGCAGAAAGTGACTTGACACCCTTTATTCGACACAGAAAGTTCCCTCAAACAGCGGTCCCCATTGGAAAGGAGAGCACACTTAATGGACTCAATTCGAGATGAGCCCCAGTTCACATTTAGGGGCTCGAGAGTAAACCGGAAGTTCCCCTTCTAACACCACAGGGGAACTGACTTCCCTGAAGCAAACCGAGCGAATTCCAGAGGTCCTCGTCGCAACACGAGAAGTACCCACAGATTACCGCCGCAACTCGAGAAACACCACAAAATTATCCCGTCAATGCGAGAGGAGGAAATGTGGCGATGTAGAATCTCAAGAGAAATACCACGTTCCATCCTGAAAGGCAAAAAGGTACTTGACACCCTTTATTCGACACAGAAAGTTCCGAAACACAGCCGTCCCCATTGGAGAGGGTAACACACTTTATGGACTCAATTCGAGATGAGCCCCTGTTCACATTTAAGAGCTCGAGAGGAAACCGGATGTTCCCCTTCCAACACAAAAGGGGACCTAACTTCCCTGAAGCAACCAGAGCGAGTTTCGAGGTCCCCGTGGCAACTCGAGTAGTACCCCCAGCTTCTCGCCACAACTCGAGAAACACCAAAAAATGAACCCATCAATGCGACAGGAGAAAATTTTGCGATGCAGAATCTCAAGAGAAATACCGCATTCCCTCTTGAATGGCGAAAAGTTACTTGACACCCTTTATGCGACTCAGAAAGTTTCCTCACAAAGCCGTCCCCTTTGGAGAGGAAAACACACTTTATGGACTTAATTCAAGATGAGCCCCTGTTCACATTTAAGGGCTCGAGAGGAAACCGGAAGTTCCACTTTCAACATCAAAGGGGACCTGACTTCCGTGAAGCAACCTGAGCGAGTTCCTGAGGTCCCCGTCGCAACTCGAGAAGTACGCCCAGCTGCCCGCCGCAACTCGAGAAACACCACAAAATGATCCCATCAATGCGAGAGGAGGAAATGTTGCGAACCAGAATCTCAAGTGAAATACCACATTTCTTCTTGAAAGGCAAAAATGTCCTGAAACCCTTTATTCGACTTAGAAAGTTCCCTCACACAGCCGTCCCCATTGGAGAGGAGAACACACTGTATGGACTCAATTCGAGCTGAGCCCCTGTTCACATTGAAGGGGTCGAGAGAAAACCGGAAGTTCCCCTTTCAATACCAAAGGGGACCTGAAATCCTTGAAGCAACACGAGTGAGTTCCTGAGGTCCCCGTCGCAACTCGAGAAGTACCCTCAGGTTCCTGCCGAAACTCGAGAAACACCACAAAATGATCCCCTCAATGCGAGAGGAGGAAATTTTGCGATTCAGAATCTCCAGAGAAATACAACATTCCCTCTTGAAAGGCAAAAAGGTACTTGACACCCTTTCTTCGGCTCAGAAAGTTCCCTCACACAGCCGTCCCCATTGGAGAGAACACACTTTATAGACTCAATTCGAGATGATACCCTGTTCACATTTAAGGGCTCGGGAGGAAACCGGAAGTTCCCCTTCCAACAACAAAAGGGACCTGACTTCCCTGAAGCATCCCGAGCGAGTTCCGGAGGTCCCCGTAACAACTCGAGTAGTTTCCCCAGCTTTCGGCTGCAACTCGAGAAATACCAAAAAATTATAGACTCAATGCGAGCTGAGGAAACTGTGCAATGCAGAATCTCAAGAGAAATACCACATTCCCTGTTGAAAGTGTAAAAGCGACTTGATACCCTTTATTCGACTCAGAAATTTCCCTGACCTAGCCGTCCCCATTATAGAGGAGAACATAATTTATGGACTCAGTTCGAGATGAGACCAGGTTCACATTTAAAGGCAAGAGAGTAAACCGGAAGCTCCACTTCCAACAACAAAGGGGAGCTGACTTCCCTGAAGCAACCCGAGCGATTTCCTGAGGTGCCCATCGCAACTGGAGAAGTACACCCAGCTTCCTGCCGCAACTCGAGAAACAAAAAAAAATTATCCCCTCAATGCGAGAGGAGGAAATTTTGCGATGCAGAATCTCAAGAAAAATAGCACATTGCCTCTTGAAAGGCAAAAATGTACTTGACACCCTTTATTTAACTCAGAACGTTTTCTGACACAGCCGTCCCCAAAGGAGAGGAGAACACACGTTTTGAACTCAATTCGAAATGAGCCCCTGTTCACACTTAAGAGTTCGAGAGTAAACCGGAAGTTCCCCTTCCAACACCAAAAGGGGACCTGACTTCCGTGAAGCAACCCGAGCGAGTTTCTGAGGTCCCCATCGCAATTCGAGAAATACCCCCAGCTTCCCGCCGCAACTCGAGAAACAACACAAAATGATGCCCTCAATGCCAGAGGAGGAAATTTGGCGAGGCAGAATCGCAAGAGAAATACCACATTTCCTCTTGAAAGGCAAAAAGGGACTTGACACCCTTTATTTGACTCAGGAAGTTCCCTCACACAGCCGTCCCCATTGAAGAGGATAACACATTTTATAGACTCAATTAAAGATGAGCCCCTGTTCACATTTAAGGGCTCGAGAGGAAAAATGAAGTTCCTCTTCCAACACCAAAGGGGACCTGACTTCCCTGAAGCAACCCGAGCCAGTTCCTGAAGTCCCCGTCGTAATTCGAGAAGTACCCCAAGATTCAAGGCACAACTCGAGAAACATTACAAAATGATCCCCTCAATGCGAGAGGAGGAAATTTTGCATTGCAGAATCTCAAGAGAAATAGCACTTTCCCTGTTAAAAGACTAAAAGTTACTTGACACCCTTTATTCTAGTCAGAAAATTCCCTCACACAGCCGTCCCCATTGGAGAGGAGAACACATGTTATGGACTCAATTCGAGATGAGACCCTGTCCACATTTAAGACATCGAGCGGAAACCTGAAGTTCCCCTTTCAACACCATAGGGGACCTGACTTCCCTGAAGCAACCCGAACGACTTCCTTAGGTCCCCGTTGCAACTCGAGAAGTATCCCCAGCCTCCCGCTGCAACTCGAGAAACACCACAAAATGATCCCCTCAAAGGAAGAGGAGGAAATTTTGCGATGCAGAATCCCAAGAGAAATACCACATTCCCTCTTGAAAGGCAAAAAGGTACTTGACACCCTTTATTCGACTCAGAAAGTTCCCTCACACAGACGTCCCCATGGATAGGAGAAACACTTTATGGACTCAATTCGGGATGAGACCCTGTTCACATTTAAGGGCTCGAGGGTAAACCGGAGTTTCCCCTTCCAACCACGAAGGGGACCTGACTTCCCTGAAGCAACCTGAGCGAGTTCCTGAGGTCCCTCTCACAACTCCAGAAGTGCCCGAAGCTTCCAGCCGAAACTCAAGAAACACCACAAAATGATTCCCTCAATGCGAGAGGAGGAAACTTTGCGATGCAGAATCTCAAGAGAAATACCACATTCCCTCTAAAGGCAAAAAGGTACTTGACACCCTTTATTCCACTCAGAAAGTTCCCTCACACAGCCGTCCCCATTGGATAGGAGAACACACTTTATGGACTCAATTCGAGATGAGCCCCTGTTCACATTTAAGGCCTCGAGAGGAAAGATGAAGTTCCCCTTCCAACACCAAAGGGGACCTTTCTTCCCTGAAGCAAACCGAGCGAGTTCCTGAGGTACCCGTCGCAACTCGAGAAGAACACCCACCGTCTTGCTCAACTCGAGAAACACCACAAAATGATCCGCTCAATGCGAAAGGAGGAAATTTTGCGATGCAGAATCTCTAGAGAAATACCACATTCCCTCTTGAAAGTCAAAAAGGTACTTGACACCCTTTATTCGACTCAGAAAGTTCCCTCACACAGCCGTCCCCATGGATAGGAGAAACACTTTATGGACTCAATTCGGGATGAGCCCCTGTTCACATTTAAGGGCTCGAGGGTAAACCGGAATTTTCCCTTCCAACCACAAAGGGGACCTGACTTCCCTGAAGAAACCTGAGCGAGTTCCTGAGGTCCCTGTCGCAACTCCAGAAGTGCCCGAAACTTCCCGCCGCAACTCGAGAGACACCACAAAATGATTCCCTGAATGCGAGAGGAGGAAATTTTGCGATTCAGAATTTCAAGAGAAATACAACATTCCCTCTAAAGGCAAAAGGGTACTTGAAACCCTTTATTCGACTCAGAAAGTTCCCTCACATGGCCGTCCCCATTGGAGAGGAGAACACACTGTATGGACTCAATTCGAGATGAACCTCTTTTCACATTTAAGGGCTCGAGAGTAAACCGGAATTTCCCCTTCCAACACCAAAGGGGACCTGACTTCCTGGAAGCTACCCGAGCGAGTTCCGTAGGTCCCCGTCACAACTCGAGAAGTACCCCCAGCTTCCCGTTGCAACTCGAGAAACACCACAAAATTATCCCCTCAATGTGAGATGAGGAAATTTGGCGATTGAGAATCTCAAGAGAAATACCACATTCCCTCTTGAAAGGCAAGAAAGTACTTGACACCCTTAATTCGTCTCAGAAGGTTCCCTCACACAGCCGTTCCCATCGGAGGGGGCAACACACTTTATGGACTCCATTCGAGATGAGCCCCTGTTCACATTGAAGGGCTCGAGAGTAAACCGGAAGGTCCCCTTCCAACACCAAAGGGGACCTGACTACCCTGAAGCAACCCGAGCCAGTTCCGGAGGTCCCAGTCCCAACTCCAGGAGAACCCCCAGCTTCCCGCCGCACCTCGAGAAACACCAGAAAATTATCAACTCAAAGCGAGATAAAGAAATTTCGCGATGCAGAATCTCAAGAGAAATACCACATTCCCTCTTGAAAGGCAAAAAGGTACTTGACACCCTTTATTCGACTCAGAAAGGTCCCTCACACTGCCGTCCCCATTGGAGAGGAGAACACACTTTATGGACTCAATTCAAGATAAGCCCCTGTTCACATTGAAGGGCTCCAGAGGAAATCGGAATTTCCCCTTCCAACACCAAAGGGGACCTGACTTCCCGGAAGCAACCCGAGCGACTTCCTTAGGTCGCCGTCGCACCTCGAGAGGTACCCCCAGCTTCCCGCCGCAACTCGATAAACACGCCAAAAGTATCTCCTCAATGCGAGATGAGGAAATTCGGCGATGCAGAATCTCAAGAGAAATACCGCATTCCCTCTTGAAAGGCAAAATGGTACTTGACACCCTTTATTCGACTCAGAAACTTCCCTCACACAGCCGTCCCCATTGGAGACGAGAACACACTTTATGGACTCAATTCGAGATGAGCCCCTGTTTACATTGAAGGGCTCGAGAGTAAACCGGAATTTCCCCTTCCAACACCAAAGGGGACCTGACTTCCCTGAAGCAACCAGAGCGAGTTCCTGAGGTCCCCGTCGCAACTCGAGAAGTACCCCCAGCCTCCCGCCGCAACTCGAGAAAGACCACAAAATTATCCCCTCAATGCCAGAGGAGGAAATTGGGTGATGCAGAATCTCAAGAGAAATTCGACATTCCCTCTTGAAAGGCAAAAAGTTACATGACACCCTTTATTCGTCTCAGAAAGTTCCCTCACACATCCGTCCCCATTGGAGAGGAGAACACACTTTATGGACTCAACTCGAGAAGAGGCCTTTTTCCCATTAAAGGGCTCGAGGTTAATCAGGAAGTTCCCCTTCCAGCACAAAAGGGGACCTGACTTCCCTGAAGTAACTCGAGTGAGTTCCTAAGGTCCCCGTCCCAGCCCGAGAACTACCCCCAGGTTCCCGCCGCAGTTCGAGAAACACGAGTAAATTATCCCATAAATGGGACATGAGGAAATTTTGCCCTGCAGAATCTCAAGAGAAATCCCACATTCCCGCTTGAAAGCCAAAAGGGTACTTGACACACTTTATACCACACAGAAAGTTCCCTAACATCCATCCCCATTGGAGAGGAGAACACACTTTATGGACTAAATTTGAGATGAGCACCTATTCACATTTACGTGCTCGAGAGTAATCCGGAGTTCCCCTTCCAACACAAAAGGGGACTTGACTTCCCTGAAGAAACCGGAGCGAGTTCCTGAGGTCCCCGTCGCAACTCAAGAAATACCCCAACTTCCCGCCACAACACGAGAGACACCACAATATTATCCCCTCAATGCGAGATGAGGTAATTTTGCACTGCAGAATCTCAAGAGAAATCCCACATTCTCGCTTGAAAGGCAAAAGGGTACTTGACACACTTTATGCCCCTCAGAAAGTTCCCTAATGTCCGTACCCATTGGAGAGGAGAACACACTTTATGGACGCAACTCAAAATGAGGCCCTATTCCCAATAAAGGGCTCGAGAGTAATCCGGAAGTTCCCCTTCCAGCACAAAAGGTGACCTGACTTCCCTGAAGTAACTCGAGTGAGTTCCTGAGGTCCCAGTCGCAACCCCCGAAGTACCCCCAGCTTCCCGCCGCAACTCGAGAAACACCACAAAATTATCCCCTCAGTGCGACATGAGGAAATTTTCCGCTGCAGAATCTCAAGAGAAATCCCACATTCCCACTTGAAAGGCAAAAGGGTACTTGACGCCCTTTATGCCACTCAGAAAGTTCCCCAACATCTGTCCCCATTGGAGAGGAGAACACATTTTTTGGACTCAATTAGAGAAGAGGATTTATTCCCATTAAAGGGCTCAAGAGTAATCCGGAAGTTCCTGTTCCAGCACAACAGGGGACATGACTTCCCTGAAGTAACTCGAGTTGAGTTCCTGAGGTCCCCGTTGTAACTCGATAAGTACCCCCAGCTTCCCGCTGCAATTCGAGAAACACCACTAAATTATCCCGTCAATGCTCGATGAGGAAATTTTGCGCTGCAGAATCACAAGAGAAATCCCACATTCCCACTTGAAAGGCAAAAGGGAACTTGACTCCCTTGAGGCGACTCAGAACGGTCCCTAATATCCGTCCTCATTGGAGAGGAGAACACACTTAATGGAGTCAAATAGAGAAGAGGCAATATTCGCATTTAACGGCTCAAGAGTAATCCGAAAGATCCCCTGTCAACACAAAAGGGGACTTGACTTCGCTGAAGCAACCCGAGCGAGTTCCTGAGGTCCCCGACGCAACTCAAGAATTACCTCCTGCTTCTCTCCGCAACTCAAGAAAAACAACAAAATCATCCCCTCAATGCGAGATGAGGAAATTTTGAGCTGCAGAATCTAAAGAGAAATTCCACATTCCCGCTTTAAAGGCAAATGGTTACTTGACACCCTTTATGCGACTCAGAATGTTCCCTCACACAGCCGTTCCCATTGGAGAGGAGAACACACTTTATGGACTCAATTGGAGATGAGCCCCTATTCCCATTTAATGGCTGGAGAGTAAACCGGAAGTTCCCATTTGAACACAAAAGGGGACCTGACTTCCCTGAAGCAACCCGAGCGAGTTCCTGAGGTCCCAGTCGCAACTTGAGAAGTACCCCCATCTTCCTGCCACAACTCCAGAAACACCACAAAATTATCCCCTTAAGGCGAGATGAGGAAATTTTGCGCTGCACAATCAAGAGAAATTCCACATTTTCGCCTGAAAGGCAAAAGGGTTCTTGACACACTTTATTCAGTTCAGTTCAGTTCAGTCTCTCAGTCGTGTCCGACTCTCCGCGTCCCCATGAATCACTGTTTGTCAAGCCTCCCTGTCCATCACCAACTCCCGGAGTTCACTCAAACTCATATCCACAGAGTCGGTGATTCTATCCAGGCATCTCATTCTTTGTCGTCCCCTTCTCCTCCAGCCCCCAACCTTTCCTAGCATCAGAATCTTTTCCAGTGAGTCAACTCGTCGCCTGAGTTGGCCAAAGTATTGCAGTTTCAGCTTTAGCATCAGTCCTTCCAATGAACACCCAGGATTGATCTCCCTTAGAATGGACTGGTTGGATCTTCTTGCAGTACAAGGGACTCTCAAGAGTCTTCTCCAACACCACAGTTCCAAAGCATCAATTCTTCGGCGATCAGCTTTCTTCATAGTCCAACTCTCACATCCATACATGACCACGGGAAAAACCATAGCCTTGACTAGACGGACCTTTGTTGGCAAAGTGTCTGCTTTTTAATATACTATCAAGGTTGGTCATAACTTTCCTTCCTAGGAGTAAGCGCCTTTTAATTTCATGGCTGCAATCAGCATCTGCAGTAATTTTGGAGCCCAAATAATTAAAGTCTGACACTGTTTCCACTGTTTTTCCATCTATTTCCAGTGAAGTGATGGGACCAGATTCCATGACCTTTGTTTTCTGAATGTTGAGCTTTAAGTCAGCCTTTTCACTCTCCTCTTTCACTTTCATCAAGAGGCTTTTGAGTTCCTCTTCACTTTCTGCCCTAAAGGTGGTGTCATCTGCATATCAGAGGTTATTGATATTTCTCCCAGCAATCTTGATTCCAGCTTGTTCTTCTTCCAGCCCAACATTTCTCATGATGTACTCTGCATATAAGTTAAATAAGCAAGGTGACAATATACAGGCTTGACGTACTCCTTTTCCTATTTGGAACCAGTCTGTTGTTCCATGTACAGTTCTGACTGTTGCTTCCTGACCTGCATACAGGTTTCTCAAGAGGAAGCTCAGGTGGTCTGGGATTCCCATCTCTTTCAGAATCTTCCACAGTTAATAGTGATCCACACAGTCAAAGGCTTTGGCATAGTCAATGAAGCAGAAATAGATGTTTTTCTGGAACACTCTTGCTTTCTCCATGATCCAGCGGATGTTGGCAGTTTGATCTCTGGTGCCTCTGCCTTTTCTAAAACCTGCTTGAACATCTGGGAGTTCACGGATCACATGTTGCTGAGGCCTGGCTTGGAGAATTTTGAGCATGACTTTACTAGCATGTGAGATGAGTGCAATTGTGCGGTTGTTTGAGCATTCTTTGGCATTGCTTTTCTTTGGGATTGGAATGAAGACTGACCTTTTCCAGTCCTGTGGCCACTGCTGAGTTTTCCAAATGTGTTGTCATATTGAGTGAAGCACTTTCATAGCATCATCTTTCAAGATTTGAAATAGATCAACTGGAATTCCATCACTTCCACTAGCTTTGTTCCTAGTGATGCTTTCTTAGGCCCACTTGACTTCACATTCCAAGATGTCTGGCTCTATGTCAATGATCATATTTTCGTGACTATCCTGGTCGTGAAGATATTTTTTGTACAGTACTTCTGTGTAATCTTGCCACCTCTTCTTAATATCTTCTGCTTCCGTTAGGTCCATACCATTTCTGTCCTTTATCGAGCCCATCTTTGCATGAAATGTTCCCTTGAAATCTCTCATGTTCTTGAAGTGATCTCTTGTTTTTCCTATTCTGTTGTTTTCCTCTATTTCTTTGCATAGATCACTAAGGAAGGCTTTCTTATCTCTCCTTGCTATTCTTTGGAACTCTGCATTCTAATGCTTATATCTTTCCCTTTCTCCTTTGCTTTTCGCTTCTATTCTTTTCACAGCTATTTGTAAGGCCACCTCAGACAGCCATTTGGCTTTTTTTGCATTTCTTTTCCATGGGGATGCTCTTGGTCCCTGTCTCCTGTACAATGTCACGAACCTCCGTCCAGAGGTCATCAGGCACTCTATCTATCAGATCTAGTCCCTTAAATCTATTTCTCACTTCCACTGTATAATCATAAGGGATTTGATTTAGGTCATATCTGAATGGTCTAGGGGTTTTCCCTACTTTCTTCAATTTCAGTCTGAATTTGGCAATAAGGAGTTCATGATCTGAGCTACAGTCAGCTCCTGGTCTTGTTTTTGCTAACTGTATAGAGCTTCTCTGTCTTTGGCTGCAAAGAATATAATCAATCTGATTTCGGTGTTGACCATCTGGTGATGTCCACGTGTAGAGTCTTCTCTTGTGTTGTTGGAAGAGGGAGTTTGCTATGACCAGTGCATTCTCTTGACAAAACTCTATTAGCCTTGGCCCTGCTACATTCCGTGCTCCAAGGCCAAATTTGCCTGTTACTCCAGGTGTTTCTCGACTTCCTACATTTGCATTCCAGGCCCTATAATGAAAAGGACATCTTTTTTGGGTGTTAGTTCTAAAAGGTCTTCTAGGTCTTCACAGAACTGTTCAACTTCGGCTTCTTCAGTGTTACTGGTTGGGGCATAGGCCTGGATTACTGTAATGTTGAATGGTTTGCCTTGGAAACGAGCAGAAGTCATTCTGTCGTTTTTAAGATTTCATCCAAGTACTGCATTTCGGACTCTTTTGTTGACCATGATGGCTACTCCATTTCTTCTAAGGGATTCCTGCCCACAGTAGTAGATATAATGGTCATCTGAGTTAAATTCACACATTCCAGTCCATTTTAATTCACTGATTCCTAGAATGTCTATGTTCACTCTTGCCATCTCCTGTTTGACCACTTCCAATTTGCCTTGATTCATGGACCTAACATTCCAGGTTCCTATGCAATATTGCTCTTTACAGCACCGGACCTTGCTTCTATCACCGGTCACATCCACAACTGGGTACTGGTTTTGCTTTTGCTCCATCCCTTCATTCCTTCTAGAGTTATTTCTCCACTGATCTCCAGTAGCATACTGGTCACCTACTGACCTGGGGAATTCCTCATTCAGTATCCTGTCATTTTGCCCTTTGATACTGTTCATGGGGTTCTCAAGGCAAATATACTGAAGTGGTTTGCCATTCCCTTCTCCAGTGGACCACATTCGGCTGTGGTCCATGTGATCAGATCGACTAGATTCCTGTGATTATGATTTCAGTGTGTCTGCCCTCTGATGCCCCCTCGCAATATCTACCATCTTATTTGAGTTTCTACCTTGGGTGTGGGATATCTCTTCACAGCTGCTCCAAGAAAGCGCAGCTGCTGCAACTTACCTTGGATGAGGGGTATGTCCTCAAGGCTGCCCCTCCTGACTTTGAACATGAGTAGCTCCTCTCGGCCCTCCCCCACACAGCCACCCCCTATTGGACGAGGGATACCTCCTCTTGGCCACCTGCCCTGGCCTCAGGTATGGGGTAACTCCTCATGGCCACGCATTTTTGCATGGTCGGTTGCACCAGGGCCTGCGTCTCTCGCGACTGCTCAGGCTGGGAAGGCATCTCTCCCGTCTGCGCGGGCAGGGCCTGGTACTCTGGCGTCTGAGCGGGCGGGGCCGGGTTCTCTCGAGTCTGCGCGGGCGAGGCCGGATTCTCTAGCGACTGCGTGGGCGGGGCCTGGGTCTATCGCGTCTGCACGGGAGGGATCCCGGACTCTAGGGTCTGAGTGGGCGGGGCAGGCGACTCTCGCGTCTGCGCGGGCGGGGGCAGTGTCACTCGCATCTGTGCCGAAGGGGCCTGGGTCTCGCGGGTCTCCGCAGGTGGGGCAGTTGTCTCTCACGTCTGCGCGGGCGGGGCGGCGACTCTCGGGACTGCGCGGGTTTGGGCGGGGTCTCTTACGTCTGCGCTGGAGGGGCCGGGGTCTCTCGCGGCTGGACAGGCAGGGAAGGCTTCTCTTGCATCTGCGCGGGAGAGGACTGCATCTCTCGCATCTGCGCCACCGGTGAGACTCAGAAAATTCCCTCACACAGTCGTCCCCATTGGAGAGGAGAACACACTTTATAGTCTCAACTGGAGATTAGGTCCATTACCATTTAAAGTCTGGAGAGTAATCCGGAAGTTCCCCTTCCAACACAAAGGAGATCTGACTTCCCTGAAGCAACCCGAGCAAGTTTCTGAGGTCCCCGTTCCAACTCGAGAGATACCCCCAGCTTCCAGTCGAAACTCGAAAAACACCACAAAATTATCCCCTCAATGCGAGATGAGGAAATATTGCCATGCAGAATCTCAAGAGAAATACCACATTCCCTCTTGAAAGGCAAAAGGGTACTTGACACCCTTTATGCGACTCACAATGTTCCCTCACACCGCCGTCCCCATTGCAGAGGAGAACACAGTTTATGGACTCAACTCAAGAAGAGGACCTATTCCCATTTCATGGCTCCAATGTAAACACCAATGTCCCCTTCCAACACAAAAGGGGACCTGACTTCCCTGAAGTAACCCGAGGGAGTTCCTGAGGTCCCAGTGGCAACTCAAGAAGTACCCAAAGCTTCCCGCCGAAATCAAGAAACACCACAAAATTATCTGCTCAGTGAGAGATGGGGAAATTGAGCGCTGCAGAATCTCAAGAGAATTCCTACATTCCCGCTTCAAAGGCAAAAGTGTACTTGACACAATTTATGGGTCTCAGAAAGTTCCCTCACACAGTTGTCCCCATTGAAGAGGAGAACAAACGTTTTGAAATAAACTTGAGAATAGGCCCTATTACCGTTTAACTGATTGAGAAAAAATCTGAAATTCCCTTTCCAACACAAATGCGGATCTGACTTCCCTGAAGAAACGCGAGCGAGTTCCTGAGGTCCCCGTCGCAACTCGATAAGTTCCCCCAACTTCCTGCTAAAAATCAAAAAACACCACAAAATTATCCCAACAATGTGAGATGAGGAAATTTTGCGCTGCAGAATCTCAAGAGAAAGCCTACTTTCCCGCTTGAAAGGCAAAAGGGTACTTGAAACCATTTATGCGACTCAGAAATTTCACTAACATCAGTCCCCATTGGAGAGGAGAACACACTTTATGGACTCAATTCGAGATGAGACCGTATTCCCATGTAACAGCTCGAGAGTAAACCGGAAGTTCACCTTCCAACACCAAAGGGGACCTGACTTCCCTGAAGCCACCCGAGCGAGGTTCTGGTGTCCCCATCGAAACTCCAGAAGTACCCCAGCTTCCCGCCGCAATTCATGAAACACCAAAAATCCCCTCAATGCGAGATGAGGAAATTTTTGCGCTGCAGAATCTCAAGAGAAATACCACATTCTCTCTTGAAAGGCAAAAGTGTAATTCACACAATTTATGCGACTCAGAAATTTCACTAACATGAGTCCCCATTGGAGAGGAGAACACACTTTATGGACTCAATTCGAGATGAGCTCCTATTTCCATTAAAAGACTCGAACATAAATAGGAAGTTCCCCTTCCAACGCCAAAGTGGACCTGACTTCCCTGAAGCAACTCAAGCGAGGTCCTGACGTCCCCGTCGCAACTCGAGAAGTGCCCCCAGCTTGCCGCCACAACTCGAGAAACACCACAAAATTATCCCCTCAATGCAAGATGAGGAAATTTGGCGCTGCACAATCTCAAGAGAAATACCACATTCTCTCTTGAAAGGCAAAAAGGTACGTAACAACTTTTATGCGACTCAGATAGTTCCCTCACACAGCCGTCCCCATTGGAGAGGAGAACACACTTTATGGACTCAATTCGAGATGAGCCCCTATTCCCATTTAATGGCTCGAGAGTAAACCGCAAGTTCCCCTCCAACATCAAAGGGGACCTGACTTCCCTGAAGCAACCCGACGAGGTCCTGAGTTCCCTGTTGCAACTCGAGAAGTACCCCCCACTTCCCGTGCAACACGAGAAACACCATAAAATTAACCCCTCAATGAGAGATGAGAAAATTTTGCACTGCAGAATCTCAAGAGAAATTCCACATTCCCTCTTGAAAGGCAAAAGGGTACTTGATACCCTTTATGCGAATCAGAAATTTCGCTAATATCAGTCCCCATGGGAGAGGAGAACACAATTTATGGACTCAATTCGAGATGAGCCCCTGTTCATATTTAACAGCGCGAGAGTCAACCAGAAGTTCCCTTGCAACAGCAAAGAGGACCACACTTCCCTGAAGCAACCCGAGGGAGTTCCTGAGGTCCCCGTCGCAACTCGAGAAGTACCCCCAGCTTCCCACCGCAACTCGAGAAACACCACAAAATTATCCCCTCAATGCGAGATGAGGAAATTTTGCGATGCAGAATCTCAAGAGAAATAACACATTTCCTCTTGAAAGGCAAAAAGGTACTTGACACCCTTTATTCAACTCAGAAAGTTCCCTCACACAGCCGTCCCCATTGGACAGGAGAACACACGTTATGGATTCAATTCGAGATGAGCCCCTGTTCACAATGAAGAGCTCAAGAGTAAACCGGAAGGTCCCCTTCCAACAACAAAGGGGACCTACAGTCGTTGAAGCAACCCGAGCGAGTTCCGTAGGTCCCCGTCACACCTCGAGAAGTACCCCCAGCTTCCCGTTGCAACTCGAGAAACACCACAAAATTATCCCCTCAATGCGAGAGGAGGAAATTTGGCGATGCAAAATCTCAAGAGAAATACCACATTCCCTCTTGAAAGGCAAAAAGGTACTTGACACCCTTTATTCGACTCAGAAAGTTCCCTCAAACAGACGTCCCCATTGGAGAGGAGAACACACTTTATGGACTCAATTCGAGATGAGCTTCTGTTCACATTTAAGGGCTCGAGAGTAAACCGGAAGTTCCCCGTCCAACACCAAAGGGGAACAGATTTCCCTGAAGCAACCCGAGCGAGTTCCTGAGGTCCCTGACGTAATTCGTGAAGTACCCCCAGCTTCCCGCCGCAACTCGAGAAACACCACAAAATTATCCCCTCAATGCGAGTTGAGGAAATTTGGCGATGCAGTATCTCAAGAGAAATAATACATTCCCTCTTGAAAGGCACAAAGGTACATGACACATTTTTTTGACTCAGAAACTTCCCTCACAAAGCCGTCCCCATTGGAGAGGAGAATACACTTTATGCACTCAATTCGACATGAGCCACTGTTCAGAGTTAATGGCTCGAGAGTAAACCGGAGGTTCACCTTCCAACACCAAAGGGGTCCTGACTTCAATGAAGCAACCCCAGTGAGTTCCTGAGGTCCCCGTCACAACTCGAGAAGTACCCCCAGCTTCCAGCCGAACTCGAGAAACACAACCAAATTATCCCCTCAATGCGAGTTGAGGAAATTTGGCGATGGAGAATCTCAAGAGAAATACCACATTCCCTCTTGAAAGGCAAAAGGTACTTGAAACCCATTATTTGACTAAAAAAATTCCCTCACACAGCCTTCCCCATTGGAGAGGAGATCAAACTGTATGGACTCAATTCGAGATGAGCCCCTGTTCACATTGAAGGGCTCAAGAGTAACCAGGAAGTTCCTCACCAACAATAAAGGGGACCTGACTTTCCTGAAGCAACCCGAGCGACTACCTGAGGTCCCCTTCGCAACTCGAGAAGTATCCCCAGGTTCCCGCCACAACACGAGAAACAACACAAAATTATCCCCTCAATGTGAAATGAGGAAATTTTGCGCTGCAGAATCGCAAGAGAAATCCCACATTCCCGCTTGAAAGGCAAAATGGTAATTTACACACTTTATGCCACTCAGAAAGTTCCCTAACATCAGTCCCCATTGGAGAGGAAAACACACTGTATTGAGTCAAGTTGAGAAGAGGACCTATTCCCTTAAAGGGCTCAAGAGAAATCTGGAAGTTCCCTACCCAGTACAAAAGGGGACCTGACTTCCCTGAAGTAACCCGAGTGAGTTCCCGAGGTCCCAATCGCACCTCGAGAAGTACCCCCAGCTTTCCGCCTCAATTTGAGAATCACCACAAACTTATCCGCTCAATGCGAGGTGAGGAAATTTTGCGCAGCCGAATCTCAAGAGAAATCCCATATTTCCGCTTGAAAGGTAAAAGGGTAATTGACACTTTTTGCCACTAAGAAAGTTCCCTAACATCTGTCCCCATTGGAGAGGAGAACACATTTTAAGGACACAAACCGAGAAGAGGCAATGTTCCCATTTCACGGCTCGAGAGTAACGCGGAAGTTTCCCTTCCAACACAAAAGGGGACTTGACTTTCCTGAAGCAACCGGAGCGAGCTCCTGAGGTCCCCGCGCAAATCCAGAATAACCCCTTCTTCCCGCCGCAACACGAGAAACACCATAAAATAATCACCACAGTGCGATTGAGGAAATTTTCCGCAGTCGAATCTCAAGAGAAATCCCACATTCCGCTTGAAAGGCAAAAGGGTACTTGACTACCTTTATGCCTCTAAGAATGTTTCCTAACAACCGTCCGCAGTGGAGAGGAGAATACACTATATGGACTTAAATTGAGAAGAGGCAATGTTTCAATTTAATGCCTCGAAATTAACCCGGAGTTCTCCTTCCAACACAAAAGGGGACTTCACTTCCCTGAAGCAACCCGAGGGACTTCCTGAGGTCCCTGCGCAACTCGAGAAGTACACCATGCTTCCCTTCTCAACTCTAGAAACACCACAAAATTATCCCCTCAATGCGAGATGAGGAAATTTTCGGCTGCAGAATCTCAAGAGAAATCCCACAATCCCGCCTGAATGGTAAAAGGATAGGTGACACACATTTTGCCACTAAGAAAGTTCCCTAACATTCGACCCCATTGGAGAGGAGAACACAATTTATGGACTCAAATCGAGAATAGGCAATGTTTCCATGTAACGGATGGAGTGTAACCCGGAAGTTCTCCTTCCAACACAAAGGGGGACTTGACTTCCCTGAAGCAACCCGAGTGAGTTCCTGAGGTCTCCGACGCAACTCGATAAGTGCCCCCAGCTTCATTCTGCAACTCGAGTATCACCACAAAATTATCCCCTCAATGCGAGATGAGGAAATTTTGCGCTGCAGACTCTAATGAGAAATCCCACATTCCAGCATGAAAGGCTAAAGGGTACTTGACTCCCCTTATGCGACTCAGAATGTTCCCTAACATCCGTCCTCAGTGGAGAGGAGAACACATTTTATGGACTCAAATCGAGAAGAGGCAATGTTCCCATTCAACGGCTGGAGAGTAACCCTAAAGTGCTCCTTGCTACACAAAAGGGGACTTGATTTGACGGAAGCAACCCGAGGGACTTCCTGAGCTCCCTGCGCAACTCAAGAGTACCCCATACTTCCCTCCCCAACTCGAGAAACACGACAAAATCATCCCCTCAATGCGAGATGAGGAAATTTTGCGCTGCAGAATCGCAAGAGAAATCCCACATTCCAGCTTGAAAGGCTAAAGGGTAATTTACTCCCCTTGTGCGACTCAGAATGTTCCCTAACATCCGGCCTCAGTGGAGAGGAGAACACATTTTATGGACTCAAATCGAGAGGGGGCAATGTTCCCAATTTACGGCTGGAGAGTAACCCGGAAGTGCCCCGTCCTACACAAAAGGGGACTTGACTTGCCTGAAGCAACCTGAGGGACTTCCTGCGGTCCCTGCATAACTCCAGAAGTACCCCATGCTTCCCTCCTGAAATCTAGAAACACAAGAAAATCATCCCCTCATCGTGAGATGAGGAAAATTTGCATTGCAGATTCTCAGGAAAAATCCCACATTCGCGCTTGAAAGGCAAAAGGATAATTGACTCCCTTTATGCTACACAGAATGTTCCCTAAAATCCGTCCTCAGTGTAGAGGAGAACACACTTTATGGACTCAAATCGAGAAGAGGCAATGTTTCCATTTAACGCCTCGAGAGTAACACGGAAGTTTCCCTTCCAACACAGAAGGGTACTTGACTTCCCTGAAGCAACCCGAGCGAGTTCCTGAGGTCTCCAGGCCACTGGAGAAGTAGTCCCTGCTTCCCGCCAAAACTAGAGAAACACCAAAAAATTATCCCCTCAATGCGAGATGAGGAAATTGTGCGCTGTAAATCTAAGGAGAAATCCCACATTCCAGCATGAAAGGCTAAAGGATACTTGACTCCCTTTATGCGATTGAGAATGTTCCCTAACATCCGACCACAGTGGAGAGGAGAACACACTGTATGGACTCAAATCCAGAAGAGGCAATGTTCCCATTTAACGGTTGGAATGTAACCCGGAAGTTCCCCTTCCAACACAAAAGGGGACTTGACTTCCCTGAAGCACCCCGAGCGATTTTCTGAGGTCTTCGCAAAACTCGAAAAGTACCAAAAGCTTCCATCAGCAATTGGAGAAAAACCACAAAATTATCCCCTCAATGCGAGATGAGAAAATTTTGCCCTGAAGAGTCTCAAGAAAAATCCCACATTCCCGCTTGAAAGGCAAAAGCGTATTTGACTTTCTTTAAGCGACTCAGAATGGTTCCTAGCATCCGTCCTCAGTGGAGAGGAGAACACAATTTATGGACTCAAGTCGAGAAGAGGCAATATTCCCATTTAACGCCTGGAGACTAACCCGGAAGTTCCCCTTCCAACACAAAAGGGGACTTGACTTCCCTGAAGCAACCCGAGGGACATCCTGAGGTATCTGCGCAACTCGAGATGTACCAAATGCTTCCCTCCGCAACTGGAGAAATAACACAAAATTATCCCCTCAATGTGAGATGAGGAAATTTTGCGCTGCAGAATCGCAAGAGAAATCCCACATTCCCGCTTGAAAGGCAAAATGGTACTTTACACACTGTATGCCACTCAGAAAGTTCCCTAACATTCGTCCCCATTGGAGAGGAGAATACACTGTATGGACTCAAGTCGAGAAGAGGACCTATTCCCTTTAAAGTGCTCAAGAGTAAACCGGAAGTTCCCGTAACCAGCACAAAAGGGGACCTGACTTCCGTGAAGTAACCCGAGTGAGTTCCTGAGGTCCCGGTCGCACCTCCAGTAGTACCCCCAGCTTTCTGACGCAATTCGAGAATCACCACAAACTTATCTGCTCAATGCGAGGTGAGGAAATTTTGCGAAGCCGAATCTTAAGGGAAACCCCACATTCCCGCTTGAAAGGCAAAGGGGTACTTGACTCCCTTTTTGCCTCTAAGAATGTTTCCTAACCACCGTCCGCAGTGGAGAGGAGGTCACACTTTATGGACTCAAATCGAGAAGAGGCAATGTTTCCATTTAACGGCTCGAGAGTAATCCAGAATTTCCCCTTTCAACACAGAAGGTTACTTGACTTCCCTGAAGCAACACGAGGGACTTCCTGAGGTCCCTGCACTACTCGAGAAGTACCCCGTGCTTCCCTCCGAAACTCTAGAAACACCACAAAATTATCCCCTCAATGCGAGATGAGGAAATTTTCCACTGCAGAATCTCAAGAGAAATCCCACAATACCGCTTGAATGGTAAAAGGAGAGGTGGCACACTTTTTGCCACTAAGAAAGTTCCCTAACATCCATCCCCATTGGAGAGAACACACTTTATGGACTCAAATCGAGAAGAGGCAATGTTTTCATTTAATCGCTGGAGTGTAATCCGGAAGTTCCCCTTCCAAAACAAAAGGGGACTTGACTTCCCTGAGGCAACCCGAGTGAGTTCCTGAGGTCCACAACATAATTCGAAAAGTATCCAACGCTTCTCGCTGCAACTCGAGTATCACCACAAATTTATCCCCTCAATGCGAGATGAGGAAATTTTGCACTGCAGACTCTAAATAGAAATCCCACATTCCAGCATGAAAGGCTCTAGGGTACTTGACTCCCCTTATGCGACTCAGAAGACTCCTAACATCCGTCCTCAGTGGAGTGGAGAACAAATTTTAATGACTCAAATCGAGAAGAGGCAATGTTCCCATTTAACGACTGGAGAGTAACACGGAAGTGCCCCTTCCTACACAAAAGGGGACTTGACTTCCCTGAAGCACCCCGACCGAGGTTCTGAGGTCTGTGCGAAACTCGAAAAATACCCCAGCTTCCCTCCGCAATTCGAGAAAACCACAAAATTATCCCCTCAATGTGAGATGAGGAAATTTTGCGCTGAAGAGTCTCAAGAAAAATCCCACATTCCCACTTGAAAGGCAAAAGCGTACTTGACTTCCATTAAGCGACTCAGAATGGTTCCTAGCATCCGTCCTCAGTGGAGAGGAGAACACTCTTCATGGACTCAAATCGGGAAGAGGCAATATTCCCGTTTAATGGCTGGAGAGTAACCCGGAAGTTCCCCTTCCAACACAAAAGGGGACTTGACTTTCCTGATGCAACCCGAGTGACATCCTGAGGTATCTGCGCAACTTGAGAAGTACCCCATGCTTCCCTCCGCAACTCGAGAAACAACACAAAATTATTCCCTCAATGTGAGATGAGGAAATTTTGCGTTGCAGACTATCAAGAGAAATCCCACATTCTCCCTTGAAAGGCAAAATGGTACTTTACACACTTTATGCCACTCAGAAAGTTCCCTAACATCCATCCCCATTGGAGAGGAGAACACACTGTATGGACTCAAGTCGAGAAGAGGACCTATTCCCTTTAAAGGGCTCAAGAGTAATCCGGAAGTTCCCGTTCCAGCAGAAAAGGGGACCTGACTTCCCTGAAGTAACCTGAGTGACTTCCCGAGGCCCCCGTCGCACCTCGAGAAGTACCCCCAGCTTTCCGCCGCAATTCGAGAATCACCACAAACTTATCCGCTCAATGCAAGGTGAGGAAATTTTGCGCTGCTGAATCTCAACAGAAATCCCTTATTCCCGCTTGAAAGGTAAAAGGGTAGGTGACACATTTTTTGCCGCTAAGAAAGCTCCCTAACATCCGTCCCCATTGGAGAGTAGAACACACTTTATGGACTCAAATTGAGAAGAGGCAATGTTTTCATTTAACGGCTGGAGTGTAAACCTGAAGTTCTCCTACCAACACAAAAGGAGACTTGACTTCCCTGAAGCAACCCGAGTGAGTTCCTGAGGTCCCCGTCGCAACTCGAGAAGAGCCCCCGGCTTTTGGTTGCAAATCGAGTATCACCACAAAATTATCCCCTCAATGCGAGATGAGAAAATTTTGCGCTGCAGACTCTAAACAGAAATCCGACATTCCAGCTTTAAAGGCTAAAGGGTACTTGACTCCACTTATGACTCAGAATGTTCCCTAACATCCGTTCTCAGTGGAGAACAGAACACATTTTATGGACTCAAATCGAGAAGAGGCAATGTTCCCAATTTACGGCTGGAGAGTAAACGGAAGTGCCCCTTCCTACACAAAATGGACTTGACTTGCCTGAAGCAATCGGAGGGACTTCCTGCCTTACCTGCATAACTCAAGAAGTACCCCATGCTTCCTTCCGTAAATATAGAAACACAAGAAAATCATCCCCTCAACGGGAGATGAGGAAACTTTGCACTGCAGATTCTCAAGAGAAATCCCACATTCGCACTTGAAAGGCAAAAGGATAATTGACTCCCTTTATGCTACTCAGAATGTTCCCTAAAATCCGTCCTTAGTGTAGAGGAGAACACACTATATGGACTCAAATCGAGAAGAGGCAATGTTTCCATTTAACGGCTCGAGAGTAACCGGGAAGTTCACCTTCCAACACAGAAGGGTACTTGACTTCCTTGAAGCAACCCGAGCGAGTTCCTGAGGTCTCCACGCAACTTGAGAAGTAGTCAGTGCTTCCCGCTGCAACTACAGAAACACCACAAAATTATCCCCTCAATACGAGATGAGGAAATTATGGGCTGCAAATCTAAAGAGAAATCCCACATTCCATCATGAAAGGCTAAAGGATACTTGACTCCCTTTGTGAGACTCAGAATGTTCGATAACATCCGTCCTCAGTGGAGAGGAGAACACAATGTATGGACTCAAATCCAGAAGAGGCAATGTTCCCATTAAACGGTTGGAGTGTAACCCGGAATTTCGCCTTCCAACAAAAAAGGGGACTTGACTTCCCTGAAGCATCCCGAGCGATTTTCTGAGTTCTGTGCGAAACTCGAAAAGTACCCCCAAATTCCATCCGCAATTGGAGAAAAACCACAAAATTATCCCCTCAATGCGAGATGAGGAAGTTGTGCGCTGAAGAGTCTCAAGAAAAATCCCACATTCCCGCTTGAAAGGCAAAAGCGTACTTGACTTCCTTTAAGCGACTCAGAATGGTTCCTAGCATCCGTCCTCAGTGGAGAGGAGAACACACTTTATGGACTCAAATCGAGAAGGGGCAATATTCCCATTTAATGGCTGGAGACTAACCCGAAAGTTCCCCTTCCAACACAAAAGGGGACTTGACTTCCCTGAAGCAACCCGAGGGACATCCTGAGGTATCTGCGCAACTCGAGAAGTACCATATGCTTCACTCCGCAACTGGAGAAACAACACAAAACTATCCCCTTAATGTGAGATGAGGAAATTTTGCCCTGCAGAATCGCAAGAGAAAACCCACATTCCCGCTTGAAAGGCAAAATGGTACTTTACACACTTTATGCCACTCAGAAATTTCCCTAACATCCGTCCCCATTGGAGAGGAGAACACACTGTATGGACTCAAGTCGAGAAGAGGACCTATTCCCTTTAAAGTGCTCAAGAGTAATCCGGAAGTTCCCGTACCAGCACAAAAGGGGACCTGACTTCCGTGAAGTAACCCGAGTGAATTCCTAAGGTCCCGGTCGCACCTCCAGGAGTACCCCCAGCTTTCTGCCGCAATTCGAGAATCACCACAAACTTCTCTGCTCAATGCGTGGTGAGGAAATTTTGCGCAGCCGAATCTCAAAGGAAATCCCACATTCCCGCTTGAAAGGCAAAGGGGTACTTGACTCCCTTTTTGCCTCTAATAATGTTTCCTAACAACCGTCCGCAGTGGAGAGGAGAACACACTTTATGGACTCAAATCGAGAAGAGGCAATGTTTCCATTTAACAGCTCGAGAGTAACCCAGAATTTCCCCTTTCAACACAGAAAGGTACTTGACTTCGCTGAAGCAACACGAGGGACTTCCTGAGGTTCCTGTGCAACTCGAGAAGTACCCCATGCTTCCCTACGTAACTCTAGAAACATCACAAAATTATCCCCTCAATGCGAGATGAGGAAATTTTCCGTACAGAATCTCAAGAGAAATGCCACAATCCCGCCTGAATGGTAAAAGGATAGGTGGCACACTTTTTGCAACTAAGAAAGTTCCCTAACATCCATCCCCATTGGAGAGGAGAACCACTTTATGGACTCAAATCGAGAAGAGGCAAAGTTTCCATTTAACGGCTGGAGTGTAACCCGGAAGTACCCCTTCCAACACAAAAGGGGACTTGACTTCCCTGAGGCAACAGGAGTGAGTTCCTGAGTTCCCCAACGGAACTCGAAAAGTGTCCCCCGTTTCTCGCTGCAACTCAAGTATCACCACAAAATAATCCCCTCAATGCGAGATGAGGAAATTTTGCGATGCAGACTCTAAAGAGAAATCCCACATTCCAGCATGAAAGGCTCTAGGGTACTTGACTCCCTTTATGCGACTCAGAATGTTCCCTAACATCCGTCCTCAGTGGAGCGGAGAACAAATTTTAGTGACTCAAATCGAGAAGAGGCAATGTTCCCATTTAACGACTGGAGAGTAACCCGGAAGTGCCACTTCCTACACAAAAGGGGACTTGACTTGCCTGAAGCAACCGGAGGGACTTCCTGAGGTCCCGGCGCAACTCGAGAAGTACCCCATGCATCCCTCCGCGAATCTAGAAACACCACCGAATTATCCCCTCAATGCGAGATGAGGAAAATTTGCACTGCAGACTCTCAAGAGAAATCCCACATTCTCGCTTGAAAGGCAAAATGGTATTTACACACTTTATGCCACTCAGAAAGTTCCCTAACATCCATCCCCATTGGAAAGGAGAACACACTGTATGGACTCAAGTCGAGAAGAGGACCTATTCGCTTTAAAGGGCTCAAGAGTAATCCGGAAGTTGCTGTTCCAGCACAAAAGGGGACCTGACTTCCCTGAAGTACCCCGAGTGACTTCCTGAGGTCCCCGTCGCACCTCGAGAAGTACCCTCAGCTTTCTGCCGCAATTCGAGAATCACCACAAACTTATCCGCTCAATGCGAGGTGAGGAAATTTTGCGCTGCTGAATCTCAACAGAAATCCCTTATTCCCGCTTGAAAGGTAAAAGGGTACGTGATTACTTTTTGCCGCTAAGAAAGCTCCCTAACATCCGTCCCCATTGTAGAAGAGAACACACTTTATGGACTCAAATCGAAAAGAGGCAATGTTTCCATTTAACGCCTCGAGAGTAACCCGGAAGTTCCCCTTCCAACACAAAAGGGGACTTGACCTGCCTGAAGCAACCCGAGGGACTTCCTGAGGTCCTGGCGCAACTCGAGAAGTACCCCTTGCATCACTCCGCAAATCTAGAAACACCACAAAATTATCCCCTCAATGCGAGATGAGGAAATTTTGCGCTGCAGACTCTCAAGAGAAATCCCACATTCGCGCTTGAATGGCAAAATGATATTTACACACTTTATGCCACACAGAAACTTCCCTAACATCCATCCCCATTGGAGAGGAGAAAACACAGTAGTGACTCAAGGCGAGAAGAGGACCTATTCCCTTTAAAGGGCCCAAGAGTAATCCAGAAGTTCCCGTTACAGCACAAAAGGGTACCTGACTTCCCTGAAGTACCCCGAGTGACTTCCTGAGGTCCCCGACGCAACTCGAGAAGAGCCCCCTGCTTCTGGTTGCAAATCGAGTATCACCACAAAATTATCCCCTCAATGCGAGATGAGAAAATTTTGTGCTGCACACTCTAAAGAGAAATCCCACATTCCAGCATGAAAGGCTAAAGGGTACTTGACTACCCATATGCGACTCAGAATGTTCCCTCACATCCGTCCTCAGTGGAGAGGAGAACACATTTTATGGACTCATATCGAGAAGAGTCAATGTTCCCATTTTACGGCTGGAGAGTAACCCGGAAGTGACCCTTTCCACACAAAAGTGGACTTGACTTGCCTGAAGCAACGCGAGGGACTTCCTGCGGTCCCTGCGTAACTCGAGAAGTACCCCATGCTTCCATCCGCAAATCTAGAAACACAAGAATATCATCCCTTCAACGCGAGATGAGGAAATATGGCACTGAGATTCTCAAGAGAAATCCCACATTCCAGCATGAAAGGCTCTACGGTACTTGACTCCCCTTATGCGACTCAGAAGGTTCCCTAACATCCGTCCTCAGTGGAGAGGAGAACACATTTTATGGACTCAAATCGAGAAGAGGCAATGTTCCCATTTAACGACTGGAAAGTAACCCGGAAGTGCCACTTCCTACACAAAAAGAGACCTGACTTGCCTGAAGTAATCCGAGGGACTTCCTGAGGTGCCGGCGCAACTCGAGAAGTACCCAATGCTTCCCTCCGCAAATCTAGAAATACAGGAAAATCTTCCCACAACGCGAGATGAGGAAATTTTGCACTGCAGATTCTCAAGTGAAATCCAACATTCGCGCTGGAAAGGTAAAAGAGTACTAGACTCCCTTTATGCCACTCAGATTGTTTCCTAAAATCCGTCCTCAGTGTAGAGGAGAACACACTTTATGGACTCAAATCGAGAAGAGGCAATGTTTCCATTTAACGACTTGAGAGTAACCCGGAAGTTCCCCTTCCAACACAAAAGGGGACTTGACTTCCCTGAAGCAACCCGAGGGACATCCTGAGGTATCTGCGTAACTCGAGAAGTACCCCATGCTTCCCTCCGCAACTGGAGAATCAACACAAAATTATCCTCTCAATGTGAGATAAGGAAATTTTGCGCTGCAGAATCGCAAGAGAAATCCCACATTCTCGCTTGAAAGGCAAAATGGTACTTTACACACTTTATGCCACTCAGAATGTTCCCTAACATCCGTCCCCATTGGAGAGGAGAACACACTGTATGGACTCAAGTCGAGAAGAGGACCTATTCCCTTTAAAGTGCTCAAGAGTAATCCGGAAGTTCCTGTACCAGCACAAAAGCGGACCTGACTTCCGTGAAGTAACCCGAGTGAGTTCCTGAGGTCCCGGTCGAACCTCCAGTAGTAACCCCAGCTTTCTGCCGCAATTCGAGAATCACCACAAACTTATCCGCTCAATGCGAGGTGAGGAAAATTTTGCGCAGCTGAATCTCAAAGAAAATCCCACTTTCCTGCTTGAAAGGCAAAGGGGTAGTTGACTCCCTTTATGCCTCTAAGAATATTTCCTAACAACCGTCTACAGTGGAGAGGAGAACAGACGTTATGGACTCAAATCGAGAAGAGGCAATGTTTCTATTTAACGGCTCGAGAGTAACCCAGAATTTCCCCTTTCAACACAGAAGGGTACTTGACTTCCCTGAAGCAACACGAGGGACTTCCTGAGGTCCCTGCGCAACTCGAGAAGTACCCCATGCATCCCTCCGCAAACCTAGAAACACCACAAAATTATCCCCTCAATGTGAGATGAGGAAATTTTGCGCTGCAGACTCTCAAGAGAAATCCCCCATTCTCGCTTGAAAAGCAAAATGGTATTTACGCACTTTATGCCACTCAGAAAGTTCCCTAACATCCATCCCCATTGGAGAGGAGAAAACACTGTATGGACTCAAGTCGAGAAGAGGACCTATTCACTTTAAAGGGCTCAAGAGTAATCCGGAAGTTGCCGTTCCAGCACAAAAGGGGACCTGACTTCCCTGAAGTACCCCGAGTGACTTCCTGAGGTCCCCGTTGCACCTCGAGATGTACCCCGAGCTTTACGCCGCAATTCGAGAATCACCACAAACTTATCCGCTCAATGCGAGGTGAGGAAATTTTGTGCTGCTGAATGTCAACAGAAATCCCTTATTCCCGCTTGAAAGGTAAAAGGGTAGGTGATTCACTTATTGCCGCTAAGAAAGCTCCCTAACATCCGTCCCCATTGGAGAGTAGAACACATTTTATGGACTCAAATAGAGAAGAGGCAATGTTTCCATTTAACGGCTGGAGTGTAACCCTGAAGTTCTCCTTCCAACACAAAAGGGGACTTGACTTCCCTGAAGCAACCCAAGTGAGTTCCTGAGGTCCCCGACGCAACTCGAGAAGAGCCCCCGGCTTCTGGTTGCAAATCGAGTATCACCACAAAATTATCCCCTCAATGCGAGATGAGAAAATTTTGTGCTGCACACTCTAAAGAGAAATGACACATTCCAGCATGAAGGCTAAAGGGTACTTGACTACCCTTATGCGACTCAGAATGTTCCCTCACATCCGTCCTCAGTGGAGAGGAGAACACATTTTATGGACTCATATCGAGAAGAGGCAATGTTCCCATTTTACGGCTGGAGAGTAACCCGGAAGTGCCCCTTCCTACACAAAAGGGGACTTGACTTGCCTGAAGCAACCCGAGGGACTTCATGCGTTCCCTGCATAACTCGAGAAGTACCCATGCTTCATTCTGCAAATCTAGAAACACAAGAATATTATCCCTTCAACGCGAGATGAGGAAATTTTGCACTGAGATTCTCAAGAGAAATCCCACATTCCAGCATGAAAGGCTCTAGGGTACTTGACTCCCCTTATGCGACTCAGAAGGTTCCCTAACATCCGTCCTCAGTGGAGAGGAGAACACATTTTATGGACTCAAATCGAGAAGAGGCAATGTTCCCATTTAACTACTGGAAAGTAACCCGGAAGTGCCACTTCCTACACAAAAGGAGACCTGCCTTGCCTGAAGCAATCCGAGGGACTTCCTGAGGTCCTGGAGCAACTCCAGAAGTACCCAATACTTCCCTCCGCAAATCTAGAAACACAGGAAAACCTTATCTCAACGCGAGATGAGGAAATTTTGCACTGCAGATTCTCAAGCAAAATCCAACATTCGCGCTGGAAAGGCAAAAGACTACTAGACTCCCTTTATGCGACTCAGAATGTTCCCTAAAATCCATCCTCACTGTAGAGGAGAACACACTTTATGGACTCAAATCGAGAAGAGGCAATGTTTCCATTTAACGACTTGAGAGTAACCCGGAAGTTCCCCTTCCACCACAAAAGGGGACTTGACTTCCCTGAAGCAACCCGAGGGACATCCTGAGGTATCTGCGCAACTCGAGAAGTACCCCATGCTTCCCCCCGCAACTGGAGAAACAACACAAAATTATCCCCTCAATGTGAGATGAGGAAATTTTGGGCTGCAGAATCGCAAGTGAAATCCCACATTCTCGCTTGAAAGGCAAAATGGTACTTTACACACTTTATGCCACTCAGAATGTTCCCTAACATCCGTCCCCATTGGAGAGGAGAACACACTGTGTGGACTCAAGTCGAGAAGAGGACCTATTCCCTTTAAAGTGCTCAAGAGTAATCCGGAAGTTCCAGTACCAGCACAAAAGCGGACCTGATTTCCGTGAAGTAACCCGAGTGAGTTCCTGAGGTCCCGGTCGCACCTCCAGTAGTACCCACAGCTTTCTGCCGCAATTTGAGAATCACCACAAACTTATCCGCTCAATGCGAGGTGAGGAAAATTTTGCGCAGCTGAATCTCAAAGAAAATCCCACTTTCCCGCTTGAAAGGCAAAGGGGTACTTGACTCCGTTTATGCCTCTAAGAATGTTTCCTAACAACTGTCTACAGTGGAGAGGAGAACAGACTTTATGGACTCAAATCGAGAAGAGGCAATGTTTCCATTTAACGGCTCGAGAGTAACCCAGAATTTCCCCTTTCAACACAGAAGGGTACTTGACTTCCCTGAAGCAACATGAGGGACTTGTGAGGTTCCTGCACAATAGGAGAAGTACCCCATGCTTCCCTCCGTAACTCTACAAACACCACAAAATTATCCCCTCAATGCGAGATGAGGAAATTTTCCGCTGCAGAATGTCAACAGAAATCCCACAATCCCGCTTGAATGCTAAAAGGATAGGTGGCACACTTTTTGCCACTAAGAAAGTTCCCTAACATCCGTCCCCATTGGATTGGAGAACACAATTTATGGACTCAAATTGAGAAGAGGGAATGTTTCCATTTAATGGCTGGAGTGTAACCCGGAAATTCCCCTTCCAACAAAAATGGGGATTTGACTTCCCTGAGGCAACCCGAGTGAGTTCCTGAGGTCCCCAACGGAACACGAAAAGTGTCCCCCGCTTCTCGCTGCAACTCTAGTATCACCACAAAATTATCCCCTCAATGCGAATGAGGAAATTTTGCACTGCAGTCTCTAAAGAGAAATCCCACATTCCAGCATGAAAGGATCTAGGGTACTTGACTCCCCTTATGTGACTCAGAAGGTTCCCTAATATCCGTCCTCAGTGGAGCAGAGAACAAATTTTAATGACTCAAATCGAGAAGAGGCAATGTTCCCATTTAACGACAGGAGAGTAACCCAGAAGTGCCACTTCCTACACAAAAGGGGACTTGACTTGCCTGAAACAACCTGAGGGACTTCCTGCTTCCCTCCGCAAATCTAGAAACACAAGAAAATCATCCCTCAACGCGAGATGAGGAAATTTTGCACTGCAGATTCTCAAGAGAAATCCCACATTCGCTCAGGAAATGCAAAAGGGTACTTGACTCCCTTTATGCTACTCAAAATGTTCCCTAAAATCGGTCCTCAGTGTAGAGGAGAACACACTTTATGGACTCAAATCGAGAAGAGGCAATGTTTCCATTTAACGCCTCGAGTATAACACGGAAGTTCCCCTTCCAACAAAGAAGAGTACTTTTCTTCCCTGAAGCAACCCGAGCGAGTTCCTGAGGTCTCCACGCAGCTCGAGAAGTAGCCCCTGCTTCCCGCCGCAACTAGGGAAACACCACAAAATTATCCACTCAATGCGAGATGAGGAAATTTTGCCCTGCAAATCTAAAGAAAAATCCCACATTCCATCATGAAAGTCTAGAGGATACTTGACTCCTTTTATGCGACACAGAATGTTCCTAAACATTCGTACTCAGTGGACAGGAGTACACAATGTATGGACTCCAATTCAGAAGAGGCAATGTTCCCATGTAACCTTTGGAGTGTAACCCGGAAGTTCCCCTTCCAACACAAAAGGGGACTTGACTTCCCTGAAGCACCCCGAGCGATTTTCTGAGGTCTGGGCGAAACTCGAAAAGTACCCCCAGCTTCCCTCCGCAATTCGAGAAAAACCACAAAATTATCCCCTCAATGCGAGATGAGGAAATTTTGCACTGACGAGTCTCAAGAAAAATCCCACATTCCCGCTTGAAAGGCAAAAGCGTACTTGACTTCCTTTAAGCGACTCAGAATGGTTCCTAGCATCCGTCCTCAGTGGAAAGGAGAACACATTTTATGGACTCAAATCGAGAAGAGGCAATATTCCCATTTAATGTCTGGAGACTAACCCGAAAGTTCCCCTTCCAACACAAAAGGGGACTTGACTTCCCTGAAGCAACCCGAGGGACATCCTGAGGTATCTGCGCATCTCGAGATGTACCCCATGGTTCCCTCCGCAACTGGAGAAACAACACAAAATTATCCCCTCAATGTGAGATGAGGAAATTTTCTGCTGCAGACTCTCAAGAGAAATCCCACATTCCCGCTTGAAAGGAAAATGGTACTTTACAAACAATATGCCACTCAGAAATTTCCCTAACATCCGTCCCCATTGGAGAGGAGAACACACTGTATGGATTCAAGTCGGGAAGAGGACCTATTCCCTTTAAAGGGCTCAAGAGTAATCCGGAACTTCCCGTACCAGCAAAAAAGGGGAGCTGACAACCGTGAAGTAACCCGAGTGAGTTCCTGAGGTCTCGGTTGCACCTCCAGTAGTACCCAAGCTTTCTGCTGCAATTCGAGAATCACGACAAACTTATCCACTCAAAGCGAAGTGAGGAAATTTTGCGCAGCCGAATATCAAGGGAAATCCCACATTCCCGCTTGAAAGGCAAAGGGGTACTTGACTCCCTTTATGCCTCTAAGAATGTTTCCTAACCACCGGCCGCAGTGGAGAGGAGAACACACTTTATGGACTCAAATCGAGAAGAGGCAATGTTTCCATTTAACGGCACGAGAGTAACCCCGAATTTCCACTTTCAACACAAAAGTGTACTTGATTTCCCTGAAGCAACACGAGGGACTTCCTGAGGTCCCTGCGCAACTCGAGAAGTACGCCATGCTTCCGTCCACAACTCTAGAAACACCACAAAATTATCCCCTCAATGCGAGATGAGGAAATTTTGCGCTGCAGAATCTCAAGAGAAATCCCACATTCGCGCTTGAAAGGCAAAAGGGTACTTGACTCCATTTATGCTACTCAGAATGTTCCCTAACATCCGTCCTCAGTGGAGAGGAGAACACATTTTATCGACTCAAATCGAGGAGAGGCAATGTTTCCATTTAACAGCTCGAGAGTAACCCGGAAGTTCCCCTTCCAACACAGAAGGGGATTGACTTCCCTGAAGAAACCCGAGCGAGATCCTGAGGTCTGTACGCAACTCGAGAAGTACTCCCTGCTTTCCACCGCACCCTGAGAAACACCACAAAATTATCACCTCAATGCGAGATGAGGAAATTTTACGCTGAAGAGTTTCAAGAATAATCCCGCATTCCCGCTTGAAAGGCAAAAGAGTACTTGACTTCCATTAAGCGACTCAGAATGGTTCCTAGCATCCGTCCTCAGTGGAGAGGAGAACACCCTTTATGGACTCAAATCGAGAAGAGGCAATATTCCCATTTAACGGCTGGAGACTAACCCGGAAGTTCCCCTTCCAACACAAAAGGGGATTGACTTCCCTGAAGCAACCCGAGGGACATCCTGAGGTATATGGGCAACTCGAAGTACCCCATGCTTCCCTCCGCAACTCGAGAAACAACACAAAATTATCCCCTCAATGTGAGATGAGGAAATTGTGCTCTGCAGACTCTTAAGAGAAATCCCACATTCCCGCTTGAAAGGCAAAATGGTACTTTACCCACTTTATGGCACTCAGAAAGTTCCCTAACACCCATCCTCATTGGAGAGGAGAACACACTGTATGGACTCAAGTCGAGTAGAGGACCTATTCCCTTTAAAGGGCTCAAGAGTAATCTGGAAGTTCCCGTTCCAGCACAAAAGGGGACCTGACTTCCCTGAAGTAACCCGAGTGGGTTCCTGAGGTCCCCGTCGCAACTCGAGAAGTACCCCCAGGTTTCCGACTCAATTCGAGAATCACCACAAACTTATCCGCTCAATGCGAGGTGAGGATATTTTGCGCTGCCGAATCTCAAAAGAAATCCCTTTTTCGCGATTGAAAGGTAAAAGGGTAAGTGACACACTTTTGCCGCTAAGAAAGTTCCCTAACATCAGTCCCCATTGGAGAGAAAATCACACTTTTGGACTCAAATCGAGAAGAGGCAATGTTTCCATTTAACGGCTGGCGTGTAACCCGGAAGTTCCCCTTCCAACACAAAAGGGTACTTGACTTCCCTGAAGCAACCAGAGCGATTTCCTGAGGTCTCCACGCAACTCGAGAAATAGTCCCTGTTTCCCGCCGCAACTCGAGAATCACCACAAAATTATCCCCTCAAAACGAGAAGAGGAAATTTTGCGCTGCAAATCTAAAGAGAAATCCCACATTCCATCATGAAAGGATAGAGGATACTTGACTCCCTTTATGAGACTCAGAATGTTCCCTAACATCCGTCCTCAGTAGAGAGGAGAACACATTGTATGGACTCAAATCCAGAAGAGGGAATGTTCCCATTTAACGTTTGGAGTGTAACACGGAAGTTCCCCTTCCAACACAAAAGGGGACTTGACTTCCCTGAAGCACCCCGAGCGATTTTCTGAGGTCTGGGCGAAACTCTAAAAGTACCCCCAGCTTCCCTCCGCAATTTGAGAAAAAACACAAAATTATCCCCTCAATGCGAGATGAGGAAATTTTGCGCTGACGAGTCTCAAGAAAAATCCCACATTCCCGCTTGAAAGGCAAAAGCGTACTTGACTTCCTATAAGCGACTCAGAATGGTTCCTAGCATCCGTCCTCAGTGGAGAGGAGAACACACTTTATGGACTCAAATCGAGAAGAGGCAATATTCCCATTTAATGACTGGAGACTAACCCGAAAGTTCCCCTTCCAACACAAAAGGGGACTTGACATCCCTGAAGCAACCCGAGGGACATCCTGAGGTATCTGCGCAACTCGAGATGTACCCCATGGTTCCCTCCGCAACTGGAGAAACAACACAAAATTATCCCCTCAATGTGAGATGAGGAAATTTTCTGCTGCAGAATCGCAAGAGAAATCCCACATTCCCGCTTGAAAGGCAAAATGGTACTTTGCACACTTTATGCCACTCAGAAATTTCCCTAACATCCGTCCCCATTGGAGAGGAGAACACACTGTATGGACTCAATGCGAGAAGAGGATCTATTCCCTTTAAAGTGCTCAAAAGTAATCCGGAAGTTCCCGTACCAGCACAAAAGGGGGCCTGACTTCCTTGAAGTAACCCGAGTGAGTTCCTGAGGTCCCGGTCGCACCTCCAGTAGTACCCCCAGCTTTCTGCCGCAATTCGAGGATCACCACAAACTTATGCGCTCAATGCGAAGTGAGGAAATTTTGCGCAGCCGAATCTCAAGGGAAATCCCACATTCCCGCTTGAAAGGCAAAGGGGTACTTGACTCCCTTATGCCTCTAAGTATGTTTCCTATCCACCGTCCGCAGTGGAGAGGAGAACACACTTTATGGACTCAAATCGAGAAGAGGTAATGTTTCCATTTAACGGCTCGAGAGTAACCCAGAATTTCCCCTTTCAACACAGAAGTGTACTTGACTTCCCTGAAGCAACACGAGGGACTTTCTGAGGTCCCTGCGCAACTCGAGAAGTACCCCATACTTCCGTCCGCAACTCTAGAAACACCACAGAATTGTCCCCTCAATGTGAGATGAGGAAATTTTCCGCTGCACAATCTCAAGAGAAATCCCACAATCCCGCCTGAATGGTAAAAGGATAGGTGGCACACTTTTTGCCACTAAGAAAGTTCCCTAACATCCGTCCCCATTGGAGAGGAGAACACCCTTTATGGACTCAAATCGAGAAGAGGCAATGTTTCCATTTAACGCCTGGAGTGTTACCTGGAAGTTCCCCTTCCAACACAAAAGGGGACTTCACTTCCCTGAAGCAACCCGAGTGAGTTCCTGAGGTCTCCAACGTAACTCGAAAAGTGTCCCCCGATTCTCGCTGCAACTGGAGTATCACCACAAATTTATCCCCTCAATGCGAGATGAGAAATTTTTGCGCTGCAGACTCTAAAGAGAAATCCCACATTCCAGCATGAAAGGCTCTAGGGTACTTAACTCCCCATATGCGACTCAGAAGGTTCCCTAACATACGTCCTCAGTGGAGCGGAGAACAAATTTTAATGACTCAAATAGAGAAGAGGCAATGTTCCCATTTGACGACTGGGGAGTATCCCGGAAGTGTCACTTCCTTCACAAAAGGGAACTTGACTTGCCTGAAGCAACCCGAGGGACTTCCTGAGGTCCCTGCGCGACTGGAGAAGTACCCCATGCTTCCATCCGCAAATCTAGAAACACCACAAAATTATCCCCTCAATGCAAGATGAGGAAATTTTGCGCTGCAGAATCTCAAGAGGAATCCTACATTCGCGCTTGAAAGGCAAAAGGGTACTTGACTCCATTTATGCTACTCAGAATTTTCCCTAAAATCCGTCCTCAGTGGAGAGGAGAACACACTTTATGGACTCAAATCGAGAAGAGGCAATGTTTCCATTTAACGGCTCGAGAGTAACCCGGAAGTTCCCCTTCCAACACAGAAGGGTACTTGACTTCCCTGAAGCAACACAGGGACTTCCTGAGGTGCCTGCGCAACTCGAGAAGTACCCCATGCTTCCCTCCGTAACTCTAGAAACACCACAAAATTATCCCCTCAATGCGAGATAAGGAAATTTTCCGCTGCAGAATGTCAACAGAAATCCCACTATCCCGCTTGAATGCTAAAAGGATAGGTGGCACACTTTTTGCCACTAAGAAAGTTCCCTAACATCCGTCCCCATTGGATTGGAGAACACAATTTATGGACTCAAATCGAGAAGAGGCAATGTTTCCATTTAATGGCTGGAGTGTAACCCGGAAATTCCCCTTCCAACACAAAAGGGGACTTGACTTCCCTGAGGCAACCCGAGTGAGTTCCTGAGGTCCCCAACGGAACTCGAAAACTGTCCCCCGCTTCTCGCTGCAACTCTAGTATCACCACAAAATTACCCCCTCAATGCGAAATGAGGAAATTTTGCACTGCAGTCTCTGAAGACAAATCCCACATTCAGCATGAAAGGATCTAGGGTACTTGACTCCCCTTATGTGACTCAGAAGGTTCCCTAATATCCGTCCTCAGTGGAGCAGAGAACAAATTGTAATGACTCAAATCGAGAAGAGGCAATATTCCCATTTAACGACAGGAGAGTAACCCAGAAGTGCCACTTCCTACACAAAAGGGGACTTGACTTGCCTGAAACAACCCAAGGGACTTCCTGAGGTCCCTGCGCAACTCGAGAAGTACCCCATGCTTGCCTCCGCAAATCTAGAAACACCACAGAATTAACCCCTCAATGCGAGATGAGGAAATTTTGCGCTGCAGACGCTCAAGAGAAATCCCACATTCTCGCTTCAAAGGCAAAATGGTATTTACACACTTTATACCACTCAGAAAGTTTCCTAACATCCATCCCCATTGGAGAGGAGAACACATTGTATGGACTCAAGTCGAGAAGAGGACCTGTTCCCTTTAAAGGGCTCAAGAGTAATCCGGAACTTCCCGTTCCAGCACAAAAGGGGACCTGACTTTCCTGAAGTAACCCGAGTGACTTCCTGAGGTCCCCGTCGCACCTCGAGAAGTACCCCCGCTTTCCGCCGCAATTCGAGAATCACCACAAACTTATCCGCTCAATGCGAGGTGAGGAAATTTTGCGCTGCTGAATCTCAACAGAAATCCCTTATTCCCGCTTGAAAGGTAAAAGGGTAGGTGATACACTTTTTGCCGCTAAGAAAGCTCCCTAACATCCGTCCCCATTGGATAGGAGATCACAATTTATGGACTCAAATCGAGAAGAGGCAATGTTTCCATTTAACGGCTGTAGTGTAACCCTGAAGTTCTCCTTCCAACACAACAGGGGACTTGACTTCCCTGAAGCTACCAGAGTGAGTTCCTGAGGTCCCCGACGCAACTCGAAAAGATCCCCCGGCTTCTGGTTGCAAATCGAGTATAACCACAAAATTATCCCCTCAATGCGAGATGAGGAAATTTTGCGCTGCAAACTCTAAAGAGAAATCCCAAATTCCAGCATGAAAGGATAAAGGGTTCTTGACTCCCCTTATGCGACTCAGAATGTTCCCTAACATGCGTCCTCAGTGGAGAGGAGAACACACTTTATGGACTCAAATCCAGAAGAGACAATGTTACCATTTTACGGCTGGAGAGTAACCCAGAAGTGCCCCTTCCTACACAAAAGGGGACTTGACTTGCCTGAAGTAACCCGAGGGACTTCCTGCGGTCCCTGCGTAACTAGAGACGTACACCATGCTTCCCTCCGCAAATCTAGAAACACAAGAAAATCATCACTCAACGCGAGATGAGGAAATTTTGCACTGCAGATTCTCAAGAGAAATCCCACATTCGCGCAGGAAATGCAAAAGGGTACTTGACTCCCTTTATGCTACTCAGAATGTTCCCTAAAATCGGTCCTCAGTGTAGAGGAGAACACACTTTATGGACTCAAATCGAGAAGAGGCAATGCTTCCATTTAACGCCTACAGTGTAACACGGAAGTTCCCCTTCCAACACAGAAGGGTACTTGACTTCCCTGAAGCAACCCGAGCGAGTTCCTGAGGTCTCCACGCAACTCGAGAAGTAGCCCCTGCTTCCCCCCGCAACTAGAGAAACAGCACAAAATTATCCCCACAATGCGAGATGAGGAAATTTTGCCCTGCAAATCTAAAGAGAAATTCCACATTCCATCATGAAAGTCTAGAGGATACTTGACTCCCTTTATGCGACTCAGAATGTTCCTTAATCCGTCCTCAGTGGAGAGGAGTACACACTGTGGACTCAAATTCAGAAGAGGCAATGTTCCCATTTAACGTTTGGAGTGTAACCAGGAAGTTCCCCTTCCAACACAAAAGGAGACTTGACTTCCCTGAAGCACCCCGAGCGATTTTCTGAGGTCTGCGCGAAACTCGAAAAGTACCCCCAGATTCCCTCCGCAATTCGAGAAAAACGACAAAATTATCCCCTCAATGTGAGATGAGGAAATTTTCTGCTGCAGAATCGCAAGAGAAATCCCACATTCCCGCTTGAAAGGCAAAATGGTACTTTACAAACAATATGCCACTCAGAAATTTCCCTAACATCCGTCCCCATTGGAGAGGAGAACACACTGTATGGACTCAAGTCGAGAAGAGGACCTATTCCCTTTAAAGTGCTCAAGCGTAATCCGGAAGTTCCCGTACCAGCACAAAAGGGGAGCTGACTTCCGTGAAGTAACCCGAGTGAGTTCCTGAGGTCTCGGTTTCACCTGCAGTAGTACTCCAGCTTTCTGCTGCAATTCGAGAATCACCACAAACTTATCCCCTCAATGCGAAGTGAGGAAATTTTGCGCAGCCGAATCTCAAGGGAAATCCCACATTCCCGCTTGAAAGGCAAAGGGGTACTTGACTCCCTTTATGCCCCTTAGAATGTTTCCTAACCACCATGCGCAGTGGAGAGGAGAACACACTTTATGGATTCAAATCGAGAAGAGACAATGTTTCCATTTAACGGATCGAGAGTAACCCAGAATTTCCCCTTTCAACACAGAAGGGTACTAGACTTCCCTGAAGCAACACGAGGGACTTCCTGAGGTCCCTGCGCAACTCGAGAAGTACCCCATGCTTCCATCCGCAACTCTAGAAACACCACAAAATTATCCCCTCAATGCGAGATGAGGAAATTTTTCCCTGCAGAATCTCAAGAGAAATCCCACATTTCCGCTTGAAAGGCTAAATGGTACCTTACACACTTTTTGCCACTCAGAAAATTCCCTAAATTCCATCCCCATTGGAGAAGAGAACACACTGTTTGGACTCAAGTCGAGAAGAGGACCTATTCCCTTTAAAGGGCTCAAGAGTAATCCGGAAGTTCCCGTTCCAGCACAAAAGGGGACCTGACTTACCTGTAGTAATCAGAGTGATTTCCTGAGGTCCCCATCCCACCTCGAGAAGTACCCCCAGCTTTCCGCCGCAATTCGAGTATCACCACAAACTTATCCGCTCAATTCGAGGTGAGGAAATTTTGCGCAGCCGAATCTCAAGAGAAATCCCACATTCCAGCTTGAAAGGCAAAATGTTACTTTACACACTTTTTGCCAGTCAGGGAGTTCCCTAACATCCGTCCCCATTGGAGAGAAAAACACACTGTATGGACTCAAGTCGAAAAGGGGACCTATTCCCTTTAAAGGGCTCAAGAGTAATCTGGAAGTTCCCGTTCCAGCACAAAAGGGGACCTGACATCCCTGAAGTAACCCGAGTGAGTTCCTGAATTCCCCGTCGCACCTCGTGAAGTACCCCCAGCTTTCCGCCGCAATTCGAGAATCACCACAAACTTATCCGCTCAATGCGAGGTGAGGAAATTTTGTGCTGACGAATCTCAAGAGAAATCCCATATTCCCGCTTGAAAGGTTAAAGGGTAGGTAACACACTATTTGCCGCTAAGAAAGTTCCCTAACTTCCATCCCCATTGTAGAGGAGAACACAATGAATGGACTCAAATCCAGAAGAGGCAATGTTCCCATTTAACGGTTGGAGTGTAACCCGGAAATTCCCCTTCCAACACAAAAGGGGACTTGACTTCCCTGAAGCAACACGAGCGAGTTTCTGAGGTCGGCGAGAAACTCGAAAAGTACCCCCAGCTTCCCGCCGCAATTCGAGAAAAACCACAAAATTATCCCCTCAATGTGAGATGAGGAAATTTTGTGCTGAAGAGTCACAAGACAATTCCCACATTCCCGCTAGAAAGGCAAAAGCGTACTTGACTTCCTTTAAGCGACTCAGAATGGTTCCAAGCATCCGTCCCCAGTGGAGAGGAGAACAAACTTTATGGACTCAAATCGAGAAGAGGCAATGTTCCCATTTAACGACTGGAGAGTAACCCGGAAGTGCCACTTCCTACACAAAAGGGGAATTGACTTGCCTGAAGCAAACCGAGGGATTTCCTGAGGTCCCTGCGCAACTCTAGAAGCACCCTATGCTTCCCTCCCCAACTCGAGATTCACCACAAAATTATCCCCTCAATGCGAGATGAGGAACTTTTGCACTGCAGATTCTAAAGAGAAATACCACATTCCCGCTTGAAAGGCAAAATGGTACTTTTCACACTTTATGCCACTCAGAAAGTTCCCTAACATCCGTCTCCATTGGAGAGGAGAACACACTCTATGGACTCAAGTCGAGAAGAGGACCTATTACCTTTAAAGGGCTCAAGAGTAATTCGGAAGTTCCTGATCAAGCACAAAAGGGAACCTGACTTCCGTGAAGTAACCCGAGTGAGTTCCTCAGGTCCCGGTCGCACCTTGAAAAGTACCCCCAGCTTTCCGCCGCAATTCGAGAATCAACACAAACTTATCCGCTCAATGCGAGGTTAGGAAATTTTGTGCAGCCGAATCTCAAGAGAAGTCCCATATTCCCGCTTGAAAGGTAAAATTGTAAGTGACACAATTTCTGCCACTAAGGAAGTTCCCGAACATCTGACACCATTGGGGAGGAGAACACAGTTTAAGGACTCAAACCGAGAAGAGGCAATGTTCTACTTTCACCCCTCGAGAGTAACGTGGAAGTTTCCCTTCCAACACAAAGGGGGACTTGACAATCCTGAAGCAACCGGAGCGAGTCCCAGAGGTCCCCGCGCAAATGGAGAATAACCCCTTCTTCCCGCCGCAACACGAGAAACACCATAAAATTATCCCCTTAGTGCGAGTGAGGAAATTTTGCGCAGCCGAATCTCAAGAGAAATCCCACATTCCCGCTTGAAAGGCAAAAGAGTACTTGACTCCCTTTATGCCTCTAAGAATGTTTCCTAACAACCGTCCACAGTGGAGAGGAGAACACACTTTATGGACTCAAATCGAGAAGAGGCAATGTTTCCATTTAACGGCTGGAGTGTAACCCGGAAGTTCTCCTTCCAACACAAAAGGGGATTGACTTCCCTGAAGCAACCCGAGGGACTTCATGATGTATCTGCGCAACTGGATAAGTACCCCCATGCTTCCCTCCGCAACTCGAGAAACAACACAAAATTATCCCCTCAATGTGAGATGAGAAAATTTTGCGCTGCAGACTCTCAAGAGAAATCCCACATTCGTGCTTGAAAGGCAAAAGAGTACTAGATTCCCTTTATGCGACTCAGAATGTTCCCTAACATTCGTCCTCAGTGGAGAGGAGAACACAATATACGGACTTAAATCGAGAAGAGGCAATGTTTCCATTTAACGGATGGAGTGTAACTCGGAACTTCTACTTCCAACATAAAACGGGACTTGACTTCCCTGAAGCGACACGAGCGAGTTCCTGAGGTCTCCACGCAACTCGAGAAGTAGTCCCTGCTTCCCGCCGCAACTGGAGAAAGACCACAAAATTATCCCCTCAATGTGAGATGAGGAAATTTTGTCCTGAAGAGTCTCAAGAAAAATCACACATTCCCGTTTGAAAGGCAAAAGCATACTTGAATTTCTTTAAGCGACTCAGAATGGTTCCAAGCATCCATCCACAGTGGAGAGGAGAACACACTTTATGGACTCAATTCGAGAAGAGGCAATATTCCCATTAAACGGCTAGAGACTAACCCGGAAGTTCCCCGTCCAACACAAAAGGGGACTTGACTTCCCTGAAACAAGCCGAGGGACATCCTGAGGTATCTGCGCAACTCGAGAAGTAACCCAAGCTTCCATCCGCAACTGGAGAAAGACCACAAAATTATCCCCTAAATGTGAGATGAGGAAATTTTGCGCTGCAGAATCGCAAGAGAAATCCCACATTTCTGCTTGAAAGGCAAAATGATAATTTACACACTTTATGCCACTCGAAAAGTTCCCTAACATCCGTCCTCACTGGAGAGGAGAACACACTCTATGGACTCAAGTCGAGAAGAGGACCTATTCCCTTTAAAGTGCTCAAGAGTAATCCGGAAGTTTCCGATCCAGGACAAAAGGGGACCTGACTTCCCTGAAGTAACACGAGTGAGTTCCTGAGGTCCCGGTCACACCTAGAGAAGTACCCCCAGCTTTCCGCCGCAATTTGAGAATCACCACAAACTTATCCGCTCAATGCGAGGTGAAGAAATTTTGCGCAGGCGAATCTCAAGAGAAATCCCATATTCCCGCTTGAAAGGTAAAAGGGTAAGTGACACACTTTTTGAACCTAAGAAAGTTCCGTAACATCTGTCCCCATTGGAGAGGAGAACACACTTTAAGGACTCAAACCGAAAAGAGGCAATGTTCCAATTTCACAGCTGGAGAGTAACGGGGAAGTTTCCCTTCCAACATAAAAGGGGACTTGACATTCCTGAAGCAACCTGAGCAAGTATCTGAGGTTCCCGCGCAAATCGAGAATAACCCCTTCTTCCCGCCGCAAAACGAGAAACACCATAAAATTATCCCCTCAGTGCGATTGAGGATATTTTACGCAGCCGAATCTCAAGAGAAATCTCACATTTCCACTTGAAAGGCAAAAAGGTACTTGATGCCCTTTATGCCTCTAAGAATGTTTCCTAACAACCGTCCGCAGTGGAGAGGAGAACACGCTTTATGTACTCAAATCGGGAAGAGGCATTGTTTCCGTTTAACGGCTCGAGAGTAACCCGGAAGTTCCCCTTCCAACACAAAGGGGACTTGACTTCCCTGAAGCAACCCGAGGGACTTCGTGAGGTCGCTGCGCAACTCGAGAAGTACCCCATGCTTCCCTCCGAAACTCTAGAAACACCTCAAAATTATCCCTTCAATGCGAGATGAGGAAATTTTGCGCTGCAGAATCTCAAGAGAAATCCCACAATCCCGCCAGAATGGTAAAAGGATAGGTGACACACTTTTTGCCACTAAGAAAGTTCCCTAACATCAGAGCCCATTGGAGAGGAGAAGACACTATGGACTCAAATCGGGAAGAGGCAATGTTTCCATTTAAAGGCTGGAGTGTAACCCGGAAGTTCCCCTTCCAACACAAAAGGGGACTTGACTTCCATGAAGCAACCCGAGGGACTTCCTAAGGTCCCTGCGCAACTCGAGAAGTAGTCCCTGCTTCCCGCCGAAACTGGAGAAAGACCACAAAATTATCCCCTCAATGTGAGATGAGGAAATTTTGTCCTGAAGAGTCTCAAGAAAAATCCCATATTCCCGCTTGAAAGGCAAAAGCGTACTTGACTTCCTTTAAGCGACTCAGAATGGTTCCAAGCATCCATCCACAGTGGAGAGTAGAACACACTTTATGAACTCAAATCGAGAAGAGGCAATGTTTCCATTAAACAGATGAAGTGAAACCTGGAACTACTCCGTCCAACATAAAAGGGGACTTGACTATCCTGAAGCAACCCGAGGGACTTCCTGCCGTCCCTGCGCCACTCGAGAAGTAGTCCCTGCTTCCCGCCGCAACTGGAGAAAGATCACAAAATTATCCCCTCACTGTGAGATGAGGAAATTTTGTCCTGAAGAGTCTCAAGAAAAATCCCACATTCCCGCTTGAAAGGCAAAAGCGTACTTGACTTCCTTTAAGCGACTCAGAATGGTTCCAAGCATCCATCCACAGTAGAGAGTAGAACACAATTTATGGACTCAAATCGAGAAGAGGCAACATTCCCATTTAACGGCTGGAGACTAACCCGGAAGTTCCCCTTCCAACACAAAAGGGGACTTGACTTCCCTGAAGCAAGCCGAGGGACATCCTGAGGTATCTGGGCAAATCGATAAGTACCCCAAACTTCCCTCCGCAACTCGAGAAACAACACAAAAATATCCCCTCAATGTGAGATGAGGAAATTTTGCACTGCAGAATCGCAAGAGAAATCCCACATTCCCGCTTGAAAGGCAAAATGCTACTTTACACACTTTATGCCACTCAGAAAGTTCTCTAACATCCATCCTCATTGGAGAGGAGAACACACTGTATGGACTCAAGTCGAGAAGAGGACCTATTCCCTTTAAAGGGCTCAAGAGTAATCCGGAAGTTCCCGACCCAGCACAAAAGGGGACCTGACTTCCCTGAAGTAACACGAGTGAGTTCCTGAGGTCCCGGTCACACCTAGAGTATTAACCCCAGCTTTCGCCGCAATTTGAGAATCACCACACACTTATCCGCTCAATCCGAGGTGAGGAAATTTTGCGCAGCCGAATCTCAAGAGAAATACCATATTCCCACTTGAAAGGTAAAAGGGTAAGTGACACACTTTTTGACCCCAAGAAAGTTCCGTAATATCTGTCCCCATTGGAGAGGAGAACACACTTTAAGGACTCAAACCGAAAAGAGCAAAGTTCCAATTTCACGGCTGGAGAGTAACGGGGAAGTTTCCCTTCCAACACAAAAGGGGACTTGACATTCCTGAAGCAACCTGAGCGAGTCCCTGATGTCCCCGCGCAAATCGAGAATAATCCCTTCTTCCCGCCGCAAAACGAGAAACACCATAAAATTATCCCCTCAGTGCGATTGAGGATATTTTACGCAGCCGAATCTCAAGAGAAATCCCACATTTCCACTTGAAAGGCAAAAGGGTACTTGACGCCCTTTATGCCTCTAAGAATGTTTCCTAACAACCGTCTGCAGTGGAGAGGAGAACACGCTTTATGGACTCAAATCGAGAAGAGGCAATGTTTCCATTTAATGGCTCGAGAATAAACCGGAAGTTCCCCTTCCAACACAAAATGGGACTTGACTTCCCTGAAGCAACCGGAGGGACTTCCTGAGGTCCCTGCGCAACTCGAGAAGTACCCCATGCTTCCCTCCGCAACTCTAGAAACACCACAAAATTATCCCCTCAATGCGAGATGAGGAAATTTTCGCTGCAGAATCTCAAGAGAAATCCCACAATCTCGCCTGAATGGTAAAAGGATAGGTGACACACTTTTTGCCACTAAGAAAGTTTCTTAACATCCGTCCCCATTGGAGAGGAGAAGACACTATGGACTCAAATCGAGAAGAGGCAATGTTTCCATTTAAAGGCTGGAGTGTAACCGGAAATTCTCCTTCCAATACAATACGGGACTTGACTTCCCTGAAGCAACCCGAAGGACTTCCTGCAGTCCCTGCGCAACTCGAGAAGTACCCCATGCTTCCCTCTGCAAATATAGAAAAACCACAAAATTATCCCCTCAATGCGAGATGAGGAAATTTTGCGCTGCAGAATCTCAAGAGAAATCCCACATTCGTCCTTGAAAGGCAAAAGAGTACTTGACTCCCTTTATGAGACTCAGAATGTTCCCTAACATCCGTCCTCAGTGGAGAGGAGAACACATTTATGGACTCAAATCGAGAAGAGGCAATGTTCCTAATGAACAGCTCGACAGTAACCCGGAAGTTCCCCTTCCAAAACTAAAGGGGACTTGACTTCCCTGAAGCAACCCGAGTGATTTTCTGAGGTCTCGACGCAACTCGAGAAGTAGCATCTGCTTCCTCCCGCACCTTGAGAAACACCACAAAATTATCACCTCAATGCGAGATGAGGAAATTTTGCGCTGAAGAGTCTCAAGAAAAATCCCACATTCCCGCTTGAAAGGCAAAAGCGTACTTGACTTCCTTTACGCAACTCAGAATGGTTCCTAGCATCCGTCCTCACTGGAGAGGAGAACACATTTTATGGACTCAAATCGAGAAGAGTCAATATTACCATTTAACGGCTGGAGCCTAACCCGGAAGTTCCCCTTCCAACACAAAAGGGGACTTGACTTCCCTGAAGCAACACGAGCGAGTTCCTGAGGTCTCCACGCAACTCAAGCAGTACCCCATGCTTCCCTCCGAAACTCGAGAAACAACACAAAATTACCCCTCAATTTGAGATTAGGAAATTTTGTGCTATAGAATCTCAAGAGAAATCCCACATTCCCGCTTGAAAGGCAAAATGGTACTTTACACACTTTATGCCACTCCGAAAGTTCCCTAACATCTATTCCCATTGGAGAGGAGAACACACTCTATGGACTCAAATCCAGAAAAGGCAATGTTCCCATTAACGGTTGGAGTGTAACCCAGAAGTTCCCCTTCCAACACAAAAGGGGACTTGATTTCCCAGAAGAAACCCGAGCGAGTTTCTGAGTTCAGGGCGAAACTCGAAATGTACCCCCAGCTTCCCTCTGCAATTTGAAAAAAACCACAAAATTATCCCCTCAATGCGAGATGAGGAAATTTTGTGCTGAAGAGTCCCAAGAAAAATCCCACATTCCAGCTTGAAAGGCAAAAGCGTACTTGACTTCCTTTAAGCGACTCAGAATGGTTCCTAGCATCCGTCCTCAGTGGAGAGGAGAACACACTTTATGGACTCAAATCGAGAAGAGGCAATATTCCCATTTAAAGGCTGGAGACTAACCCGGAAGTTCCCCTTCCAACATAAAAGGGGACTTGATTTCCCTAAAGCAACCCGAGGGACATCCTGAGGTATCTGGGCAACTCGGGAAATACCCCCATGCTTCCCTCCGCAACTCGAGAAACAACACAAAATTATCCCCTCAATGTGAGATGAGGAAATTTTGGGCTGCAGAATCGCAAGAGAAACCCCACATTCAAGCTTGAAAGGCAAAATGGTACTTTACACACTTTATGCCACTCAGAATGTTCCCTAACATCCGTCCCCATTGGAGAGGAAAACACACTGTATGGACTCAAGTCGAGAAGAGGACCTATTCCCTTTAAAGTGCTCAAGAGTAATCCGGAAATTCCCGTTCCAGCACAAAAGGGGACCTGCCTTCCCTGAAGTAACTCGAGTAAGTTCCTGGTGTGCACGTTGCAGCTCGAGAAGTACCCCCAGCTTCACGGCACAATTAGAGAAGCACCACAAAATTATACCCTCATTGCGAGATGAGGCATTTTTGCACCACAGAATCTCAAGAGAAATCCCACATTCCCACATTTAAGGCAAAACTGTACTTGAAACACTTTATGCCACTCAAAAATTTCCCTAACATTCCTCCCCAATGGAGAGGAGAACACACTTTATAAACTCAATTCGAGTAGCGGCCCTATAACCATTAAAGGGCTCCTGAGTAATCTGGAAGTTCCCCTTCCAGCACATAAGGGGACCTGACTTCCCGGAAGTTACTCTAGTGAATTCCTGTGGTCCCCGCTGCAATTCAAAAAACACCACAAAATTATCCCCTCTATGCGACATGAGGAAATTTTGGCTGCAGAATCTCAAGAGAAATCCCACATTCCAGCTTGAAAGGCAAAAGGGTACTTGACTCCCTTTAGGCGACTCCGAATGGTCCCTAACATCCTTCCTCAGTGGAGAGGAGAACACACTTTATAGACTCAAACCGAGAAGAGGTCCTTTTCCCATTAAAGGGCTTGAGAGTAATCCGGAATTTCCCCTTCCAGCACAAAAGGGGACCTGACTTCCCTGAAGTAAATCCAGTGAGTTCCTGAGGTCCCTTTCTCAACTCGAAAAGTACCCAGAGCTTCCCGCCGGAATTCGAGAAACAACACAAAATTATCCCCTCAATGCGACATGAGGAAATTTTGCGCTGCAGAATCTAAAGAGAAATCTCACGTTCCCGCTTGAAAGTCATGAGGGTACTTGACTCCCTTTAGGCGACTCAGAATGGTCCCGAACATCTGTCCTCAATGGAAAAGAGAACACACTTTATGGACTCAAGTCAAGAAGAGGCAATATTCCCATTTAATGTCTCGAGAGTAATCTGGAAGTTCCCTTTCCAACACAAAAGGGGACTTGACTTCCCTGAAACAACTTGAGTGTGGTCCTGAGGTCACCATGGCAACTCGAGAAGTAACCCCTGCTTCCCGTCGCAAATCGAGAAACACCACAAAATTATCCCCTCAATGCGAGATGAGGTAATTTTTCGCTGCAGAATCTCAAGAAAATCCCAAATTCCCGCTTGAAATGCAAAAAGGTACTTAAACACTTTATGCCACTCAGAAAGTTCCCTAACATCCGTCGCCATTGGAGAGGAGAACACACTTTATGGACTCAACTCGACAAGAGGACCTATTTCCATTTGAGTGCTCGAGAGTAATCCGGAAAATCCCCTTCCAGCACAAAAGGGGACCTGACTTCCCTGAAGTAACTAGACTGACTTCCTGAGGTCCCCTTTTCAACTCGAGAAGTACCCCCAGCTTCCAGCCGCAATTTGAGAAACACCATAAAATTATCCACTCAATGCGAGATGAGGAAATTTTGCGCTGCAGAATCTAAAGAGAAATCCCACATTCAAGTTGAAAGGCAAAAGGGTACTTGACTCCCTTTAGCCGACTCAGAATGGTCATTAACATCCGTCCTCAGTGGAGAGGAAAACACACTTTATGGGCTCAAATCGAGAAGAGGCAATATTCACTTTTATCGGCTCGAGAGTAATCCGGAAGTTCCCCTTCCAACACAAAAGGGGACTTGACTTACCTGAAGCAACCCGAGCGAAGTCCTGCCGTCCCCGTAGCAACTCGAGAAGTACCCCCTGCTTTCCGCTGCAACCCGTGAAACACGGATAATTATCCCCTCAATGCTAGATGAGGTAATTTTGCGCTGCAGAATCTCAAAAGAAACACCATATTCCCGCTTGAAATTCAAAAGGGTACTTGACACCCTTTATGATACTCAGAAAGATCCCTAACAAACGTCCCCATTGGAGAGAAGAGAACACTTTATGGTCTCAACTGCAGAAGAGGCCCTATTCCCATAAAAGGCTCGAGAGAAACCCGGAAGTGCCCCTTCGAACACAAAAGGGGACCTTACTTCCATGAAGTAACTCGAGTGAGTACCTGAGGTGCCCGTCGCAACTCGAGAAGTACCCCCAGCATCAAGCCGCAATTCTAGAAATACCACAAAATTATACCCTCAATGCGAGATGAGGTATTTTTGCGCCGCAGAATCTCAATAGAAATCCCACATTCCCACATGAAAGGCAAAACGGTACTTGACACACATTATTCCACTCAAAAAGTTCCCTAACATCCGTCCCAAATGGAAAGGAAATCACACATTATGGACTCAACACCAGTAGAGCCCTATACCCATTAAAGGGCTCGACAGTAATTCGGAAGTTCCCCTTCCAGCACATAAGGGGACCTGACTTCCCTGAGGTAAATTGAGTGAGTTCCTGAAGTCCACGTCGCACCTCGAGTAGTACCCCAGCTTCCCGCCACATTTCGAGAAACACCACAAAATTATCCCACAATGTGACTGAGGAAATTTTCGGCTACACGATCTCAAGAGAAATCCCACATTCCCGCTTTTAAGGCAAAAGGGTACTTGACTCCCATTATGCGACTCAGAATGTTCCCTAACATCTTTCCTCAGTGGAGAGAGGAACATATTTACAGACTCAACTCCAGAAGAGGCAATACTTCCATTTATTGGCTTGAGAGTAAACCGGAAGTTCCCCTTTCAACACAAAATGGGACCTGACTTCCCTGAAACAACCCGAGCAAGTTCCTGAGGTCCACACACAACTCGAGAAGTACTCCCAGCTTCACGCTGCATTTCGAGAAACATCACAAAATTATCCCCTCAATGCGAGATGAGGAAATTTTGCGCTGCAGAATCTCAAAAAAATCCCACATTCCCGCTTGAAGGCAAAAGGGTACTTGCCACAGTTTATGTCACTAAGAAATTTCCCTAACATCTGTCCCCATTGGAGAGGAGAACACACTTTATGAACTCAACTGGAGAAGACGTCCGATTCTCTTTAAAGGGACCTACAGTAATCCGGAAGTTCCCCTTCCAGTAAAAAAAGGGGACCTGACTTCCCTGAGGAAACTCGAGTGAGTTCCTGAGGTCCCGTTCCCACCTCGAGAAGTACCCCCAGCTTTCCGCCGCAATTTGAGAATCACCACAAACTTATCCGCTCAATGCGAGGTGAGGAAATCTCAAGAGAAATCCCATATTCCCGCTTGAAAGGTAAAAGGGTAAGTGATACACTTTTTGCCACTAAGAAAGTTCCCTAACATCTGTCCCCATTGGAGAGGAGAACATACTTTAAGGACTCAAACCGAGAAGAGGCAATGTTCCCATTTCAAGGCTCGAGAGTAACGCGGAAGTTTCCCTTCCAACACAAAAGGGGACTTGACGTTCCTGAAGCAACCGGAGTGAGTACCTGAGGTCCCCGCGCAAATCAAGAAAAACCCCTTCTTCCCGCCACAACACGAGAAACATCATAAAATTATCGCCTCAGTGCGATTGAGGACATTTTGCGCAGCAGAATCTCAAGAGTAGTCCCACATTCCCGCGTGAAAGGCAAAATAGTACTTTACACACATTATGCCACTCCGAAAGTTCCCTAACATCCATCCCCATTGGAGAGGAGAACACACTCTATGGACTCAAATCCAGAAGAGGCAATGTTCCCATTTAACGGCTGGAGAGTAACCCGGAAGTGCCCCTTCCTACACAAAAGGGGGCTTGACTTGCCTGAAGCAACCCGAGGGACTTCCTGAGGTCCCTGCGCAACTCGAGAAGTACCCCATGCTTCCCTCCGAAACTCTAGAAACACCACAAAATTATCCCCTCAATGCGAGATGAGGAAATTTTCCGCTGCAGAATCTCAAGAGAAATCCCACAATCCCGCCTGAATGGTAAAAGGATAGGTGACACACTTTTTGCCACTAAGAAAGTTCCCTAACATCTGTCCACATTGGAGAGGAGAACACACTTTATGGACTCAAATCGAGAAGAGGCAATGTTTCCATTTAAAGGCTGAAGTGTAACCGGGAAGTTCTCCTTCCGACACAAAAGGGGACTTCACTTTCCTGAAGCAACCCGAGTGAGTTGCCGAGGTCCCCAACGCAACTCGAGAAGTGTCCCCCGCTTCTCGCTGCAACTCGAGTATCACCACAAAATTTTCCCCTCAATGCGAGATGAGGAAATGTTGCGCTGCAGACTCTAAAGAGAAATCCCACATTCCCGCTTGAAAGGCAAAAGTGTACTTGACTCCCTTTATGCGACTCAGAATGTTCCGTAACATCCGTCCTCAGTGGAGAGGAGAACACACTTTATGGACTCAAATCGAGAAGAAGCAATGTTCCCAATGAACAGCTCGAGAGTAACCCGGAAGGTCCCCTTCAAACACAAAAGGGGACTTAACTTCCCTAAAGCAACCCGAGGGAGTTTCTGAGGTCTCCACGAAAATCGAAAAGTAGCTCCTACTTCCCGCCACACCTTGAGAAACACCACAAAATTGTCACCTCAATGAGAGATGAGGAAACTTTGCGCTGAAGAGTCTCAAGAAAAATCCCACATTCCCGCTTGAAAGGCAAAAGCGTACTTGACTTCCTTTAAGCGACTCAGAATGGTTCCTAGCATCCGTCCTCAGTGGAGAGGAGAACACACTTTATGGACTCAAATCGAGAAGAGGCAATATTCCCATTTAACGGTTGGAGACTAACCCGGAAGTTCCCCTTCCAACACAAAAGGGGACTTGACTTCCCTGAAGCAACCCGAGGGACATCCTGAGGTATCTGGGCAACTCGAGCAGAAACACAGGCTTCCCTCCGAAAATCGAGAAACAACACAAAATTATCCCCTCAATGTGAGATGAGGAAATTTTTCGCTGCAGAATCTCAAAAGAAATCCCACATTCCCGCTTGAAAGGCAAAATGGTACTTTACACATTTTATGCCACTCCGAAAGTTCCCTAACATCCATCCCCATGGAGAGGATAACACACTCTTTGGACTCAAATCAAGAAGAGGCAATATTCCCATTAACGGTTGGAGTGTAACCCGGAAGTTCCCCTTCCAACACAAAAGGGGACTTGCCTTCCCTGAATCAACCAGAGCGAGTTTCTGAGGTCGGCGTGAAACTCAAAAAATTACCCCCAGCTTTCCTCCGCAATTCGAGAAACACCACAAAATTGTCCCATCAATACGAGATGAGGAAATTTTGCGCTGAAGAGTCTCAAGAAAAATCGCACATTCCCGCTTGAAAGGCAAAAGCGTACTTGACTTCCTTTAAGCGACTCAGAATGGTTCCTAGCTTCCGTCCTCAGTGGAGAGGAGAACACACTTTATGGACTCAAATCGAGATGAGCAATATTCCCATTTAACGGTTGGAGACTAACCCGGAAGTTCCCCTTCCAACACAAAAGGGGACTTGACTTCCCTGAAGCAACCCGAGGGACATCCTGAGGTATCTGGGCAACTCGGGAAATACCCCCATGCTTCCCTCCGCAACTCGAGAAACAACACAAAATTATCCCCTCAATGTGAGATGAGGAAATTTTGGGCTGCAGAATCTGAAGAGAAATCCCACATTCCCGCTTGAAAGGCAAAATGGTACTTTACACACTTTATGCCACTTCGAAAGTTCCCTAACATCCATCCCCATTGGAGAGGAGAACACACTCTATGGACTGAAATCCAGAAGAGGCAATGTTCCCATTAACCGTTGGAGTGTAACCCCGAAGTTCTCCTTCCGAAACAAAAGGGGACTTGACTTCCCTGAAGCAACGCGAGCAAGTTTCCGAGGTCAGCGCGAAACTCGAAAAGTACCCTCAGCTTCCCTCCGCAATTCGAGAAAAACCACAAAATTGTCCCCTCAATGCGAGATGAAGAAATTTTGCGCTGAAGAGTCCCAAGAAAATTCCCACATTCCCGCTTGAAAGGCAAAAGCGTACTTGACTTCCTTTAAGCGACTCAGAACAGTTCCTAACTTCCGTCCTCAGTGGAGAGGAGAACACACTTTATGGACTCAAATCAAGAAGAGGCAATATTTCCATTTAATGGCTGGAGACTAACCCGGAAGTTCCCCTTCCAACACAAAAGTGGACTTGACTTCCCTGAAGCAACCCGAGGGACATCCTGAGGTATCTGGGCAACTCGGGATGTACCCCCATGCTTCCCTCCGCAACTCTAGAAACAACACAAAATTATCCCCTCAATGTGAGATGTGTGAATTTGGCGCTGCAGAATCGCAAGAGAAATCCCACATTCCCGCTTGAAAGGCAAAATGGTACTTTACACACTTTATGCCACTCAGAAAGTTCCCTAACATCCGGCCCCGTTGGAGAGGAGAACACACTGTATGGACTCAAGTAGAGAAGAGGACCTATTCTCTTTAAAGTGCTTAAGAGTAATCCGGAAATTCCCGTTCCAGCACAAAAGGGGACCTGACTTCCGTGAAGTAACCTGAGTGAGTTCCTGAGGTCCCGGTCGCACCTCCAGAAATACTCCCAGCTTTCCGCCGCAATTCGAAAATCACCACAATCTTATCTGCTCAATGCGAGGTGAGGAAATTTTGCGCAGCCGAATCTCAAGAGAAATCCCACATTCCCGCTTGAAAGGCAAAAGGGTACTTGACTCCCTTTATGCCTCTAAGAATGTTTCCTAACAACCATCCGCAGTGAAGAGGAGAACACACTTTATGGACTCAAATCGAGAAGAGGCAATGTTTCCATTTAACAGCTCGAGAGTAACCCGGACGTTCCCCTTCCAACACAAAAGGGGACTTGACTTCCCTGAAGCAACCCGAGGGACTTCCTGAGGTCCCTGTGCAACTCGAGAAGTACCCCTTGCTTCCCTCCGCAACTCCAGAAAAACCACAAATTATCCCCTCAATGAGAGATGAGGAAATTTTCCGCTGTAGACTCTAAAGAGAAATCCCACATTCCAGCATGAAATCCTAAAGGGTACTTAACTCCCCTTATGCGACTCAGAATGTTCCCTAACATCCGTCCTCTGTGGAGAGGAGAACACACTTTATGGACTCAAATCGAGAAGAGGCAATATTCCCATTTAACGGCTGGAGACTAACCCGGAAGTTCCCCTTCCAACACAAACGGGGACTTGACTTCCCTGAAGCAACCCGAGGGACATCCTGAGGTATCTGCGCAACTCGAGAAGTACCCCATGCTTCCCTCCGCAACTCGAGAAACAACACAAAATAATCCCCTCAATGTGAGATGAGGAAATTTTTCGCTGTAGAATCTCAAAAAAAATTCCACATTCCCGCTTGAAAGGCAAATTGGTACTTTACACACTTTATGCCAATCAGAAAGTTCCCTAACATCCATCCCCATTGGAGAGGAGAACACAATGTATGGACTGAAGTCTAGAAGAGGACCTATTCCCTTTAAATGGCTCAAGAGTAATGCGGAAGTTCCCGTTCCAGCACAAAAGGCGACCTGACTTCCGTGATGTATCCCGAGTGAGTTCCTGAGATCCCGGTTGCACCTCGAGATCTACCCCCAGGTTTCCGCCGCAATTCTAGAATCACCACAAACTTACCCATTCAATGCGAGCTGAGGAAATTTTGCAGAGCCGAATCTCAAGAGAGATCCCATATTCCAGCTTGAAAGGGAAAAGGGTAATTGACACACTTTTTGCCACTAAGAAAGTTCCCTAACATCTGTCCCCATTGGAGAGGAGAACACACTTTATGAACTCAACTGGAAAAGAGGCCCTATTCTCTTTAAAGGGACCAAGAGTAATCCGGAAGTTCCCCTTCCCGCAAAAAAAGGGGACCTGACTTCCCTGAGGAAACTCCAGTGAGTTCCTGAGGTCCCCGTCGCACCTCAGAAGTACCCCAAACTTCCCACCGCAAATCGAGAAACACCATAGAATTATCCCCTCAATGCGATTGAGAAAATTTTGTGCTGCAGAAAATCAAGAGAAATCCCACATTCCTGCTTGAATGGCAAAATTGTACTTGACTCCTTTTAGGGGACTCAGAATGTTCCCTTACTTCTGTTCTCAGTGGAGAGGAGAACACATGATATGGACTCAGATTGTGAAGAGGCAGTGTTCCCATTTAGCGGCTCGATATTAACACGGAAGTTCCCCTTCCGACACAGAAGGAGATTGAATCCCTGAAGCAACCCGAGCGAGTTCCTGAGGTCCCGGGGCAACTCGAGAAGTACCGCCTGCTTCCCACCGCAACTCGAGAAACACCACAAAATTATCCCCTCATTGTGAGGTTAGGAAATTTTGCGCAGCAGAATCTCAAGAGAAATCCCACATTCCCACTTGCAGGGAAAAATGGAACTATACACACTTTATGCCACTCAGAAAGTTCCCTAACAACCGTCCCCATTGGAGAGGGGAACACACTTTAAGGACTCAACTCGACAAGAGGCCATATTCCCGTGAAAGGGCTCGAGATAAACACGGAAGTTCCTCTTGCAACACAAAAGGGGACTTGACTTCCCTGAAGTAACCTGAGCGAGATCCTGAGGTCCCCGTGCAACTCGAGAAGTATCCCCAGCTTCAAGCCGCATTTCGAGAAACATCACAAAATTATCCCCTCAATACGAGATGAGGTAAATTAGCCCTGCAGAATCTCAAGAGAAATCCCACATTCCCGCTTCAAAGGCAAAAGGGTACTTGACATACTTTATGCCACTAAGAAATGTCCCTAACATCCTTTCCCATTGGAGAGGAAACACACTTTACGGACTCAACTTGACAAGAGGCCCTATTCCCATTAAAGGGCTTGAGAGTAATCCGGATATCCCATACTAGCACAAAAGGGGACCTGACTTCCCTGAAGTAACTCGAGTGGTTCCTGAGGTAACCGTCGCAACTCGAGAAGTAGCCCCAGCTTCCAGCCGCAACTCGAGAAACACGACAAAATTTTCCCCTCAATGCGAGATGAGGAAATGTTGCACTGAAGAATCTCAAGAGAAATGCCACATTCTTGCTCGAAAGGCAAAAGCGTACTTGAAACACTTTTTGCCACTCAGAAAGTTCCCTAACATCCGTCCCCATTGGAGAGGACAACAGACTTTATGGACTCAACTGGAGAAGAGGCCCTATTACCATTAAAGGGCTTGAGAGTAATCCGGAAGTTCCCATTCCAGAAAAAAGGGGACCTGACTCCCCTGAAGTAACTAGATTGAGTTCCTGAGGTCCTCGCCGCACCTCGAGAAGTACGCGCAGCTTCCTGCCGCAATTCGAGCAACACCACAAATTTATCCCCTCATTGCGATTGAGGAAATTTTGGGCTGCAGAATTTCAAGAGGAATCCCACATTCCCGCTTCAAAGGCAAAAATATACTTGACTCCCTTTATGCGGCTCAGAATGTTCCCTAACATCCGTCCTCAGTGGAGAGGAGAACACACTTTATGGAGTCAACTACAGAAGAGGCAATGTTCCCATTTAACGGCTCGATAGTAACACGGAAATTTTCCTTCCAACACAAAAGGGGACTTGACTTCCCTGAAGCAACCGGAGAGAGTTCCTGAGGTCCTTGCGCAAATCGAGGAGTACCCCCTGCTTCCTGCCGCAACTCGATAAACACCACAAAATTATCCCCTCAATGCGAGATAAGGAAATTTTGCGCAGCAGAATCTCAAGAGAAATACCACATTCCTGCTTGAAAGGCAAAATGGTACTTTACACAATTTATACCACTCAGAAAGTTCCCAATCATCATTCCCCATTGGAGAGGAGAACACAATTTATGGACTCAACTCGAGAAGAGGCCCTATTCCCTTTAAAGGGCTCAAGAGTAATCTGGAAGTTCCCGTTCCAGCACAAAAGGGGAACTGACTTCCCTGAAGTAACTCTAGTGATTTCCCGAGGTCCACGTCGCACCTCGAGAAGTACCCCCATCTTCCCGCTGCCATTCGAGAAACACCACAAAATTATCCCCTCAATGCGAGATGAGGAAATTTTCCGCTGCAGAATCTCAAGAGAAATCCCACATTCTCGCAAAAATGCAAAAGGGTACTTGACTCCCTTTATGCGACTCAGAATGTTCCATGACATCCATCTTCAGGGGAGAGGAGAACACAGTTTATGGACTCAAATCGAGAAGAGGCAATGTTCTCATTTAATGTCTCCAGAGTAACCCGGAATTTCCCCTTCCAACACAAAAGGGGACTTGACTTCATTGAAGCAACCAAAGCGAGTTCCTGAAGTCCCCGCTCAACTCGAGAAATAAGCCCTTATTTCCCGCCGCAACTTTAGAAACACCACAAAATTATCCCCTCAATGCGAGATGAGGAAATTTTACGCTGCAGAATCTCAAGGGAAATCCCACATTGCCGCTTGAAAGGAAAAATGGTACTTTACACACATTATGCCACTCAGAAAGTTACCTAACATCTGTCCCCATTTGAGAGGAGAACACAATTTATGGACTCAACTCGAGAAGAGGCCCTATTCCCTTTAAAGTTCTCAAGAATAAACCGTAAGTTCCCGTTCCATCACAAAAGAGGACCTGACAACCCTGAAGTAACTCGAGTGAGTCCTTGAGGTCCCCGTCGCAACTCGAGAAGTACACCCAGCTTCAGGCCGCATTCAAGCAACACCACTAAATTATCCCCTCAATGCGATTGAGGAAATTTTGCGCTGCAGAATCTCAAGAGAAATCCCACATTCCCGCTTGAAAACCAAAAGGGTACTTGACTCGCTTTATGCGAAACAGAATGGTTCCTAACATCCGTCCTCAGTGGAGAGGAGAGCACAGTTTATGGACTCAAATCGAGAAGAGGCAATGTTCCTATTTAATGGCTCAAGAGTAACCAGGAATTTCCTCTTGCAACACAAAAGCGGACTTGACTTTCCTGAAGCAACCCCAGCGTGTTCCTGAGGTCCTCCCCCAACTCGAGAAGTACCCCATGCTGGCCACCGCAATGTGAGAAACACCACAAAATAATTCTATCAATGCGCTTGAGGACATTTTGGGCTGAAGAATCTCAAGAGGAATCCCACATTTCCGCTTCAAAGGCAAAAGTGTACTTGACTCACTTTATGCGGCTCAGAATGTTCCCTAACATCCGTCCTCAGTGGAGAGGAGAACACACTTTATGGAATCAACTACAGAAGAGGCAATGTTCCCATTTAACGGCTCGATAGTAACACGGAAATTTTCCTTCCAACACAAAAGGGGACCTGACTTACCTGAAGCAACCCGAGAGAGTTTCTGAGATACCCGTGGCATCTCGAGAAGTGCCCCCCGCTTCTGGCTGTAACTCGAGAAACACCACAGAATTATCCCCTCAATGCGAGATGAGGAAATTTTCCGCTGCAGAATCTCAGGAGAAATCCCATATTCCCACTTGAAAGGTAAAAGGGTAGGTGACACACTTTTTGACACTAAGAAAGTTCCCTAACATCCGTCCCCATTGGAGAGGAGAACACACTTTATGGACTCAAATCGAGAAGAGGCAATATTCCCATTTAACGACTGGAGACGAAACCGAAAGTTCCCCTTCCAACACAAAAGGGGCTTGACTTCTCTGAAGCAACCTGAGGGACTTCCTGAGGTCCCTGCGCCACACGAGAAGTACCCCATGCTTCCCTCTGCAACTCTAGAAACAACACAAAATTATCCCCTCAATGTGAGATGAGAAAATTTTGCGCTGCAGAATCTCAAGAGAAATCCCATATTCCCGCTTGAAAGGCAAAATAGTACTTTACACACTTTATGCCACTCAGAAAGTTCCCTAACATCCGTCCTCAGTGGAGAGGGGCACACACTCTATGGACTCAAGTCGAAAAGAGGACCTATTCCCTTTAAAGGGATCAAGAGTAATCCGGAAGTTCCCGTTCCTGCACAGAAGTGGACCTGACTTTCCTGAAGAAACCCGAGTGAGTTCCTGAGGTCCTCACGCAACACCAGAAGTACCCCATGCTTCCCGGCGCAACTGAAGAAATACCACAAATTATCCCCTCAATGAGAGGTGAGGAAAATTGCAATGGAGAATCTCAAGAGAAATCCCACATTCACTCTTGAAAGGCAAAAGTGTTCTGGATTCCCTTTATTCGACTCAGAATGTTCCCTAACATCCGTCCTCAGTGGAGAGGAGAACAAATTTTATGGATTCAAATCGAGAAGAGGCACTGTTCCCATTTAACGGCTCAAGAGTAGCCCGGAAGTTCCACTTCCAACACAGAAGGGGACTTGACTTCCCTGAAGCAACAGCAGCGAGGGCTGAGGTCCCTAGGCAACACCAGAAGTACTCCCTGGTACCTGGTGCAACTCGAGAAACACCACAAAATTATCCCCTCAATGCGAGATGATGAAATTTTCCGCTGCAGAATCTCAAGAGAAATCCCACATTTCCGCTTGAAAGGCAAAAGGGTACTTGATACACTTTATGCCACTCAGAAAGTTCCCTAACATCCGACCCCATTGGAGAGGAGAACACACTTTATGGACTAACTCGAGAAGAGGCCCTTTTCCCTTTAAAGGGCTCAAGAGTTATCCTGAAGTTCCCGTTTCAGTACAAAAGGGGACCTGAATTCCCTGAAGTAACTAGAGTGAGTTCCTGTGTTCCCTGTCGCAACTCGATAAGTGCCCCCCGCTTCTCGCTGCAACAGGAGAAACACTACAAAATTATCCCCTCAATGCGAGATGATGAAATTTTCCGCTGCAGAATCTCAAGATTAATCCCACATTCCCGCTTGAAAAGCAAAAGGGTAGGTGACAGATATTTGCCACTAAGAAAGTTCCCTAACATCCGTCCCCATTGGAGAGGAGACAACACATTATGGAATCAAATCAAGAAGAGGCAATGTTCCCATTTAATGGCTCGAGTGTAAAGCGGAAGTTTCCCTACCAACACAAAAGGGGACTTGACTTCCCTGAAGCAACCCGAGCGAGTTGCTGAGGTCCGCTTCCAACTGGAGAAGTACCCCGTGCTTCCCAGGGCAACTCGATAAACACTACAAAATTAATCCCTCAAGACGAGATGAGGAAATTTTGCAATGCAGAATCTCAAGAGAAATCCCACTGTCGTGCTTGAAAGGCAAAAGGGTACTTGACTCCCTTTATGCTATTCAGAATGTTCCTTAATATCTGTCCTCAGTGGAGAGGAGAACACATTTTATGGACTGAAATCGAGAAGAGGCAATGTTCCCATTAATGGCTGAAGAGTAACATGGAAGTTTCCCTTCCAACATAAAAGGGGACTCGACTTTCCTTAAGCAACCCGAGCGAGTTCCTGAGGTCCCCGCACAAATTGAGAATAACCCCCTGCTTCCCGCCGCAACTCGAGAAACACCACAAAATTATCCCCTCAATGCGATTGAGGAAATTTCGCACAACAGAATCACAAGAGAAATCCCACATTCCCGTTTGAAAGGCAAAAGGGTTCTTGACACACTTCATGCGACTCACAATGTTCCCTAACATCCGTCCTCAGTGGAGAGGAGAACACACTTTATGAAGTCAAATCGAGCAGAGGCAATGTTCCCATTTAACGGCTCGAGAGTAACTCGGAAGTTCCACTTCCAACACAAAAGGGGAGTTGACTTCCCTGAAGCAAACCGAGAAAGTTCCTGAGGTCCCCGCACAACTCAAGAAGTTCCCGCTGGTTCCCAGCGCAACTCCAGAAACACCACAAAATTATCCCCTCAATGCGAGATGAAGAAATTTTCCGCTGCAGAATCTCAAGTGAAATCCCACATTCCCGCATGAAAGGCAAAAGGTTATTTGACTCCCTTTATGCGACTCAGAATGTTCCCTAACATCCGTCCTCATTAGAGAGGAGAACACATTTTATGTTCTCAAATCGAGAAGAGGCAATGTTCCCATTTAACGGCTGGAGAGTAACACGGAAGTTCCCCTTCCAAAACAAAAGGCAACCTGACTTCTCTGAAGCAACCCGAGCGAGTTCCTGACGTCCCCGCCGCAACTAGAGTGGTACTCCCTACTTCCTGCCACAACTGGAGAAACACCACAAAATTATCCCCGCAATGCGAGATGAGGAAAATTGCAATGCAGAATCTCAAGAGAAATCCCACATTCCCGCTTGAAATGCAACAGGGTTCTTTCCACCCTTTATGCCACTCAGAATGTTCCCTAACATCCGTCCTCAGTGGAGAGGAGTGCAAACTTTATTGACTCAAATCGAGAAGAGCCACTGTTCCCATTTAACGGCTAAAGAGTAGCCCGGAAGTTCCACTTCCAATACAAACGGGGACTTGACTTCCTGGAAGCAACAGGAGCAAGTGCCTGAGGTCCCCGCCAAACACCAGAAGTACCCCCTGCTTCCTGCCGCAATAGGAGAATAGGCACACAATTATCCCCTCAATGGAAGATGAGGAAATTTTGAGCTGAAGAATCTGAAGACAAATCCCACATTCCCGCTTGAAAGCAAAATGGAACTTGACACACTTTATGCCACTCAGAAACGTCCCTAATATCCGTCCCCGTTGGAGAGGAGAAATACTTTATCGACTCAACTCGAGAAAAGACACTCTTCCCTTTAATGATCTCGAGAGTAATTCGGAAATTCCCCTTCCAGCACAAAAGGGCCCTGACTTCCGTGAAGTAACTCGAGCGAGTTCCTTAGGTCCCCGCACAAATCGAGAAGTACCCCCAGGTTCTCGCCGCAATTCGAGAATCTCCAAAAATTATCCCCTCAATGAGAGGTGAGGAAATTTTGCGCTGCCGAATCTCAAGAGAAATCCCACATTCCCGCTTGAAAGACAAAAGTGTACTTGACTCCCTTTATGCGACTAAGAATGTATCCTAACATCTGTCCTCATTGGAGAGGAGCACAACTTGACATCCCTGAAGCAACCGGAGCGAGTTTCAGAGGTTCGCGCGCAACTCGAAAAGTACTCCCAGCTTCCCTCCGCAATAGGAGAATAAGAACAAAATTATCCCCTCAATGCGAGATGAGGAAATTTTGCGCTGCAGAATCTGAAGAGAAATCCCACATTCCGGCTTGAAAGGTAAATGTGTAGTTGACTCCCTTTATGCGACTCAGAATGTTCCCTAACATCTGTCCTCATTGGAGAGGAGAACACACTTTAAGGACTCAAACCGAGAAGAGGCAATGTTTCCATTTAAGGGCTCCAGAGTAACGCGGAAGTTTCCCTTCCAATACAAAAGGGGACTTGACTTTCCTGAAGCAAACCGAGCAAGTTGCTGAGGTCCAAGCGGGCAACTCGAGAAGTAGCCCCTGCTTCCCTGCGCAACTCGAGAAACACCACAAAATTATCCCCTCAATGCGAGATGAGGAAATTTTGCGCTGCAGAATCTCAAGAGAAATCCCACATTCCCGCTTGAAAGGCAAAATGGGACTTTACACAATTTATGCCACTCAGAAAGTTCCCTAACTTTCGTCCCCATTGGTGAGGAGAACACACTTTATGGCGTAAACTCGAGAAGAGGCCCGATTCCCTTTAAAGGGCTCAAGAGTAATCCGGAAGTTCCCGTTCCAGCACAAAAGGGGACCTGACTTCCCTAAAGTAACCCCAGTGACTTCCTGAGGTCCCAACGCAACTCGAGAAATAGCCCCTGCTTCCTGCCGCAAAGCAAGAAACACCACAAAATTATCCCCTCATTGCGAGATGAGGAAATTTTGCGCTGCAGAATCTCAAGAGAAATCCCACATTCCCACTTGAAAGGCAAAATGGGACTTTACACACTTTATGCCACTCAAAAACGTCCCTAACATCCGTCCCCATTGGAGAGGAGAAAAACTTTATCGACTCAACTCGAGAAGAGGCACTCTTCCGTTTAATGGTCTCGAGAGTAATTCGGAAATTCCCCTTCCAGCACAAAAGCGACCTGACTTCCCTGAATTAACTCGAGCGAGTTCCTTAGGTCCCCGCACAATTCGAGAAGTACCCCCAGGTTCCCGCCGCAATTCGAGAATCACTAAAAATTATCCCCTCAATGCGAGGTGAGGAAATTTTGCGCTGCCGAATCTCAAGAGAAATCCCACATTCCCGCTTGAAAGACGAAAGTGTACTTGACTCCCTTTATGCGACTAAGAATGTATCCTAACATCTGTCCTCATTGGAGAGGAGCACACCCTTAATGGATTCAAATCGAGAAGAGGCAATGTTCTCATTTAAGGGCTGGAGTGTAACCCGGAAGATCCTCTTCCAACACAAAAGGGCACTTGACATCCCTGAAGCAACCCGAGCGAGTTTCTGAGGTCCGCGCGCAACTCGAAAAGTACCCCCAGCTTCCCTCCGCAATACGAGAATAAGAACAAAATTATCCCCTCAATGCGAGATGAGGAAATTTTGCGCTGCAGAATCTCAAGAGAAATCCCACATTCGCGCTTGAAAGGCAAAAGTGTACTTTATTTCCTTTAAGCGACTCAGAATGGTTCCTAGCATTCGTCCTCAGTGCAGAGGAGAACACACTTTATAGACTCAAATCGAGAAGAGGCAATATTCCCATTTAATGGCTGGAGACTAAACCGGAAGATCCCCTTCCAACACAAAAGGGGACTTGACTTCCCTGAAGCAACCCCAGGGACATCCTGAGGTATCTGCGCAACTTGAGAAGTACCCAATGCTTCCCTCTGAAACTCGAGAAACAACACAAAATTATCCCCTCAATGTGAGATGAGGAAATTTTGCGCTGCAGAATCGCAAGACAAATACCACATTCCCGCGTGAAAGGCAAAAGCGTACTTGTTTCCCTTTAGCCGACTCAGAATATTCATTAACATCCATCCTCAGTGGAGAGGAGTACACATTTTATGGACTCAAATCGAGAAGAGACAATATTCCCATTTAACGGCTCGAGAGTAATCCGGAAGTTCCCCTTCCAACACAAAAGGGGACTTGCCTTCCCTGAAGCAACCCGAGCTTGGTCCTGCGGTCGCCGTCGCAACTCTAGAAGTACCCACTGCTTCCCGCCGCAACTCGAGAAACAACAATAATTATCCCCTCAATGCGAGATGAGGTAATTTTGCCCTGCAGAATCTCAAGAGAAATTCCACATTCCCGCTTGAAAGTCAAAAGGGTACTTGACACACTTTATGATACTCAGAAAGTTCCCTACCTTCCATCCCCATTGGAGAGGAGAGCACACTTAATGGACTCAAATCCAGAAGATGCCCTATTCCCATAAAAGGCTCGAGAGTAATCCGGAAGTTCCCCTTCCAACACAAAAGAGGACCTTACTTCCCTGATAACTCGAGTAAGTTCCTGGTGTGCACATCACAACTCGAGAAGTACCCCCAGCTTCACGCCGCAATTCGAGAAACACCACAAAATTATCCCCTCTATGTGACATGAGGAAATTTTGCGCTGCAGAATCTCAAGAGAAATCCCACATTCCAGCTTGAAAGGCAAAAGGGTACTTGACTCCCTTTAGGCGACTCCGAGTGGTCCCTAACATCCTTCCTCAGTGGAGAGGAGAACACACTTTATGGACTCAAATCGAAAAGAGGTCCTTTTCCCATTAAAGGGCTCGAGAGTAATCCGGAATTTCCCCTTCCAGCACAAAAGGGGACCTGACTTATCTGAAATAACTCGAGTGAATTCTTGAGGTCCCCGTTCCAACTTTAGATATACCCCCATCTTCCCGCCCCAATTCGAGAAACACCACAAAATTATCCCCTCAATGCGAGATGAGGTAATATTGTGCTGCAGAATCCCAAAAGAAATCCCACATTCCCGCTTGAAAGGCAAAATGGTACTTGACACACTTTATGCCACTCAGAAATTCCCTAACACCCATCCCCATTGAAGTGGTGAACACACCTCAGGGACTCAAATCGATAAGAGGACCTATTCCCATTAAATGGCTCCAGACTATTCCGGAAGTTCCCCTTCCAGCACAAAAGGGGACCTGACTTCCCTGAAGTAAATCCAGTGAGTTCTTGAGGTCCCCTTCTCAACTCGAGAAGTACCCCCAGCTTCCCGCCGGAATTCGAGAAACAACACAAAATTATCCCCTCAATGCGACATAAGGAAATTTTGCGCTGCAGAATCTAAAGAGAAATCTCACGTTCCCGCTTGAAAGTCATGAGGGTACTTGACTCCCTTTAGGCGACTCAGAATGGTCCCGAACATCCGTCCTCAATTGAGAGGAGAACACACTTTATGGACTCAAGTCAAGAAGAGGCAATATTCCCATTTAATGTCTCGAGAGTAATCCGGAAGTTCCCCTTCTAACAGAAAAGGGGACTTGACTTCCCTGAAACAACCTGAATGTGGTCCTGAGGTCACCATCGCAACTCGAGAAGTAACCCCTGCTTCCCGTCACAAATCGAGAAACACCACAAAATTATCCCCTCAATGCGAGATGAGGTAATTTTTCGCTGCAGAATCTCAAGAGAAATCCCGAATTCCCGCTTGAAATGCAAAAGGGTACTTAAACACTTTATGCCACTCAGAAAGTTCCCTAACATCCGTCGCCATTGGAGAGGAGAACACACTTTATGGACTCAACTCGACAAGAGGACCTATTTCCATTTGAGTGCTCGAGAGTAATCCGGAAATTCCCCTTCCAGCACAAAAGGGGATCTGACTTCCCTGAAGTAACTAGACTGACTTCCTGAGGTCCCCTTTGCAACTCGAGAAGTAACTCCAGCTTCCAGCCGCAATTTGAGAAACACCATAAAATTATCCACTCAATGCGAGATGAGGAAATTTTGCGCTGCAGAATCTAAAGAGAAATCCCACATTCACGTTGAAAGGCAAAAGGGTACTTGACTCCCTTTAGCCGACTCAGAATGGTCATTAACATCCGTCCTCAGTGGAGAGGAAAACACACTTTATGGACTCAAATCGAGAAGAGGCAATATTCCCTTTTATCGGCTCGAGAGTGATCCGGAAGTTCCCCTTCCAACACAAAAGGGGACTTGACTTACCTGAAGCAACCCGAGCGAAGTCCTGCCGTCCCCGTAGCAACTCGAGAAGTACCCCCTGCTTTCTGCTGCAACCCGTGAAACACGGATAATTATCCCCTCAATGCGAGATGAGGTAATTTTGCGCTGCAGAATCTCAAGAGAAACACCATATTCCCGCTTGAAATTCAAAAGGGTACTTGACACATTTTGTGATACTCAGAAAGTTCCCTAACAACCGTCCCCATTGGAGAGGAGAGCACACTTTATGGTCTCAACTCCAGAAGAGGCCCTATTCCCATAAAAGGCTCGAGAGAAACCCGGAAGTGCCCCTTCGTACACAAAAGGGGACCTTACTTCCCTGAAGTAACTCGAGTGAGTACCTGAGGTGCCCATCGCAACTCGAGAAGTACCCCCAGCATCAAGCCGCAATTCTAGAAATACCACAAAATTATACCCTCAATGTGAGATGAGGTAGTTTTGCGCCACAGAATCTCAGGAGAAATCCCACATTCCCACATGAAAGGCAAAACGGTACTTGACACACATTATTCCACTCAAAAAGTTCCCTAACATCCGTCCCAAATGGAAAGGAAATCACACATTATGGACTCAACACCAGTAGAGCCCTATACCCATTAAAGGGCTCGAGAGTAATCCGGAAGTTCCACTTCCAGCACATAAGTGGACCTGACTTCCCTGAGGTAAATTGAGTGAGTTCCTGAAGTCCACATCGCACCTCAAATAGTACCCCAGCTTCCCGCCACATTTCGAGAAACACCACAAAATTATCCCACAATGTGACTGAGGAAATTTTCGGCTACAGGATCTCAAGAGAAATCCCACATTCCCGCTTTTAAGGCAAAAGGGTACTTGACTCCCATTATGCGACTCAGAATGTTCCCTAACATCTTTCCTCAGTGGAGAGAGGAACATACTTTACAAACTCAACTCCAGAAGAGGCAATACTTCCATTTATTGGCTTGAGAGTAACCCGGAAGTTCCCCTTTCAACACAAAATGGGACCTGACTTCCCTGAAGCAACCCGAGCAAGTTCCTGAGGTCCCCACGAAACTCGAGAAGTACTCCCAGCTTCACGCCGCATTTCGAGAAACATCACAAAATTATCCCCTCAATGCGAGATGAGGAAATAATGTGCTGCAGAATCTCAAAAAAATCCCACATTCCCGCTTGAAGGCAAAAGGGTACTTGACACACTTTATGTCACTTAGAAATTTCCCTAACATCCGTCCCCATTGGAGAGGAGAACACACTTTATGGACTAAAATCGAGAAGAGGCAATGTTTCCATTTAATGGCTGTAGTGTAACCGGGATGTTCTCCTTCCAACACAAAAGGGGACTTCACTTCCCTGAAGCAAACCGAGTGAGTTGCTGAGGTCCCCGACGCAACTCGAGAAGTGACCCCCGCTTCTCGCTGCAACTCGAGTATCACCACAAAATTTTCCCCTCGATGCGAGATGAGGAAATGTTGCGCTGCAGACTCTAAAGAGAAATCCCACATTCGCGCTTGAAAGGCAAAAGTGTACTTGACTCCCTTTATGCGACTCAGAATGTTCCGTAACATCCGTCCTCAGTGGAGAGGAGAACACACTTTATGGACTCAAATCAAGAAGAGGCAATGTTCCCAATGAACAGCTCGAGAGTAACCCGGAAGGTCCCCTTCAAACACAAAAGGGGACTTAACTTCCCTAAAGCAACCCGAGGGAGTTTCTGAGGTCTCCACGAAAATCGAAAAGTAGCTCCTACTTCCCGCCACACCTTGAGAAACACCACAAAATTGTCACCTCAATGAGAGATGAGGAAACTTTGCGCTGAAGAGTCTCAAGAAAAATCCCACATTCCCGCTTGAAAGGCAAAAGCGTACTTGACTTCCTTTAAGCGACTCAGAATGGTTCCTAGCATCCGTCCTCAGTGGAGAGGAGAACACACTTTATGGACTCAAATCGAGAAGAGGCAATATTCCCATTTAACGGTTGGAGACTAACCCGGAAGTTCCCCTTCTAACACAAAAGGGGACTTGACTTCCCTGAAGCAACCCGAGGGACATCCTGAGGTATCTGGGCAACTCGAGCAGAAACACAGGCTTCCCTCCGAAACCCGAGAAACAACACAAAATTATCCCCTCAATGTGAGATGAGGAAATTTTTCGCTGCAGAATCTCAAAAGAAATCCCACATTCCCGCTTGAAAGGCAAAATGGTACTTTACACATTTTATGCCACTCCGAAAGTTCCCTAACATCCATCCCCATGGAGAGGATAACACACTCTTTGGACTCAAATCAAGAAGAGGCAATATTCCCATTAACCGTTGGAGTGTAACTCGGAAGTTCCCCTTCCAACACAAAAGGGACTTGCCTTCCCTGAAGCAACCAGAGCGAGTTTCTGAGGTCGGCGTGAAACTCAAAAAGTACCCCCAGCTTTCCTCCGCAATTCGAGAAACACCACAAAATTGTCCCCTCAATTCAAGATGAGGAAATTTTGCGCTGAAGAGTCTCAAGAAAAATCCCACATTCCCGCTTGAAAGGCAAAAGCGTACTTGACTTCCTTTAAGCGACTCAGAATGGTTCCTAGCTTCCGTCCTCAGTGGAGAGGAGAACACACTTTATGGACTCAAATCAGGAAGAGGCAATATTCCCATTTAATGGCTGGAAACTAACCCGGAAGTTCCCCTTCCATCACAAAAGGGGACTTGACTTCCCTGAAGCAACAAGAGGGATATCCTGAGGTATCTGGGCAACTCGAGAAGTACCCCCACACTTCCCTCTGCAACTCGAGAAACAACACAAAATTATCCCCTCAATGTGAGATGAGGAAATTTTGCGCTGCAGAATCGCAAGAGAAATCCCACATTCGTGCTTGAAAGGCAAAATTGTACTTTACACACTTTATGCCACTCAGAAAGTTCCCTAACATCCGTCCGCATTGGAGAGGAGAACACACTGTATGGACTCAAGTCGAGAAGAGGACCTATTCCCTTTAAAGTGCTCATGAGTAATCCGGAAATTCCAGTTCCAGCACAAAAGGGGACCTGACTTCCGTGAAGTAACCCGAGTGAGTTCCTGAGGTCCCGGTCACACCTCCAGAAGTACCCCCAGATTTCCGCCGCAATTCGAGAATCACCACAAACTTATCCACTCAATGCGAGGTGAGGAAATTTTGCGCAACCGAATCTCAAGAGAAATCCCACATTCCCGCTTGAAAGGAAAAAGGGAACGTGACTCCCTTTATGCCTCTAAGAATGTTTCCTAACCACCGTCAGCAGTGGACAGGAGAACACACTTTATGGACTCAAATCGAGAAGAGGCAATGTTTCCATTTAACAGCTCGAGAATAAACTGGAAGTTCCCCTTCCAACACAAAAGGGGACTTGACTTCCCTGAAGCAACCCGAGGGACTTCCTGAGGTCCCTGTGCAACTCGAGAAGTACCCCATGCTTCCCTCCGCAACTCCAGAAAAACCACAAAATTATCCCCTCAATGAGAGATGAGGAAATTTTTCCCTGCAGACTCTAAAGAGAAATCCCACATTCCAGCATGTAAGCCTAAAGGGTACTTGACTCCCCTTATGCGACTCAGAATGTTCCCTAACATCCGTCCTCTGTGGAGAGGAGAACACACTTTATGGACTCAAATCAGGAAGAGGCAATATTCCCATTAAAGGCTGGAGACTAACCCAGAAGTTCCCCTTCCAACACAAACAAGAACTTGACTTCCTTGAAGCAACCCGAGGGACATCCTGAGGTATCTGCGCAACTCGAGAAGTACCCCATGCTTCCCTCCGCAACTCGATAAACAGCACAAAATTATCCCCTCAATGTGAGATGAGGAATATTTTCGCTGCAGAATCTCAAAAGAGATCCCACATTCCCGTTTGAAAGGCAAATTGGTACTTTACACACTTTATGCCAATGAGAAAGTTCCCTAACATCAATCCCCATTGGAGAGGAGAACTCACTGTATGGACTCAAGTCGAGAAGAGGACCTAATCCCTTTAAAGGGCTCAAGAGTAATGCGGAAGTTCCCGTTCGAGCACAAAAGGGGACCTGACTTCCCTGAAGTAACCCGAGTGAGTTCCTGAGGTCCCGGTCGCACCTCGAGAACTACCCCCAGGTTTCCACCGCAATTCGAGAATTACCACAAACTTACCCACTCAATGAGAGCTGAGGAAATTTTGCAGAGCCGAATCTCAAGAGAGATCCCATATTCCATCTTGAAAGGTAAAAGGGTAGGTGACACACTTTTTGCCACTAAGAAAGTTCCCTAACATCTGTCCCCATTGGAGAGGAGAACACACTTTATGAACTCAACTGGAGAAGAGGCCCTACCTATTCTCTTTAAAGGGACCTAGAGTAATCCGGAAGTTCCCCTTCCCGCAAAAAAAGGGGACCTGACTTCCCTGAGGAAACTCGAGTGAGTTCCTGAGGTCCCCGTCGCACCTCAGAAGTACCCCCAACTTCCCACCGCAAATCGAGAAACACCACAGAATTATCCCCTCAATGCGATTGAGAAAATTTTGCGCTGCAGAAAATCAAGAGAAATCCCACATTCCTGCTTGAATGGCAAAATTGTACTTGACTCCTTTTAGGGGACTCAGAATGTTCCCTTACTTCCGTTCTCAGTGGAGAGGAGAACAAATGATATGGACTCAAATTGTGAAGAGGCAGTGTTCGCATTTAGCGGCTCGATATTAACACGGAAGTTCCCCTTCCGACACAGAAGGGGATTGAATCCCTGAAGCAACCTGAGCGAGTTCCTGAGGTCCCGGGGCAACTCGAGAAGTACCGCCTGCTTCCCACCGCAACTCGAGAAACACCACAAAATTATCCCCTCATTGTGAGGTTAGGAAATTTTGCGCAGCAGAATCTCAAGAGAAATCCCACATTCCCACTTGCAGGGAAAAATGGAACTATACACACTTTATGCCACTCAGAAAGTTCCCTAACAACCGTCCCCATTGGAGAGGGGAACACACTTTAAGGACTCAACTCGACAAGAGGCCATATTCCCGTGAAAGGGCTCGAGATTAACCCGGAAGTTCCTCTTGCAACACAAAAGGGGACTTGACTTCCCTGAAGCAACCCGAGCGAGATCCTGAGGTCCCCGTGCAACTCGAGAAGTACCCCCAGCTTCAAGCCGCATTTCGAGACACATCACAAAATTATCCCCTCAATACGAGATGAGGTAAATTAGCCCTGCAGAATCTCAAGAGAAATCCCACATTCCCGCTTGAAAGGCATAAGGGTACTTGACACACTTTATGCTACTACGAAATGTCCCTAACATCCTTTCCCATTGGAGAGGAAACACACTTTACGGACTCAACTTGATAAGAGGCCCTATTCCCATTAAAGGGCTTGAGAGTAATCCGGATATCCCCTACCAGCACAAAAGGGGACCGGACTTCCCTGAAGTAACTCGAGTGGTTCCTGAGGTAACCGTCGCAACTCGAGAAGTAGCCCCAGCTTCCCACCGCAATTAGAGAAACACCACAAAAATGTCCCCTCAATGGGAGATGAGGAAATTTTGCGCTGCAGAATCTAAAGAGAAATCCCATGTTCCCGCTAGAAAAGCAAAAGTGTACTTGACTCCCTTTTGGGGACTCAGAAAGTTCCCTAACATCCGTCCTCAGTGGAGAGGAGAGCACACTTTAAGGACTCAAATCCAGAAGAGGCAATATTCCCATTTAAACGCTCGAGAGTAATCCGGATGTTCCCCTTCCAACACAAAAGGAGACTTGACTTCCCTGAGGAAACCCGAGTGTGTTCTTGAGGTCCCGATCGCAACTCGAGAAGTACCACCTGCTTCCCCCCGCAACTCAAGAAACACCACAAAATTAACCCCGCAATGCGAGTTGAGGTAATTTTGCGCTGCAGTATCTCAAGAGAAATCCCACATTCCCGCTTAAAGGCAAAAGGATACTTGACTCCCTTTAAGCGACTCAGAATGTTCCCTAACATCCGTCCGCAGTGGAGAGGAGAACACACTTTATGGACTCAAATCGAGAAGATGCAATGTTTCCATTTAATGGCTCGAGAGTAACCCGAAAGTTCCCCTTCCAACACAAAAGGGGACTTGACTTCCCTGAAGCAACCCGAATGAGTTCCTGAGGTCCCCGTCGCAACTGGAGAAGTACACCCAGATTCCCGCAGCAATTCGAAAAAAACCACAAAATTACCCCCTCAATGAGAGATGAGGTAATTTTGGGCTGCAGAATTTCAAGAGAAATCCTACATTGCCACTTGAAAAGCAAAAACACACTTGGCTACCTTTAGGCGACTCAGAATGTTCCATAACATCCATCCTCAGTGGAGAGGAGAATACACTTTATGGACTCAACTTGAGAAGAGGCCCTATTCCCATTAAAGGGCTCGAGAGTAACACGGAAATTCCCCTTCCAGCACAAAAGGGGACTTGACTTCCCTGTAGCTACCCGAGCGAGTTCCTAAATACACGCGCAAATCGAGAAGTACCCCCAGCTTCCCGCCGCAATTAGAGAAACACCACAAAATTATCGCCTCAATGTGAGATGAAGAAAATATGCGCTGCAGAATTTCAAGAGAAATCCCACATTCCCGCTTGAAATTCAAAATGGTACTTTACACACTTTATGCCACTCAGAACGTTCCCTAACATCGGTCTCCATTGGAGAGGAGAATACACCTACGGATTCAACTCCAGAAGAGACCCTATTCCCATTAAAGGGCTCAAGAGTAATTCGGAAGTTCCCCTTCCAGCATAAAAGGGGAATTAATTCCCTGAAGTAACTCAAGTGAGTTTGAGGTCCCGTCGCAACTTGAGAAGTAACTCCAGATTCCCGCCGCATTTCGAGAAACACCACAAAATTATCCCCTCAATGCGATTGAGGAAATTTTGCGCCGCAGAATCTCAAGAGAAAATTCGCATTCATGCTTGAAAGGCCAAAGGGTACTTGACTCCCTTTTGCCGACTCAGAATGTTCCGTAACATCCGCCCTCAGTGGATTGGAGAACACACTTTATGGACTCAAATCGAGAAGAGTCAATATTCTCATTTAATGGCTAGAGAGTAATTCGGAAGTTGCCCTTCCATCACAAAAGGGTACCTGACTTACATGAAGTAACTCGAGTGGGTTCCTGAGGTCCCCATCGCAACAGGAGACGTCCCCCCGCTTCTCGCTGAAACTCGAAAATCACCACAAAATTTTCCCCTCAATGCGAGATGAGGAAATTTTGCACTGCAGAATCTAAAGTGAAATCCCACATTCCAATATGAAAGGCTAAAGGATACTTGACTCCATTTATGGGACTCAGAATGTTCCCTAACATCCGTCCTCAGTGGAGAGGAGAACACATTTTATGGACTCAAAACGAGAAGAGGCATTGTTACCATTTAACGGCTTGAGAGTAACCCGGAAATTCCACTTCCAACACAAAAGTTGACTTTACTTTCCTGAAGAAACCCGAGAGAGTTCCTGAGGTCTCCACGCAACTCGAATAGTAGCCCCTGCTTCCAACCGCAACTCGAGAAACACGACAAAATTTTCCCCTCAATGCGAGATGAGGAAATGTTGCACTGAAGAATCTCAAAAGAAATGCCACATTCTTGCTCAAAAGTCAAAAGCGTACTTGAAACACTTTTTGCCACTCAGAAAGTTCCCTAACATCCGTCCCCATTGGAGAGGACAACAGACTTTATGGACTCAACTGGAGAAGAGGCCCTATTACCATTAAAGGGCTTGAGAGTAATCCGGAAGTTCCCATTCCAGAAAAAAGGGGACCTGACTCCCCTGATGTAACTAGATTTATTTCCTGAGGTCCTCGCCTCACCTCGAGAAGTACGCGCAGCTTCCTGCCGCAATTAGAGCAACACCACAAATTTATCCCCTCATTGCGATTGAGGAAATTTTGGGCTGCAGAATCTCAAGAGGAATCCCACATTCCCGCTTCAAAGGCAAAAATATACTTGACTCCCTTTATGCGGCTCAGAATGTTCCCTAACATCCGTCCTCAGTGGAGAGGAGAACACACTTTATGGAGTCAACTACAGAAGAGGCAATGTTCCCATTTAACGGCTCGATAGTAACACGGAAATTTTCCTTCCAACACAAAAGGGGACTTGACTTCCCTGAAGCAACCGGAGAGAGTTCCTGAGGTCCTTGCGCAAATCGAGGAGTACCCCCTGCTTCCTGCCGCAACTCGATAAACACCACAAAATTATCCCCTCAATGCGAGATAAGGAAATTTTGCGCAGCAGAATCTCAAGAGAAATACCACATTCCTGCTTGAAAGGCAAAATGGTACTTTACACAATTTATACCACTCAGAAAGTTCCCAATCATCATTCCCCATTGGAGAGGAGAACACAATTTATGGACTCAACTCGAGAAGAGGCCCTATTCCCTTTAAAGGGCTCAAGAGTAATCTGGAAGTTCCCGTTCCAGCACAAAAGGGGAACTGACTTCCCTGAAGTAACTCTAGTGATTTCCCGAGGTCCACGTCGCACCTCGAGAAGTACCCCCATCTTCCCGCCGCAATTCGAGAATCACCAAAAAATTAACCCCTCAATGCGAGATGAGGAAATTTTGCACCGCTGAATCTCAAGAGACATCCCACATTCCCGCTTGAAAGGCAAAATTGTACTTAACTCACTATATGCGACTCAGAAGTTTCCGAAACACCTGTCCTCAGTGGAGAGGAGAACACAGTTTATGGACTCAAATCGAGGAGAGGCAATGTTCCAATTTAACAGCTCTAGAGTAACCAGGAAGTTTCCCTTCCAACACAAAAGGGGACTTGACTTCCCTGAAGAAACCCGAGAGAGTTCCTGAGGTCTCCATGGAACTCCAGAAGTAGTCCCTGCTTCCCACCGCAACTCTAGAAACACCACAAAATTATCCCCTCATTGCGAGATGAGGAAATTTGGCGCTGCAGAATCTCAAGAGAAATCCCACATTTCCGCTTGAAAGGCAAAAGGGTAGGTGACACACTTTTTGCCACTAAGAAAGTTCCCTAACATACGTCCCCATTGGAGAGGAGAACACACTTTACGGACTCAAATTGAGAAGAGGCAATGTTCCCATTTAACGGCTTGAAAGGAACCCGGAAGGTCCCCTTCCAAAACAAAAGGAGACCTGAATTCCCTGAAGCAACCCGAGCGAGTTCCTGAGGTCCCCACGCAAGTCGAGAAAGAGCCCCTGCTTCCTGCCGCAAAGCGAGAAACACCACAAATTTATCCCCTCAATGCGAGATGAGGAAATTTTGCGCTGAAGAAGCTCAAGAGAAATCCCACATTCCCTCTTGATAGGCATAATGGTACTTTACACACTTTATGCCACTCAGAACGTTCCCTAACATTTTTCCCCATTGGAGAGGAGAAGATATTTTATGGACTCAAATCGAGAAGAAATCCAATTCCCCTTAAAGATCTCAAAATTAATCCTGAATTTCCCGAACCAGCAGAAAAGGGGACCTGACTTTAGAGAAGAAACTCGAATAAGTTCCTGAGGTCCCCTTCGCACCTCGAGAAGTGCCCGCCGCTTCTCGCTGCAACTCTAGAATCACCACAAAATTATCCCCAAAATGCGATATGAGGAAAATTTGCGCTGAAGAAACTCAAGAGAAATCCCACATTCCAGCATGAAGGCTAAAGGGGGCTTGACTCCTTTTATGCGACTCAGAATGTTCCCTAACATCCGTCCTCAGTGGAGAGGAGAACATATTTTATGTACTCAAATCGAGAAGAGACAATGTTCCCATTTAATGGCACCAGAGTAACCGGGAAGTTCCCCTTCCAACGCAAAAGGGAACTTGACTTCCCTGAAGCAACCCGAGGGACGTCCTGAGGTCCCTACACAACTCGAGAATTACCCCATTCTTCCCTCCGCAACATGAGAAACAACAAAAAATTATCCCCTCAGTGCGAGACGAGGAAATTTTGCGCTGCAGAATCTCAAGAGAAATCCGACATTCGCGCTTGAAAGGCAAAAGGGTAATTGACTCCCTTTAGGCGACTCAGAATGTTCCGTAACATCCGTCCTCGGTGGAGAGGAGAACACACTTATTGGACTCAAATCGAGAAGAGGCAATATTCCCATTTAACGGCTGGAGAGTAACGCGGAAGTTTCCCCTCCAAAACAAAAGGGGACTTGACTTTCCTGAGCAACAGGAGCGAGTTCCTGCTGTCTCAGTGCAAATCGAGAATAACCCCCTGCTTCCCGCCGCAAATCGAGAAACACCACAAAATTATCCCCTCAAAAGGGAGATGAGGATATTTTGCCCAGCAGAATCTCAAGAGAAATCCCACATTCCTGCTTGAAAAACAAAAGCGTACTTGACTCCTTTAATGAGACTCAGAATGTTCCCTAACATCCGTCCTCAGTGGAGAGGAGAACACACTTTATGGACTGAAATCGAGAAGAGGCAATGTTCCTATTTAACAGCTTGAGAGTAACCCGGAAGTTCCCCTTCCAACACAAAAGGGGACTTGACTTCCCTGAAGCAACCCGAGCGAGTTGATGAGGTCCCCGCACGCAACTTGAGATGTACCCCATGCTTCGCTGCGCAACTCGAGAAACACCGCAAAATTATCCCCTCAACGTGAGATGAGGAAATTTTGCGCAGCAGAATCTCAAGAGAAATCGCACATTCCCGCTTGAAAGGCAAAATGGTACTTGACTCCCTTTATGCTACTCAGATTGTTCCCTAACATCCATCCTCAGTGGAGAGGAGAACACACATTATGGACTCAAATCGAGAAGATGCAATGTTCCCATTTAATGTCTCGAGAGTAACCTGGAAGTTCCCCTTCCAACACAAAAGGGCACTTGACTTCCTTGAAGCAACCCGAGCGAGTTCCTGAGATAGGCACCCACCTGGAGAAGTAACCCCAGTTTCCCGCCGCAGTTCGAGAATCACCACAAAATTATCCCCTCAATGCGAGATGAGGAAATTATGCGCTGCAGAATCTCAAGAGAAATCCGACATTCCCGCTTGAAAGGCAAAAGAGTACTTGACATACTTTATTCCACACAGAAATTTCAATGACATCCGTCCCGATTGGAGAGGAGAACACATTTTACGTGCTCAACTCGAGAAGAGGCCCTATTCGCATGAAAGTTCTCGAGAGTAACCCGGAAGTTTCCCTTCCAACACAAAAGGGGACTTGACTTCCCTGAAGCAACACGAGGGACTTTGTAAGGTCCCTTTGCAACTCGAGAAGTACCCCATGCTTCCCTCCACAACTCTAGAAACACCACAAAATATTCCCCTCTATGCGAGATTAGGAAATTTTGCGCTGCAGAATCTCAAGAGAAATCCCGCATTCCCTCTTTAAAGGCAAATTGGTACTTTATACACTTTATGCCACTCAGAAAGTTCCCTAACATCAGTCCCTTTGGAGAGAAGAATACACTTTATGGACTCAACTCGAGAAGAGGCCCTATTCCCTTTAAAGGGCTCAAGAGTAATCCGGAAGTTCCCGATCCAGCTCAAAAGGGGACCTGACTTCCCTAAAGTAACTCGAGTGTGTTCCTCAGGTTCCCGCCGCACCTTGAGAAGTACCCCTTGCTTCCCGCTGCCATTCGAGAAACACCACAAAATTATCCCCTCAATGTGAGATGAGGAAATTTTCCGCTGCAGAATCTCAAGAGAAATCCCACATTCTCGCAAAAATGCAAAAGGGTACTTGACTCCCTTTATGCGACTCAGAATGTTCCATGACATCCATCCTCATTGTAGAGAAGAACACAGTTTATGGACTCAAATCGAGAAGAGGCAATGTTCTCATTTAATGTCTCGAGAGTAACCCGGAATTTCCCCTTCCAACACGAAAGGGGACTTGACTTCAGTGAAGCAACCAAAGCGAGTTCCTGAGGTCCCCGCTCAACTCGAGAAATAAGCCCTTACTTCCCGCCGAAATTTTAGAAACACAACAAAATTATTCCCTCAATGCGAGTTGAGGAAATTTTACGCTGCAGAATCTCAAGGGAAATCCCACATTGCCGCTTGAAAGGAAAAATGGTACTTTACACACTTTATGCCATTCAGAAAGTTACCTAACATCCGTCCCTATTGGAGAGGAGAACACAATTTATGGACTCAACTAGAGAAGAGGCCCTATTCCCTTTAAAGTTCTCAAGAATAATCCGTAAATTCCCGTTCCAGCACAAAAGGGGACCTGACAACCCTGAAGTAACTCGAGTGAGTCCTTGAGGTCCCCGTCGCAACTCGAGAAGTACACCCAGCTTCAGGCCGCCATTCAAGCAACACCACTAAATTATCCCCTTAATGCGATTGAGGAAATTTAGCGCTGCAGAATCTCAAGAGAAATTCCACATTCCCGCTTGAAAACCAAAAGGGTACTTGACTCCCTTTATGCGAAACAGAATGGTTCCTAACATCCGTCCTCACTGGAGTGGAGAACACACTTTATGGACTCAAATCGAGAAGAGGCAATGTTCCTATTTAATGGCTCAAGAGTAACCAGGAATTTTCCCTTGCAACACATAAGCGGACTTGACTTTCCTGAGGAAACCCGAGCGTGTTCCTGAGGTCCTCCCCCAACTCGAGAAGTACCCCATGCCGCAATGTGAGAAACACCACAAAATAATCCCATCAATGCGCTTGAGGATATTTTGGGCTGCAGAATCTCAAGAGGAATCCCACATTCCCACTTCAAAGGTAAAAGTGTACTTGACTCACTTTATGCGGCTCAGAATGTTCCCTAACATCCGTCCTCAGTGGAGAGGAGAACACACTTTATGGAGTCAACTACAGAAGAGGCAATGTTCCCATTTAACGGCTCGATAGTAACACCGAAATTTTCCTTCCAACACAAAAGGGGACCTGACTTCCCTGAAGCAACCCGAGAGAGTTTCTGAGGTCACCGTGCAACACAAGAAGTACCCCCTGCTTCCCGGCGCAACTCGAGAAACACCACAAAATTATCCCCTCAATGCGAGATAAGGAAATTTTGCGCTGCAGAATCTCAAGAGAAATCCCACATTCCCGCTTTAAAGGCAAAAGGGTACTTGATTCCCTTTATTCCACTTAGAATGTTCCCTAACAACCGTCCTCAGTGAAGAGGAGAACACACTTTATGGAGTCAAATCGAGAAGAGGCAATGTTTCCGTTTAAGGGCTCGAGAGTAAATCGGAAGACCCCTTCCAACATAAAAGGCGACTTGACTTCCCTGAAGCAATCCAAGTGAGTTCCTGATGTCCCCACGCAACTCGAGAAGTAGCATCTGATTCCTGCCCCAATTCAAGAAACACCACACAACTATTTCCTCAATGCGAGATGAGGAAATTTTGCGCTGACGAATCACAAGAGAAATCCAACATTCCTGCTTGAAACGCAAAAGGGTACTTGATTCCCTTTATGCGACTCAGAATGTTCCCTAATATCCGCCCTCAGTGGAGAAGAGAACACACGTTATGGACTCAAATCGTGATGAGGCAGTGTTCCCATTTAATGGCTCGATAGTAACCCCGAAGTTCCCCTTCCAACACAGAAGGGGATTGACTTTCCTGAAGCAACCCGAGTGAGTTCCTGAGGTCCCCGCACAACTCGAAAAGTTCCCCCAGCTTCCCGCCGCAATTCGAAATACACCACAAAATTATGCCCTCAATGCGAGATGAGGAAATTTTGCGCTGCAGAATCTCAAGAGAAATCCCACATTCGCGCTTGAAAGGCAAAAGGGTATGTGAATCCCTTTATGCGACTCAGAATGTTTCCTAACACCCGTCCTCAGTGGAGAAAAGAACACACTTTTTGGACTCAACTCGAGAAGAGGCAATGTTCCATTTAATGGCTTGAGAGTAACCCGGTAGTTCCCTTTCCAACACAAAAGGGAATTTGACTTCCCTGAAGCAACCCGAGCGATTTCCTGAGGTCTTTGAACAAATTGAGAAGTACCCCCTGCTTCCCGCCGAAACTCGAGAATCACCAAAAATTATCCCCTCAATGCGAGATGAGGAAATTTTGCGCTGCATAATCTCAAGAGAAATCCCACATTCCCGCTTGAAAGGCAAAATGGGACTTTACACAATTTATGCCACTCAGAAAGTTCCCTAACATTCGTCCCCATTGGTGAGGAGAACACACTTTATGGCGTCAACTCGAGAAGAGGCCCGATTCCCTTTAAAGGGCTCAAGAGTAATCCGGAGTTCCCGTTCCAGCACAAAAGGGGACCTGACATCCCTGAAGTAACCCGAGCGACTTGCTGAGGTCCCAATGCAACTCGAGAAATAACCCCTGCTTCCTGCCGCAAAGCAAGAAACACCACAAAATTATCCCCTCATTGCGAGATGAGGAAATTTTGCGCTGCAGAATCTCAAGAGAAATCCCATATTGCCGCTTGAAAGGTAAAATGGTACTTGATAAACTTTATGCCACTCAGAAAGTTCCCTAACATCCGACCCCATTGGAGAGGAGAACACACTTTATGGAATCAAATCAAGAAGAGGCAATGTTCCCATTTAATGGCTCGAGTGTAATGCGGAAGTTTCCCTACCAACCCAAAAGGGGACTTGACTTCCCTGAAGCAACCCGAGCGAGTTGCTGAGGTCCCATTGCAACTGGAGAAGTACCCCGTGCTTCCCGGGGCAACTCGATAAACACCACAAAATTAACCCCTCAATACGAGATGAGGAAATTTTGCAATGCAGAATCTCAAGAGAAATCCCACAGTCGTGCTTGAAAGGCAAAAGGGTACTTGACTCCCTTTATGCTATTCAGAATGTTCCTTAATATCTGTCCTCAGTGGAGAGGAGAACATATTTTATGGACTGAAATCGAGAAGAGGCAATGTTCCCATTTAACGGCTGAAGAGTAACGCGGAAGTTTCCCTTCAAACATAAAAGGGGACTCGACTTTCCTTAAGCAATCCGAGCGAGTTCCTGAGGTCCCCGCGCAAATTTAGAATAACCCCCTGCTACCCGCCGCAAATCGAGAAACACCACAAAATTATCCCCTCAATGTGATTGAGGAAATTTCGCACAACAGAATCTCAAGAGAAATCCCACATTCCCGTTTGAAAGGCAAAAGGTTTCTTGACACACTTTATGCGACTCAGAATGTTCCCAAACATCCGTCCTCAGTGGAGAGGAGAACACACTTTATGGACTCAAATCGAGAAGAGGCAATGTTCCCATTTAACGGATCGAGAGTGACTCGGAAGTTCCACTTCCAACACAAAAGGGGACTTGACTTCCCTTAAGCAAACCAGGAAAGTTCGTGAGGTCCCTGCGCAACTCAAGAAGTTCCCGCTGGTTCCCTCGCAACTCGAGAAACACCACAAAATTATCCCCTCAATGTGAGATGAAGAAATTTTCCGCTGCAGAATCTCAAGTGAAATCCCACATTCCCGCATGAAAGGCAAAAGGTTACTTGACTCCCTTTATGCGACTCAGAATGTTCCCTAACATCCGTCCTCATTAGAGAGGAGAACACATTTTATGTTCTCAAATCGAGAAGAGGCAATGTTCCCATTTAACGGCTGGAGAGTAACACGGAAGTTCCCCTTCCAACACAAAAGGCAACCTGACTTCCCTGAAGCAACCCGAGCGAGTTCTTGAGTTCCCCGCCGCAACTAGAGTTGTACTCCCTGCTTCCTGCCACAACTCGAGAAACACCACAAAATTATCACCGCAATGCGAGATGAGGAAAATTGCAATGCAGAATCTCAAGAGAAATCCCACATTCCCGCTTGAAATGCAAAAGGGTTCTTGTCACCCTTTATGAGACTCAGAATGTTCCCTAACATCCGTTCTCAGTGGAGAGGAGTACAAACTATATTGACTCAAATCGAGAAGAGCCACTGTTCCCATTTAACGGCTAAAGAGTAGCCCGGAAGTTCCACTTCCAACACAAACGGGGATTTGACTTCCCGGAAGCAACAGGAGCAAGTGCCTGAGGTCCCCCCAAAACAACCAGAAGTACCCCCTGCTTCCTGCCGCAATACGAGAATAAGCACACAATTATCCCCTCAATGCAAGATGAGGAAATTTTGAGCTGAAGAATCTGAAGACAAATCCCACATTCCCGCTTGAAAGGCAAAATGGTACTTGACACACTTTATGCCACTCAGAAACATCCCTAACATCCGTCCCCATTGGAGAGGAGAAACACTTTATCGACTCAACTCCAGAAGAGGCACTCTTCCCTTTAATGATCTCGAGAGAAATTCGGAAATTCCCCTTCCAGCACAAAAGGGCCCTGACTTCCGTGAAGTAACTCGAGCGAGTTCCTTAGGTCCCCGCACAAATCGAGAAGTACCCCCAGGTTCCCGCCGAAAGTTGAGAATCACCGAAAATTATCCCCTCAATGCGAGGTGAGGAAAATTTGTGCTGCCGAATTTCAAGAGAAATCCCACATTCCCACTTGAAAGGTAAACGTGTACTTGACTCCCTTTATGCGACTCAGAATGTTCCCTAACATCTGTCCTCATTGGAGAGGAGAACACACTTTAAGGACTCAAACCGAGAAGAGGCAATGTTCCCATTGAAGGGCTCCAGACTAACGCGGAAGTTTCCCTTCCAACACAAAAGGGGACTTGACTTTCCTGAAGCAAACCAAGCAAGTTGCTGAGGTCCAAGCGGGCAACTTGAGAAGTACCCCCTGCTTCCCTGCGCAACTCGAGAAACACCACAAAATTATCCCCTCAATGCGAGATGAGGAAATTTTGAGCTGAAGAATCTGAAGAGAAATCCCACATTTCCGCTTGAAAGGCAAAATGGTACTTGACACACTTTATGCCACACAGAAATATCCCTAAAATCCATCCCCATTGGAGAGGAGAAATACTTTATCGACTCAACTCGAGAAGAGGCACTCTTCCCTTTAATGCTCTCAAGAGTAATTCGGAAATTCCCCTTCCAGCACAAAAGGGCCCTGACTTCCCTGAAATAACTCGAGCCAGTTCCTTAGGTCCCCGCACAAATCGAGAAGTACGCCTAGGTTCCTGCCGCAATTCGATAAACACCACAAAATTATCCCCTCAATGCGAGGTGAGGAAATTTTGCACTGCTGAATCTCAAGAGAAATCCCACATTCCCGTTTGAGAGACAAAAGTTTACTTGACTCCCTTTATGCGACTAAGAATGTATCCTAACATCTGTCCTCATTGGAGAGGAGAACACACTTTATGGATTCAAATCGAGAAGAGGCAATGTTCTCATTTAAGGGCTGGAGTGTAACCCGGAAGTTCCTCTTCCAATACAAAAGGGGACGTGACATCCCTGGAGCAATCCGAGCAAGTTTCTGAGGTCCGCGCGCAACTCGAAAAGTACCCCCAGCTTCCCTCCGCAATATGAGAATAAGCACAAGATTATCCCCTCAATGCGAGATGAGGAAATTTTGCGCTGCAGAATTTCAAGAGAAATCCCACATTCCCGCTTGAAAGGTAAACGTGTACTTGACTCCCTTTATGCGACTCAGAATGTTCCCTAACATCTGTCCTCATTGGAGAGGAGAACACACTTTAAGGATTCAAACCGAGAAGAGGCAATGTTCCCATTGAAGGGCTCCAGAGTAACCCGGAAATTTCCCTTCCAACACAAAAGGGGACTTGACTTTCCTGAAGCAAACCGAGCAAGTTGCTGAGGTCCAAGCGGGTAATTCAAGAAGTACCCCCCTGCTTCCTTGCCCAACTCGAGAAACACCACAAAATTATCCCCTCAATGCGAGATGAGGAAATTTTGAGCTGCAGATTCTCAAGAGAAATCCCACATTCCCGCTTGAAAGGCAAAATGGGACTTTACACAATTTATGCCACTCAGAAAGTTCCCTAACATTCGTCCCCATTGGTGAGGAGAACACACTTTATGGCGTCAACTCGAGAAGAGGCCCGATTCCCTTTAAAGGGCTCAAGAGTAATCCGGAAGTTCCCGTTCCAGCACAAAAGGGGACCTGACTTCCCTGAAGTAACCCAAGCACCTTCCTGAGGTCCCAAGGCAACTCGAGAAATAGCCTCTGCTTCCTGCCGAAAAGCGAGAAACACCACAAAATTATCTCCTCATTGCGAGATGAGGAAATTTTGCGCTGCTGACTCTCAAGAGAAATCCCACATTCGCACTTGACAGGCAAAAGGGTACTTGACTCCCTTTATGCGACTCAGAATATTCCCTAACATCCATCCTCAGTGGAGAGGAGAACACACTTTATTCACTCAAATCGAGAAGAGGCAATGTTCCCAATTTACGGCTCGAGAGTAACTCAGAAGGTCCCCTTCCAACCCAGAAGGGGACTTGACTTCCCTGAAGCAACACGAGCGAGTTCCTGAGGTCTCCACGCAACTCGAGAATTAGCCCGTGCTACCCGCCGCCACTCGAGAAACACCACAATATTATCCCCTCAATGCGAGATGAGGAAATTTTGCGCTGAAGAAGCTCAAGAGAAATCCCACATTACCGCTATAAGGCAAAATGGTGCTTGACTCCCTTTATGCGACTCAGAATGTTCCCTAACATCTGCCCTCAGTGGAGAGGAGAACACACTTTATGGACTCAAATTGAGAAGAGGCACTGTTCCCATTTAACTGCTCGATATTAACCCGGAAGTTCCCCTTCCAACACAAAAGGGAACTTGAATTCCCTGAAGCAAACCGAGCGAGTTTCTGAAGTGTGCGCAACACAAAAAGTACCCCCAGCTTCCCGCTGCAATTCGAGAATCACCAAAAAATTATCCCCTCAATGCGAGATGAGGATATTATGTGCTGCAGAATCTCAAGAGAAATCCGACATTCCCGCTTGAAAGGAAAAAGAGTACTTGATATACTTTATGCCACACAGAAATTTCAATGACATCCGTCCCCATTGGAGAGGAGAACACAATTTATGTACTCAACTCGTGAAGAGGCCCTATTCCCGTTAATGGGCTCGAGAGTAACCCGGAAGTTTCCCTTCCAACACAAAAGGGGACCTGACTTCCCTGAAGTAACTCCAGTGAGTTCCTCAGGTCCCCGACGCATTTCGAGAAGCACCCCTAGCTTCCCGCTGCAATTCGAGAAACACCACAAAATTATCCCCTTAATGGGAGATGAGGAAATTTTCCGCTGCAGAATCTCAAGAGAAATCCCACATTCCCACATGAAATGCAAAAGGGTACTTGACTCCCTTTATGCGACTCAGAATGTTCCATAACATCCATCCTCAGGGGAGAGGAGAACACATTTTATGGACTCAAATCGAGAAGAGGCAATGTTCCCATTTAACGGCTCGAGAGTAACCCGGAATTTCCCCTTCCAACACAAAAGGGGACTTGACTTCAGTGAAGCAACCAGAGGGAGTTCCTGAGGTCCCCGCTCAACTCCCCTTACTTCCTGCCGCAACTCGAGAAACACCACAAAATTATCCCCTCAATGCGAGATGAGGAAATTTTACGCTGCAGAATATCAAGTGAAATCCCACATTGCCGCTTGAAAGGCAAAATGGTACTTTACACACTTTATGCTACTCACAAAGTTACCTAACATCCGTCCCCATTGGAGAGGAGAACACAATTTATAGACTCAACTCGAGAAGAGGCCCTATTATCTTTACAGTTCTCATGAATAGTCCGTAAGTTCCCGTTCCAGCAGAAAAGGGGACCTGACATCCCTGAAGTAACTCGAGTGAGTCCTTGAGGTCCCCGACGCAACTTGAGAAGTACACCCTGCTTCAGGCCGCAATTCGAGCAAAACCATAAAATTATCCCCTCAATGCGATTGAGGAAATTTTGCGCTGCAGAATCTCAAGAGAAATCCCACATTCCCGCTTGAAAGCCAAAAGTGTACTTGACTCCCTTAACGTGGAACAGAATGGTCCCTAACACCCGTCCTCAGTGGAGAGGAGAGCACACTTTATGGACTCAAATCGAGAAGAGGCAATGTTCCAATTTAATGGCTCGAGAGTAACCCGGTAGTTCCCCTTCCAACACAAAAGGGGATTTGACTTCCCTGAAGAAACCCGAGGGAGTTTCTGAGGTCCGCGGAAACTCCAAAAGTACCCCCAGCTTCCCGCCGCAATTCGAGAAACACCACAAAATTATCCCCTCAATGCAAGATGAGGAAATTTTGCGCTGCAGAATCTCAAGAGAAATCCCACATTGCCGCTTGAAAGGCAAAAGGGTACTTTACAAATTTTATGCCACTCAATAAGTTCCCAATCATCATTCCCCATTGGAGATGAGAACACAATTTATGGATTCAACTCGAGAAGCGGCCCTATTCCCTTTAAAGGGCTCAAGAGTAATCCGGAATTTCCCGTTCCAGCACAAAAGGGGACCTGACTTCCCTGAAGTAACTCGAGTGAGTTCCTGAGGTCCACATCGCACCTCGAGAAGTACCCCCATCTTCCCGCCGCAATTCGAGAATCAACAAAAAATTAACCCCTCAATGCGAGATGAGGAAATTTTGCACTGAAGAATCTCAAGAGAAATCCCACATTCGCGCCCGAAAGGCAAAATTGTACTTAACTCGCTATATGCGACTCAGAATGTTCCGTAACGTCTGTCCTCAGTGTAGAGGAGAACACGGTTTATGGACTCAAATAGAGGAGAGGCAATATTCCCAATTAACGCCTTGAGAGTAACCCGGAAGTTCCCCTTCCAACAAAAAAGGAGACTTGACTTCCCTGAAGAAACCCGAGAGAGTTCCTGAGCTCTCCATGGAACTCCAGAAGTAGTCCCTGCTTCCCACCACAACTCTAGAAACACCACAAAATTATCCCCTCAATGAGAGATGAGGAAATTTTGCGCTGCAGAATCTCAAGAGAAATCCGATACTCGTACTTGAAGTGCAAAATTGTACTTAACTCGCTATATGCGACTCAGAATGTTCCGTAACATCTGTCCTCAGTGGAGAGGAGAACACACTTTATGGACTCAACTGGAGAAGAGGCCCTATTAACTTTAAAGGGCTCATGAGTAATCCGGAAGTTCCCAATCAAGCACAAAAGGGGACCTGTCTTCCCGGAAGAAACTCGAGTGAGTTCCTGAGATCCCCGTCCCACCTCGATAAGTGCCCCCCGTTTCTCGCTGCAACTCGAGAATCACCACAAAATTTTCCAATCAATGCTAGATGAGGAAATTTTGCGCTGGCGAATCACAAGAGAAATCCCACATTCCAGCCTGAAAGGCAAAAGGGTACTTGACTCCCTTTATGTGACACAGAATGTTCCGTAACATCCGTCCTCATTGGAGATGAGAACAAATTTATTGGACTCAAATCGAGAAGAGGCAATGTTCCCATTTAACGGCTGGAGAGTAACGCAGAAGTTTCCCTTCCAAAACAAAAGGGGACTTGACTTTCCTGAAGCAACAGGAGCGAGTTCCTGAGGTCCCCGTGCAAATCGAGAATAACCCCCTGCTTCTTGTCGCAACTGGAGATACACCACAAAATTATCCCCTCAATGCGAGATGAGGATATTTTGCGCAGCAGAATCTCAAGAAAAATCCCACATTCCCGCTTGAAAGGCAAAAGGGTACTTGACTCCTTTTATGAGACTCAGAATGTTCCCTAACATCCGTCCTCAGTGGAGAGGAGAACACACTTTATGGACTCAAATCGAGAAGAGGCAATGTTCCCATTTAACAGCTTGAGAGTAACCCGGAAGTTCCCCTTCCAACACAGAAGGGGACTTGACTTCCCTGAAGCAACCCGAGCGAGTTGCTGAGGTCCCCACGCAACTCGAGAATTACCCACTGCTTCCCGCCGCAATTCGAGAAAAACCACAAAATTATCCCCTTAATGCGAGTTGAGGAAATTTTGCTCTGCAGAATCTCAAGAGAAATCCAACATTCCCGCTTGAAAGGTAAACGGGTACTTGACTTCCTTTATGTGACTCATATTGTTCCCTAACATCTGTCCTCATTGGAGAGGAGAACACAATTTAAGGACTCAAATCGAGAAGAGGAAATGTTCGCATTTAACGGATCGAGAGTAACCCGGACGTTCCCCTTCTAACACAAAAGGGGACTTGACTTCCCTGAAGCAACACGAGGTACTTCCTGAGGTCCCCGCACAAATCGAGAAGTACCCCCAGGTTCCCGCCGCAATTCGAGAAACACCACAAAATTATCCCCTCAATGTGCTTGAGGAAATTTTGCGCTGCAGAATCTCAAGAGGAATCCCACTTTCGCGCTTTAAAGGCAAAAGTGTACTTGATTCCTTTATGCGGTTCAGAATGTTCCCTAACATCCGTCCTCAGTGGAGAGGAGAACACACTTTCCAGAGTCAACTAGAGAAGAGGCAATGTTTCCATTTAACGGCTCGAGATTAACATGGAAGTTTCCCTTCCAACAAAAAAGGGGACTTGACTTCCTTGAAGCAACCCGAGCGAGTTGTTGAGGTCCCCGCGCAACTCGAGAAGTACCCCCTGCTTCCCGGCGCAACGCGAGAAACAGCACAAAATTATCCCCTCAATGGGAGATGAGGAAATGTTGCGCTGAAAAATCTCAAGAGAAATCCAACATTCAGGCTTGAAAGGCAAAATAGTACTTTACACACTTTATGCCACTCAGAAAGTTCCCTAACATCCGTCCTCAATGGAGAGGGGCACACACTGTATGGACTCAAGTCGAGAAGAGGACCTATTCCCTTTAAAGGGATCAAGAGTAATCCGGAAGTTCCCGTTCCTGCACAAAAGTGGACCTGACTTCCCTGAATTAACTCGAGTGAGTTCCTGAGTTACCCATGGCATCTCGAAAAGTGCCCCCGCTGCTTCTCGCTGTAACTCGAGAAACACCACAAAATTATCCCCTCAATGCGAGATGAGGAAATTTTCCGCTGCAGAATCTCAGGAGAAATCCCACATTCCCACTTGAAAGGCAAAAGGGCAGGTGACACACTTTTTGACACTAAGAAAGTTCCCTAACATCCGTCCCCATTGGAGAGGAGAACACATTTTATGGACTCAAATCAAGAAGAGGAAATATTCCCATTTAACAACTGGAGACTAAACCGAAAGTTCCCCTTCCAAACACAAAAGGGGACTTGACATCTCTGAAGCAACCCTAAGGACTTCCTGAGGTCCCTGTGCAACAAGAAAAGAACCCCATGCTTCCCTCCGCAACTCGAGAAACAACACAAAATTATTCCTTCAATGTGGGATGAGGAAATTTTGCGCTGCAGAATCTCAAGAGAAATCCCACATTCCCGCTTGAAAGGAAAAATGGTACTTTACAACTTTATGCCACTCAGAAAGATCCCTAACATCCGTCCCCATTGGAGAGGGGCACACACTGTATGGACTCAAGTCGAGAAGAGGACCTATTCCCTTTAAAGGGATCAAGAGTAATCCGGAACTTCCCGTTCATGCACAGAAGTGGACCTGACTTTCCTGAAGTAACCCGAGCGAGTTTCTGAGGTCCCCACGCAACACCAGAAGTACCCGCTGCTTCCTGGCGCAACACTGGAAACACCAGAAAATTATCCCCTCAATGAGAGATGAGGAAAATTGCAATGCAGAATCTCAAGGGAAATCGCACTTTCACGCTTGAAAGGAAAAAGGGTTCTTGACTCCCTTTATGTGACTGAGAATGTTCCCTAACATCCGTCCTCAGTGGAGAGGACAACAAATATTATGGACTCAAATCGAGAAGAGGCACTGTTCCCATTTAACGGCTCAAGAGTAGCCCGGAAGTTCCACTTCCAACACAAAATGGGACTTGACTTCCCTGAAGCAACAGTAGCGAGGGCCTGAGGTGCCCGGGCAACACCAGAAGTACTCCCGGCTTCCTGCCTCAACGCGAGAAACACCACAAAGTTATCCCCTCAATGTTAGATGAGGAAATTTTGCGCTGAAGAAGCTCAAGAGAAATCCCACATTCCCGCTTGAAAGGCAAAATGTTACTTGACACACTATATGCCACTCAGAAATTTCCCTAACATCCGTCCCCATTGGAGAGGAGAACACAACTTATGGACAAAACTCGAGAAGAGGCCCTTTTACCTTTAAAGGACTCAAGAGTAATTCAGAAGTTCCCGTTCCTGCACAAAAGGGTACCTGACTTCCCTGAAGTAACTCGAGTGAGTTCCTGAGTTCCCTGTCGCAACTCGATAAGTGCCCCCCGCTTCTCGCTGCAACTCGAGAAACACCACAAATTTATCCCCTCAATGCGAGATGAGGAAATTTTCCCCTTGCAGAATCTCAAGATTAATCCCACATTCCCGCTTGAAAGGCAAAAGGGTAGGTGACACACTTTTGCCACTAAGAAAGTTCCCTAACATCCGTCCCCATTGGAGAGGAGAACACACTTTATGGAATCAAATCAAGAAGAGGCAATGTTCCCATTTAATGGCTCGAGTGTAAAACAGAAGTTTCCTTACCAAAACAAATGGGGACTTGACTTCCCTGAAGCAACCGGAGCTAGTTCCAGAGATCCCCGCGCAAATCGAGAAATACCCTCAGCTTCCCGCAGGAATTCGAGAAACACAAATATTATCCCCTCAATGCGCTTGAGGAAATTTTGTGCTGAAGAATGTCAAGAGGGATCCCACATTCCCACTTGAAAGGTAAACGGGTACTTGACTCACTTTATGCAACTCAGAATGTACCCTAACATCTGTCCTCATTGGAGAGGAGAACATATTTTAAGGACTCAAATCGCGTTGAGGCAATGCTCCATTTAACGGCTGGAAAGTAACCCGGAAGTTCCCCTTCCAACAGAAAAGGGAACTTGACTTCCCTGAAGAAACCAGAGCGAGTTCCTGAGATCCCCGTGCAAATCGAGAAGTACCCTCAGCTTCCCGCCGCAATTCGAGAAACGCAACAAAAGTAACCCCTCAAAGCGAGATGAGGAAATTTTTCGCTGCAGAATCTCAAGAGAAATCCCACATTCCCGCTTGAAAGGCCAAAGCGTACTTGACTTCCTTTATGCTGCTCAAAATGTTCCCTAACAACCTTCCGCAGTGGAGAGAACACAATTTATGGACTCAAATCTAGAAGAGGCAATATTTCCATTTAACGGCTCGAGAGTAACCCAGAAGTTCCCCTTCCAACCCAGAAGGGGACTTGACTCTCCTGAAGCATCCCAAGCGCGTTCCTGAGGTCCCCATGCAACTCGAAAAGTAGCCTCTGCTTCCCCCGCAACATGAGAAACACCACAAAATTATTCCCTCAATGCGAGATGAGGAAATTTTGCGCTGAAGAATGTCAAGAGAAATACCACATTCCCGTTTGAAAGGCATAAGGGTACTTTAAAGACGTTATGCCACTCAAAGTTTCCCTAACATCTCTCCCCATTGGAGAGGAGAACACCCTGTATGGACTCAAATCGAGAAGAGGCACTCATCCCATTTAAGGGCTCGAGAGTAATCTGGAAGTTCCCCTTCCAACAAAAAAGGGAACTTGACTTCCCTAAAGCAACTCGAGAGATTTTTTTGAGGTTCGCCGGCAATTCGAAAAGTACCCCCAGGTTCCCGCCGCAATTCGAGAAAAACCACAAAATTATCCCCTCAATGCGAGATGAGGAAATTTTGAGCTGCAGAATCTCAAGAGAAATCCCACATTCCCGCTTGAAAGTTACACGGTACTTGACTCCCTTTATGCCACTCAGAACATTCCCTAACAAGCGTCCGCAGTGGAGAGGAGAACACACTTTATGGACTCAAATCGAGAAGAGGCAATGTTCCCATTTAATGGCTCGAGAGTAAACCGGAAGTTCCCCATCCAACACAAAATGGGACTTGATTTCCCTGAAGCAACCGAGGGACTTGGTGAGGTCCCTGCACAACTCGAGAAGAACCCCATGCGTCCTTACAACTCGAGAAAGAACACAAAATTATCCGCTCAATGTGAGATGAGGAAATTTTGCGCTGCAGAATCTCAAGAGAAATCCCACATTCGCGCTTGAAAGGCAAAAGTGTACTTGACACCCTTTATGCGACTCAGAATGTTCCCTAACATCAGTCCTCAGTGAAGAAGAGAACACACGTTATGGACTCAAATCAAGAAGAGGCAATGTTCCCAATTAACGGCTCGAGAGTAACCCGAAATGTCCCCTTCCAACACAGAAGGGGAAGTGACTTCCCTGAAGCAACGCGAGCGAGTTCCTGAGGTCTCCACGCAACTCGAGAAGTAGCACCTGCTTCCCGCCACAACTCGAGTAACACAACGAAATTATCGCCTCAATCCGAGATGAGGTTATGTTGGCCTGAAAAGTCTCAAGAGAAATCCCACATTCCCTCTTGAAAGGCAAAAGGGTACTCGACACACAGTTTGTGAATCAGAAAGTTCCCTAACATCCCTCCCCATTGGAGAGCAGATCACACTTTATGGACTCAACTGGAGAAGAGTCCCTATTATCATTAAAGGGCTCGAGAGAAATTCGGAAGTTTCCCTTCCAGCACAAAAGGGGAACTGACTCCCCTGAAGTAACTCGAGTGAGTTCCTGAGGTCCCCGTCACTCCTCGAGTAGTAGCCCCAGCTTCCTGCCGCAACACGAGAAACAACATAAAATTATCCCCTCAATGCGAGATGAGGAAATTTTGCGCTGAAGAATCTCAAGAGAAATCCCACATTCCCACTTGAAAGGCAAAATGGAACTTGATTCACTTTATGCGACTCAGAATGTTCCCTAACATCTGTCCTCAGTGGAGAGGAGAACACACTTTATGGACTCAACTCCAGAAGAGGCACTGTTCCCATTTAACCGCTGAGAAGTAACCCAGAAGTTCCCCTTCCAACACAAAAGGGAACTTGACTTCCCTGAAGCAAACCGAGCGAGTTTCTGAGGTGTGCGCAACACGAAAAGTACACCCAGGTTCCCGCCGCAATTCGAGAAAAACCACAATATTATCCCCTCAATGCGAGATGAGGAAATTTTGCGCTGCAGAATCTCAGGAGAAATCCCACATTCCCGCTTGAAAGGCAAAAGCGTACTTGACTCCTTTATGCTACTCAAAATGTTCCCTAACAACCCTCCGCAGTGGACAGGAGAACACATTTTATGGGCTCAAATCGAGAAGAGGCAATATTTCCATTTAATGGCTCGAGAGTAACCCGGAAGGTCCCCTTCCAACCCAGAAGGGTACTTGACTTCCCTGAAACAACCCGAGCGAGTTCCTGAGGTCCTCACGCAACTTGAAAAGTAGCCTCTGCTTCCCGCCGCAACACGAGAAATACCACAAAATTATTCCCTCAATGCGAGATGAGGAAATTTTGCGCTGAAGAATGTCAAGAGAAATCCCACATTCCCGCTTGAAAGGCAAAATGATACTTTACAGACATTATGCCACTCAAAAGTTCCCTAACATCACACCCCATTGGAGAGGAGAACACCCTTTATGGACTCAACTCGAGAAGAGGCACTCTTCCCATTAAAGGGCTCGAGAGTATTCCGGAAGTTCCCCTTCCAACACAAAAGGGAACTTGACTTCCCTGAAGCAACCCGAGCGAGTTTTTGAGGTCCGCCGGCAACTCGAAAAGTACCCCCATGTTCCCGCCGCAATTCGAGAAAAACCACAATATTATCCCCTCAATGTGAGATGAGGAAATTTTGCGCTGCAGAATCTCAAGAGAAATCCCACATTCGGGCTTGAAAGGCAAAAGGGTACTTGACACCCTTTATGCGACTCAGAATGTTCCCTAACATCCGTCCTCAGTGAAGAAGTGAACACACTTTATGGACTCAAATCAAGAAGAGGCAATGTTCCCTATTAACCGCTCCAGAGTAACCCGGAATTTCCCCTTACAACACAGAAGGGGACTTGACTTCCCTGAAGCAACCTGAGCGAGTTCCTGAGGTCTCCACGCAACTCGAGAGGTAGCACCTGCTTCCAGCCGCAACTCGACTACCACCACGAAATTATCGCCTCAATGCGAGATGAGGATATGTTGGCCTGAAGAATCTCAAGAGAAATCCCACATTCCCTCTTGAAAGGCAAAAAGGTACTTGACACACCTTTTCCCACTCAGAAAATTCCCTAACATCCCTCCCCATTGGAGAGGGGAACACACTTTTTGGACTCAACTGGAGAAGAGGCCCTATTACCATTCAAGGGCTGGAGAGAAATCCAGAAGTTTCGCTTCCAGAACAAAAGGGGAACTGACTCCCCTGAAGTAAGTCGAGTGAGTGCCTGAGGTCCCAGTCACTCCTCGAGTAGTAGCCCCAGCTTCTTTCCGCAATGTGAGAAACACCACAAAATTATCCCCTCAATAAGAGATGAGGAAATTTTGCACTGAATAATTTCAAGAGAAATCCCACATTCCCGCTTGAAAGGCAAAATGGTACTTGACTCCTTTTATGCGACTCAGAATGTTCCCTAACATCTGTCCTCAGTGGAAAGGAGAACACACTTTATGGACTCAACTCGAGAAGAGGCACTGTTCCCATTTAACCACTCAAGAGTAACCCTGAAGTTCCCCTTTCAACACAAAAGGGAACTTGACTTCCCTTAAGAAACCTGAGCGAGTTCCTGATATCCCCGTGCAAATCGAGAAGTACCCTCAGCTTCCCGCCGCAATTCGAGAAACACAACAAAATTATCCCCTCAATGTGAGATGAGGAAATTTTGCGCTGCAGAATCTCAAGAGAAACCCCACATTCCCGCCTGAAAGGCAAAATGGTACTTGACTCACTTTATGCCACTCAGAAAGTTCCCTAACTTCGCTCCACATTGGAGAGGAGAACACACTTTATGGACTCAACTAGAGAAGAGGCACTCTTCACTTGAATGGTCTCAAGAGGAATTCGGAATTTCCCCTTCCAGCACAAAAGGGGACTTGACTTCCCTGAAGCAACCCGAGAGAGATTCTGAGGTCTCCACGGAACTCAAGAAGTAGTCCCTGCTTCCCGCCACAACCCGAGAAACACCACAAAATTATCCTCTTAATGAGAAATGAGGGAATTTTGAGCTGAAGAATCTCAAGAGAAATCCCACATTCCAGCTTGAAAGGCAAAAGGGTACTTTACACACTTTAGGCCAATCAGAAAGTTCCCGAATATCTGTCCCCATTGGAGAGGCGAACACACTTTATAGAATCAAATGGAGAAGAGACCCTGTTCCCTTTAAAAGGCTCACGAGTAATCCGGGAGTTCCCGTTCCAGCACAAAAGGGGACCTGAATTCCCTGAAGTAACACGAGTGAGTTCCTGAGGTCCCCCTGGCAACTCGACAAGTGCACCCCGCTTCTCGCTGCCACTCGAGAAACACCAAATATTATCCCCTCAATGCGCTTGAGGATACTTTGTGCTGAAGAATGTCAAGAGGGATCCCACATTCCCACTTGAAAGGTAAACGGGTACTTGACTCACTTTATGCAACTCAGAATGTACCCTAACATCTGTCCTCATTGGAGAGGAGAACACACTTTATGGACTCAAATCGAGGAGAGGCAATGTTCCCATTTAACGGCTCGAGAGTAAACCGGAAGTTCCCCATCCAACACAAAATGGGACTTGACTTCCCTGAAGCAACCGAGGGACTTGGTGAGGTCCCTGCACAACTCGAGAAGTACCCCATGCGTCCTTACAACTCGAGAAACAACACAAAATTATCCCCTCAATGTGAGATGAGGAAATTTTGCGCTGCAGAATCTCAAGAGAAATCCCACATTCGCGCTTGAAAGGCAAAAGTGTACTTGACACCCTTTATGAGACTCAGAATGTTCCCTAACACCAGTCCTCAGTGAAGAAGAGAACACACGTTATGGACTCAAATCAAGAAGAGGCAATGTTCCCAATTAACGGCTCGAGCGTAACCCGAAATGTCCCCTTCCAACACAGAAGGGGAAGTGACTTCCCTGAAGCAACCTGAGCGAGTTCCTGAGGTCTCCACGCAACTCGAGAAGTAGCACCTGCTTCCCGCCGCAAGTCCAGTAACACCACGAAATTATCGCCTCAATCCGAAATGAGGATATGTTGGCCTGAAGAATCTCAAGAGAAATCCCACATTCCCTCTTAAAAGGCAAAAAGGTACTTGATACACCTTTTGCCACTCAGAAAGTTCCCTAACATCCCTTCCCATTGGAGAGGAGAACACACTTTATGGACTCAACTGGAGAAGAGGCCCTATTACCATTAAAGGGCTCGAGAGAAATCCGGAGGTTTCCCTTCCAGCACAAAAGGGGAACTGACTCCCCTGAAGTAACTTGAGTGAGTTCCTGAGGTCCCCGTCACTCCTCGAGTAGTAGCACCAGCTTCCTGCAGCAACGTGAGAAACACAACAAAAATTTCCCCTCAATGCGAGATGAGGAAATTTTGCGCTGAAGAATCTCAAGAGAAATCCCGCATTCCCGCTTGATATGCAAAATGGTACTTGACTCCCTTTATGGGAATCAGAATGTTCCCTAACATCTGTCCTCAGTGGAGAGGAGAACACACTTTATGGACTCAACTCGAGAAGAGGCACTGTTCCCATATAACCGCTCGAGAGTAACCCAGAAGTTCCCTTCCAACACAAAAGGGAATTTGACTTCCCTGAAGCAACCCGAGCGAGTTTTTGAGGTCCGCGTGCAACTCAAAAATACCCCCAGGTTCCCGCCGCAATTCGAGAAAAACCACAAAATTATCCCCTCAATGCGAGATGAGGAAATTTTGGGCTGCAGAATCTCAAGAGAAATCCCACATTACCGCTTGAAAGTTAAATGGTACTTGACTCCCTTCATGCCACTCAGAATATTCCCTAACAAGTGTCCGCAGAGTAGAGGTGAACACACTTTATGGACTCAAATCGAGAAGAGGCAATGTTCCCATTTAAGGGCTCGATAGTAAACCGGAAATTCCCCATTCAACACAAAAGGGGACTTGACTTCCCTGAAGCAACCCGAGGGACTTGGTGAGGTCCCTGCACAACTCGAGAAGTACCCCATGCTTCCTTACAACTCGAGAAACAACACAAAATTATCCCATCGATGCGAGATGAGGAAATTTTGCGCTGCAGAATCTCAAGAGAAATCCCACATTCCCGCTTGAAAGGCAAAATGGTACTTGACTCCCTTTATGCGACTCAGAATATTCCCTAACGTCTGTCCACGGGGGAGAGGAGAATACATTTTAGGGACTCAAATCGAGAAGAAGTACTGTTCCCATTTAACCTCTTGAGAGTAACCCGGAAGTTCCACTTCCAACACAAAAGTTAACTTGACTTCCCTCAAGCAAACCGAGCAATTTTATGAGGTGTGCGCAACACGAAAAGTACCCCCAGCTTCCCCCCGTAATTCAAAAAAAACGACAATATTATCCCCTCAATGCAAGAATAGGAAATTTTGCGCTGCAGAATCTCAAGAGAAATCCCACATTCCCACTTGAAAGGTAAACGGGTACTTGACTCACTTTATGCAACTCACAATGTACCCTAACATCTGTTCTCATTGGAGAGGAGAACACACTTTAAGGACTCAAATCGAGCAGATGCAATGCTCCCATTTAACGGCTCGAAAGGAACCCAGAAGTTCCACTTCCAACACAAAAGGGGACTTGACTTCCCTGAATAAACCCGAGTGAGTTCCTGAGATCTCCAAGCCAAAAGAGAAGTACCCTCAGCTTCCCGTAGCAATTCGAGAAACACAATAAAATTAACCCCTCAATGCGAGATGAGGAAATTTTGCGCTGCAGAATCTCAGGAGAAATCCCACATTCCCGCTTGAAAGGCAAAAGCGTACTTGACTCCCTTTATGCTCTTCAAAATGTTCCCTAACAACCGTCCGCAGTGGAAAGGAGATCACACTTGACGGACTCAAATCGAGAAGAGGCAATATTTCCATTTAACGGCTCGATAGTAACCCGGAAGTTCCCCTTCCAACCCAGAAGGGAACTTGACTCTCCTGAAGCAACCCGAGCGAGTTCCTGAGGTCCCCACGCAAATCGAAAAGTAGCCTCGGCTTCCCGCCGCATCACGTGAAACACCACAAAATTATTCCCTCAATGCAAGATGTGGAAATTTTGCGCTGAAGAATGTCAAGAGAAATCCCACATTCCCGCTTGAAAGGCAAAAGGGTACTTTACAGACGTTATGCCACTCAAAGTTTTCCTAACATACCTCCCCATTGGAGAGGAGAACACCCTTTATGGACTAAACTGGAGAAAAGGCACTCTTCCCATTAAAGGGCTCGAAAGTAATCTAGAAGTTACCCTTCCTTCACAAAAGGGAATTTGACTTCCCTGAAGCAACCCGAGAGAGTTTTTGAGGTCGGCCGGCAACTCGAAAAATACCCCCAGGTTCCCTCCGCAATTCGAGAAAAAACACAAAATTATCCCCTCAATGCGAGATGAGGAAATTTTGGGCTGCAGAATCTCAAGAGAAATCCGACTTTACCGCTTGAAAGTTACACGGTACTTGACTCCCTTTAAGCCAATCAGAATATACACTAACAAGCGTCCGCAGTGGAGAGGAGAACACACTTTATGGACTCAAATTGAGAAGAGGAAATGTTCCCATTTAACGGCTCGAGAGTAAACCGGAAGTTCCCCATCCAACACAAAAGGGGACTTGACTTCCCTGAAGCAACCTGAGGGACTTGGTGAGGACCCTTCACAAATCGAGAAGTACCCCATGCTTCCTTACAACTCGAGAAACAACACAAAATTATCCCATCGATGCGAGATGAGGAAATTTTGCGCTGCAGAATCTCAAGAGAAACCCCACATTTGCGCTTGAAAGGAAAAAGGGTACTAGTCACCCTTTATGCGACTCAGAATGTTCCCTAACATCCATCCTCATTGAAGAAGAGAACGCACTTTATGGACTCAAATCAGGAAGAGGCAATGTTCCCAATTAACGGCTAGAGAGTAAACTGGAAGTTTCCCATCCAACACAAAAGGAGACTTGACTTCCCTGAAGCAACCCGAGGGACTTGGTGAGGTCACTGCACAACTCCAGAAGTACCGCATGCTTACTTACAACTCGAGAAACAACACAAAATTATCCCCTTAATGCGAGATGAGGAAATGTTGCGCTGCAGAATCTCTAGAGAAATCCCACATTCGCGCTTGAAAGGCTAAAGGGTACTTGACACCCTTTATGCGACTCAGAATGTTCCCTAACATCCGTCCTCAGTGAAGAAGAGAACACACTTTATGGACTCAAATCAAGAAGAGGCAATGTTCCCAATTATCCGCTCCAGAGTAACCCGGAAGTTCCCCTTCCAACACAGAAGGGGACTTGACTTCCCTGAAGCAACCCGAGCGAGTTCCTGAGGTCTCTACACAACTCGAGAAGTAGCACATGCTTCCCGCCTCAACTCGAGTAACACCACGAAATTAACGCCTCAATGCGAGATGAGGATATGTTGGCCTGAAAAATCTAAAGAGAAATCCCACATTACCTCTTGAAAGGCAAAAGGGTACTTGAAACACCTTTTGCCACTCAGAAAGTTCCCTGAAATCCCTCCCCATTGGAGAGGAGAACACACTTTATGGAATCAACTGGAGAAGAGGCCCTATTACCTTAAAGGCCTCGAGAGAAATCTGGAAGTTTCCCTTCCAGCACAAAAGGGGAACTGACTCCCCTGAAGTAACTCGAGTGTGTTCTTGAGGTTCCCATCACTTCTCGAATAGTAGCCCCAGCTTCCTGCCGCAACGCTAGAAACACCACAAAATTATCCCCTCAATGCGAGATGAGGAAATTTTGCACTTAAGAATCTCAAGAGAAATCCCACATTCCCGCTTGAAAGTTAAATCGGTACTTGACTCACTTTATGCAACTCAGAATGTTCCTTAACATCTGTCCTCATTGGAGAGGAGAACACATATTAAGGACTCAAATCGAGTTGAGGCAATGCTCCCATTTAACGGCTGGAGGGTAACCCAGAAGTTCCCCTTCCAAAACAAAAGGGGACTTGACTTCCATGAAGAAACCCGAGTGGGTTCCTGAGATCCCCGCTCAAATCGAGAAGTACCCTCAGCTTCCCGCCGCAATTCGAGAAACACAACAAAAGTAACCCCTCAATTCGAGATGAGGAAATTTTGCGCTTCAGAATCTCAAGAGAAATCCCATATTCCCGCTTGAAAGGCAAAAGTGTACTTGACTCCCTTTATGCTACTGAAAATGTTCCCTAACAACCGTCCGCAGTGGAGAGGAGAACACACTTTATGGACTCAAATCGAGAAGCGGCAATATTTCCATTTAATGGCTCGAGAGTAAACCGGAAGTTCCCCTTCCAACCCAGAAGGGGACTTGACTCTCCAGAAGCAACCCAAGCGAGTTCCTGAGGTACCCACGCAAATCGGAAAGTAGCCTCTGCTTCCCGCCACAACACGAGAAACACCACAAAATTATTCCCTCAATGCGAGATGAGGAAATTTTGCCATGAAGAATGTGAAGAGAAATCCCACATTCCCGCTTGAAAGGCATAAGGGTACTTTACAGACTTTATGCCACTCAAAAGTTCCCTAACATCCCTCCCCATTGGAGAGGAGAACACCCTATATGGACTCAACTCGAGAAGAGGCACTCTTCCCATTAAAGGGCTCGGGAGTATTCCGGAAGTTCCCCTTCCAACACAAAAGGGAACTTGAATTCCCTGAGGCAACCCGAGGGAGTTTTTGAGGTCCGCTGGCAACTCGAAAATACCCCCATTTTCCCACCGCAATTCGAGAAAAACGACAAAATTTTGCCATCAATGCGGGATGAGGAAATTTTGCAATGCGGAATCTCAAGAGGATTCCCACATTACCGCTTGAAAGTTAAAGGGTACTTGACTCCCTTTATGCCACTCAGAATATTCCCTAACAAGCGTCAGCATTGGAGAGAACAACACACTTTATGAACTCAAATTGATGAGAGGCAATGTTCCCATTTAACGGAGCGAGAGTCCACCGGAAGTTCCCCATTCAACACAAAAGGGGACTTGACTTCCCTGAAGCAACCCGAGGGAATTGGTGAGGTCCCTGCACAACTCGAGAAGTACCCCATGCTTCCTTACAACTCGAGAAACAACACAAAATTATTCCCTCAATGCGAGATGAGGAAATTTTCCGCTGCAGAATCTCAAGAAAAATCCCACATTCGCGCTTGAGAGGCAAAAGGGTACTTGACAACCTTTATGCGACTCAGAATGTTCCCTAACATCCGTCCTCAGTGAAGAAAAGAACACAATTTATGGAATCAAATCAAGAAGAGTCAATGTTCCCAATTAAATGCTCGAGAGTAACCCAGAAGGTCCCCTTCCAACAGAGAAGGGGACTTGACTTCCCTGAAGAAACCCGAGCGAGTTCCTGAGGTCTACACACAAATCGAGAAGTAGCACCTGCTTCCCGCGGCAACTCGAGTAACACCACGAAATTATCGCCTCAATGCTAGATGAGGATATGTTGTCCTGAAGAATCTAAAGAAAAATCCCACATTCCCTCTTGAAGGGCAAAAGGGTACTTGACACAGCTTTTGCCACTCAGAAAGTTCCCTAACATCCCTCCCCATTGGAGAGGAGAACACACTTTATGGACTCAACTGGAGAAGAGGCCCTATTACCTTTAAAGGTCTCGAGAGAATTCTTATGTTTCCCTTCCAGCAGAAAAGGGGAACTGACTCCCCTGAAGTAACTCAAGTTTGTTCCTGAGGTCCCCGTCACTCCTCGAGTAGAAGCCCCAGCTTCCTGCCGCAATGCGAGAAACACCACAAAATTTTCCCCTCAATGCGAGATGAGGAAATTTTGTGCTGAAGAATCACAAGAGAAATCCCGCATTCCCGCTTGAAAGGCAAAATGGTACTTGACTCCCTTTATGCGAATCAGAATGTTCCCTAACATCTGTCCTCAGTGGAGAGGAGAACACACTTTATGGACTCAACTCGAGAAGAGGCACTGTTCCCATTTAACCGCTCGAGAGTAACCCGGAAGTTCCCTTCCAACACAAAAGGGAATTTGACTTCCCTGAAGCAACCCGAGATAATTTTTGAGGTCCGCGTGCAACTCGAAAAGTACCCCCAGGTTCCCGCCGCAATTCGAGAAAAACCTCAAAATTATCCCCTCTATGTGAGATGAGGAAATTTTGGGCTGCAGAATCTCAAAAGAAATCCCACATTACCGCTTGAAAGTTAAACGGTACTTGACTCCCTTCATGCCACTAAGAATATTCCCTAACAAGTGTCCTCAGTGGAGAAGAGAACACACTTTATGGACTCTAATCGAGAAGAGGCAATGTTCAAATTTAACGGCGCGAGAGTAAACCGGAATTTCCCCATCCAACACAAAAGGGGAGTTGACTTCCCTGAAGCAGACCGAGGGAGTTGGTGAGGTCCCAGCACAACTCGAGAAGTACCCCATGCTTCCTTACAACTCGAGAAACAACACAAAATTATCCACTCAATGCGAGATGAGGAAATTTGCGCTGCAGAATCTCAAGAGAAATCCCACATTCGCGCTTGAAAGGCAAAATGGTACTTGACTCCCTTTAGCGACTCAGAATATTCCCTAACATCTATCCTCAGTGGAGAGGAGAACACACTTTAAGGACTCAAATCCAGTAGAGGCAATGCTCCCATTTAACGGCTGGAAAGTAACCTGGAAGTTCCCCTTCCAAAGCAAAAGGGGACTTGACTTCCCTGAAGAAACCCGAGAGAGTTCGTGAGATCTCCGCACCAAAAGAGAAGTACCCTCAGCTTCCCGCCGCAATTCAAGAAAGACCACAAAATTAACCCCTCAATGGGAGATGAGGAAATTTAGCGCTGCAGAATCTCAAGAGAAATCCCACATTCCCGCTTGAAAGGCAAAAGCGTACTTGACTCCCTTTATGCTACTCAAAATGTTCCCTAACAACCGTCCGCAGTAGACGGGAGAACACATTTTATGGACTCAAATCGAGAAGAGGCAATATTTCCATTTAACGGCTCGAGAGTAACAGGGAAGGTCCCCTTCCAACCCAGAAGGGTACTTGACCTCCCTGAAGCAAACCGAGCGAGTTCCTGAGGTCCGCACGCAACTTGAAAAGTAGCCTCTGCTTCCCGCCTCAACATGAGAAAAACCACAAAATTATTCCCTCAATGTGAGATGAGGAAATTTTGCGCTGAGGAATGTCAAGAGAAATCCCACATTCCCGCTTGAAAGGCAAAATGGTACTTTACAGGCATTATGACACTAAAAAGATCCCTAACATCCCTCCCCATTGAAGAGGAGAACATCCTTTATGGACTCAAATCGAGAAGAGGCACTCTTCCCATTAAAGGGCTCGAGAGTATTCCAGAAGTTCCCCTTCCAACACAAAAGGGAACTTGACTTCCCTGAAGCAACCCGAGGGAGTTTTTGAGGTCCGCCGGCAACTCGAAAAATACCCAAAGGTTCCCGACGCCATTCGAGAAAAACTACAATATTATCCCCTCAATGTGAGATGAGTAAATTTTGCGCTGCAGAATCTCTAGAGAAATCCCACATTCGCGCTTGAAACGCTAAAGGGTCCTTGACACCCTTTATGCGACTCAGAATGTTCCCTAACATCCGTCCTCAGTGAAGAAGTGAACACACTTTATGGACTCAAATCAAGAAGAGGCAATGTTCCCAATTCACCGCTCCAGAGTAACCCAGAATTTCCCCTTACAACACAGAAGGGGACTTGACTTCCCTGAAGCAACCCGAACGAGTTCCTGAGGTCTCCACGCAACTCGAGAAGTAGCACCTGCTTCCCGCCGCAACTCGACTAACACCACGAAATTATCGCCTCAATGCGAGATGAGGATATGTTGGCCTGAAGAATCGCAAGAGAAATCCTACATTTCCTCTTGAAAGGCAAAATGGCACTTGACACACCTTTTGCCACTCAGAAAGTTCCCTAATATCCCTCCCATTGGAGAGGGGAACACACTTTATGGACTCAACTGGAGAAGAGGCCCTATTACCATTCAAGGGCTCGAGAGAAATCCGGAAGTTTCTCTTCCAGCACAAAATGGGAACTCACACCCCTGAATAACTCGAGTGAGTTCCTGAGGTCCCCGTCACTCCTCTAGTAGTAGCCCCAGCTTCCTACCGCAACTCCAGAAAGACCACAAAATTATCCCCTCAATGCGAGATGAGGAAATTTTGCGCTGAAGAATCTCAAGAGAAATCCCACATTCCCGCTTGAAAGGCAAAATGTTACTTGACTCCCTTTATGCGACTCAGAATGTTCCCTAACATTAGTCCTCAGTGGCGAGGAGAACACACTTTATGGACTCAAATCGGGAAGACGCAATATTACCTTTTAACGACTGGAGACTAACCCGGAAGTTCCCCTTCCAACACAAAACGGGACTTGACTTCCCTGAAGCAACAGAAGAGAATTCCTGAGGTCCCCGCGCAACTCGAGATATACCCGCTGGTTTCCGGCGCAAAACGAAAAACACCACAAAATTATCCCCTCAATGCGAGATGATGAAATTTTCCGCTGCAGAATCTCAAGAGAAATCACACATTCCCGCTTGAAAGGCAAAAGGGTACTTGACACACTTTTTGCCACTCAGAAAGTTCCCTAACATCCGTCCCCATTGGATAGGAGAACACACTTTATGGACTCAACTGGAAAAGAGGCCCTATTGCCATTAAAGGGTTCAAGAGTAATCTGTAAGTTCCCATTCCAGCACAAAAGCGGACCTGACTTCCCTGAAGTAACTCGAGTGAGTTCCTGAGGTCCACCCACAACACCAGAAGTACACCCTGCTTCCTGCCGCAACGCGAGGAACACCTCAAAATTATCCCCTCAAGGCCAGATAAGGATGTTTTGTGCTGAAGAATCTCAAGAGTAATCCCACATTCCCGCTTCAAAGGCAAAAGGTTACTTGACACCCTTTATGCGACTCAGAATGTTCCCTAACATCCGTCCTCAGTGGAGAGGAGAACACATTTTATGTTCTAAAATCGAGAAGAGGCAATGTTCCCATTTAACGGCTGGAGAGTAACAGGGAAGTTCCCCTTCCAACACAGAAGGCAACCTGACTTCCCTGAAGCAACCCAAGCGAGTTCCTGAGGTCCCCGCCGCAACTAGAGTTGTACTCCCTGCTTCCTGCCACAACTCGAGAAACACCACAAAATTATCCCCGCAATGCAAGATGAGGAAAATTGCAATGCAGAATCTCAAGAGAAATCCCACATTCCCGCTTGAAAGGCAAAAGGGTACTTGACACACTTTTTGCCACTCAGAAAGTTCCCTAACATCCGTCTCCATTGGATAGGAGAACACACTTTATGGACTCAACTGGAGAAGAGGCCCTATTACCATTAAAGGGCTCAAGAGTAATCTGTAAGTTCCCATTCCAGCACAAAAGGGGACCTGACTTCCCTGAAGTAACTCGAGTGAGTTCCTGAGGTCCACCCACAACACCAGAAGTACCCCCTGCTTCTTGCCGCAACGCGAGAAACACCACAAAATTATCCCCTCATTGCGAGATGAGGAAATTTTGCTCTGCAGAATCTCAAGGGAAATCCCACGTTCCCGCTTGAAAGGCAAAAAGTACTTGACTCCCTTTATGCGACTTACAATGTTCCCTAATATCCGTCCTCAGTGGAGAGGATAACACACTTTATGGACTCAAATCGAGAAGAGGCAATGTTCCCATTTAAGGGCTTGATAGTAAACGGGAAATTCCCCATTCAAAACAAAAGGGGACTTGACTTCACTGAAGCAACCCGAGGGACTTGGTGAGGTCCCTGCACAACTCGAGAAGTACCCCATGCTTCCTTACAACTCGAGAAACAACACAAAATTATCCCCTCATTGCGAGATGAGGAAATTTTGCGCTGCAGAATCTCAAGAGAAATCCCACATTCCAGCTTGAAAGGCAAAAGGGTACTTGACTCCCTTTATGCGACTCAGAATATTCCCTAACATCTGTTCTCAGTCGAGAGGAGAATACACTTTATGGACTCAAATCGAGAAGAGGTACTGTTCCCATTTAACCTCTCGAGAGTAACCCGGAAGTTCCATTTCCAACACAAAACCGAGCTTGACTTCCCTGAAACAAAGCGAGCGATTTCCTGAGGTGTGCACAACACGAAAATACCCCCAGCTTCCCGCCGGAATTCGCGAAAAACCACAATATTATCCCCTCAATGCGAGATGAGGAAATTTTGCGCTGCAGAATCTCAAGAGAAATCCCACATTCCCACTTGAATGGTAAAGGAGTACTTGACTCACTTTATGCAATTCAGAATGTACCCTAACATCTGTCCTCATTGGAGAGGAGAACACACTTTACGGACTCAAATCCAGTAAAGGCAATGCTCCCATTTAACGGCTGGAAAGTAACCTGGAAGTTCCCCTTCCAACACAAAAGGGGACTTGACTTCCCTGACGAAACCCGAGCGAGTTCCTGAGATCTCCGCGCCAAAAGAAAGTACCCTCAGCTTCCTGCCACAATTCAAGAAACACAACAAAATTAACCCCTCAATGCGAGATGAGGAAATTTTGCACTGCAGAATCTCAAGAGAAATCCCACATTACCGCTTGAAAGGCAAAAGCGTACTTGACTCCATTTATGCTACTCAAAATGTTCCCTAACAACCGTCCACAGTGGACAGGAGAACACATTTTATGGACTCAAATCGAGAAGAGGCAATATTTCGTTTTAACGGCTCGAGAGTAACCCAGAAGATCCCCTTCCAACCCAGAAGGGTACTTGACTTCCCTGAAACAAACCCAGCGAGTTCCTGAGGTCCCCACGCAACTTGAAAATTAGCCTCTGCTTCCCGCCGCAACACGAGAAACACCACAAAATTATTCCCTTAATGCGGGATGAGGAAATTTTGCGCTGAAGAATATCAAGAGAAATGCCACATTCCCTCTTGAAAGGCAAAATGATACTTTAAAGACATTATGCCCTCAAAAGTTCCCTAACATCCCTCCCCATTGGAGAGGAGAACATACTTTATGGACTCAACTCGAGAAGAGGCACTCTTCCCATTAAAGGGCTCGAGAGTATTCCGGAAGTTCCCCTTCCAACACAAAAGGGAACTTGACTTCCCTGAAGCAACCCGTGCGAGTTTTTGAGGTCCGCCGGCAACTCGAATAGTATACCCAGGTTCCCGCCGCAATTCGAGAAAAACCACAATATTATCCCCTCTATGTGAGATGAGGAAATTTTGTCCTGCAGAATCTCAAGAGAAATCCCACATTCGCGCTTGAAAGGCAAAAGGGTACTTGACACCCTTTATGCGACTCAGAATGTTCCCTAACATCCATCCTCAGTGAAGAAGTGAACACACTTTATGGACTCAAATCAAGAAGAGGCAATGTTCCCAATTAACCGCTCCAGAGTAACCCGGAATTTCCCCTTACAACACAGAAGGGGACTTGACTTCCCTGAAGTAACCCGAGGGAGTTCCTGAGGTCCCCAGGCAACTCGAAAAGTACCCTCTGCTTCCCGCCGCAACACGAGAAACACCACAAAATTATTCCCTCAATGCGAGATGAGGAAATTTTACACTGAAGAATGTCAAGAGAAATCCCACATTCCCGCTTGAAAGGCAAAATGATACTTTAAAGACTTTATGCCACTAAAAGTTCCCTAACATCCTTCTCCGTTGGAGAGGAGAATACCCTATATGGATTCAACTCGAGAAGAGGCACTCTTCCCATTAAAGGGCTCGAGAGTATTCCGGAAGTTCTCCTTCCAACACAAAAGGGAACTTGAATTCCCTGAGGCAAACCGAGAGAGTTTTTGAGGTCCGCTGGCAACTCGATAAGTACCCCCAGGTTCCCGCCGCAATTCGAGAAAAACCACAAAATTATCCCAACAATGCGAGATGAGGAAATTTTGCAATGCAGAATCTCAAGAGGATTCCCACATTACAGCTTGAAAGTTAAATGGTACTTGACTCCCTTTATGCCACTCAGAATATTCCCTAACAAGCGTCCGCAGTGGAGAGGAGAACACACTTTATGGACTCAAATCGAGAAGAGACAATGTTCCCATTTAACGGCGCGAGAGTACACTGGAAGTTCCCCATCCAACACAAAAGGGGACTTGACTTCCCTGAAGCAACCCGAGGGAATTGGTGAGGTCCCTGCACAACTCGAGAAGAACCCCATGCTTCCTTACAACTCGAGAAACAACACAAAATTATCCCCTCAATGTGAGATGAGGAAATGTTGCGCTGCAGAATCTCTAAAGAAATCCCACATTCGCGCTTGAGAGGCAAAAGGGTACTTGACACCCTTTATGCGACTCAGAATGTTCACTAACATCCGTCCTCAGTGAAGTAGAGAACACAATTTATGGACTCAAATCAAGAAGAGGCCATGTTCCCAATTAACGGCTCGAGAGTAATCCGGAAGGTCCCCTTCCAACACAGAAGGTGACTTGACTTCCCTGAAGAAACCCGAGGGAATTGGTGAGGTCCCTGCACAACTCGAGAAGTACCCCATGCTTCCTTACAACTCGAGAAACAACACAAAATTATCCCCTCAAGCCAGATGAGGAAATTTTGCGCTGAAGAATCTCAAGAGAAATCCCACATTCCCGCTTGAAAGGCAAAATGTTACTTGACTCCCTTTATGCGACTCAGAATGTTCCCTAACATCTGTCCTCAGTGGAGAGGAGAACACACTTTATGGACTCAAATCGGGAAGAGGCACTGTTCCCCTTTAACCCCTGGAGAGTAACCCGGAAGTTCCCCTTCCAACACAAAAGGGAACTTAACTTCCCTGAAGCAAAACGTGCGAGTTTCTGAGGTGTGCTCAACACGAAAAGTACCCCCAGGTACGCGCCGCAATTGGAGAAAAACCACAATATTATCCCCTCAATGCGAGATGAGGAAATTTTGCGCTGCAGAATCTCAAGAGAAATCCCACATTCCCACTTGAAAGGTAAACGGGTACTTGACTCCATTTATGCAACTCAGAATGTAACCTAACATCTGTTCTCATTGGAGAGGAGAACACACTTTAAGGACTCTAATCGAGTAGATGCAATGCTCCCATTTAACGGCTCGAAAGTAACCCGGAAGTTCCACTTCCAACACCAAAGGGGACTTGACTTCCCTGAAGAAACCCGAGCGAGTTCCTGAGATCTCCAAGCCAAAAGAGAAGTACCCTCAGCTTCCCGCCGCAATACAAGAAACACAATAAAATTAACCCTTCAATGCGAGATGAGGTAATTTTGCGCTGCAGAATCTCAGGAGAAATCCCACATTCCCGCTTGAACGGCAAAAGCATACTTGACTACTTTTATGCTCTTCAAAATGTTCCCTAACAACCGTCTGCAGTGGAAAGGAGAACACACTTGATGGACTCAAATCGAGAAGAGGCAATATTTCCATTTAATGGCTCAAGAGTAACCCGGAAGGTTCCCTTCCAGAACAGAAGGGGACTTGACTTTCCTGAAGCAACGCGAGCGAGTTCCTGAGGTCCCCACGCAAATCGAAAAGTAGCCTCGGCTTCCCGCCGCCACACGTGAAACACCACAAAATTATTCCCTCAATGCGATATGGGGAAATTTTGCGCTGAAGAATGTCAAGAGAAATCCCACATTGCAGCTTGAAAGGCAAAAGGGTATTTTATAGACGTTATGCCACACAAAGGTTCCCTAACATACCTCCCCATTGGAGAGGAGAACACCATTTATGGACTAAACTCGAGAAGAGGCACTCTTCCCATTAAAGGGTTCGAGAATAATCTGGAAGTTCCCCTTCCAACACAAAAGGGAGCTTGACTTCCCTGAAGCAACCCGAGCGAGTTTTTGAGGTCCGCCTGCAACTCGAAAAATACCACAGGTTCCCGCCGCAATTCGAGAAAAAGCACAAAATTATCCCCTCAATGCGAGATGAGGAAATTTTGGGCTGCAGAATCTCAAGAGAAATCCCACTTTACCGCTTGAAAGTTACACGGTACTTGACTCCCTTTATGCCAATCAGAATATTCCCTAACAAGCTTCCGCAGTGGAGAGGAGAACACACTTTATGGACTCAAATCGAGAAGAGGCAATGTTCCCATTTAACGGCGTTAGAGTAAACAGGAAGTTCCCCATCCAACAAAAAAGGGGACTTGACATCCCTGAAGCAACCTGAGGGACTTGGTGAGGAACCTGCACAAATCGAGAATTACCCCATGCTTCCTTACAACTCGAGAAACAACACAAAATTATCCCTTCAATGCGAGATGAGGAAATTTTGCGCTGAAGAATCTCAAGAGAAACACCACATTCGCGCTTGAAAGGAAAAAGGGTACTAGTCACCCTTTATGCGACTCAGAATGTTCCCTAACATCCGACCTCATTGAAGAAGAGAACAAAGTATATGGACTCTAATCAAGAAGAGGCAATGTTCCCAATTAACGGCTAGAGAGTAACCTGGAAATTCCCCATCCAAGACAAAAGGGGACTTGACTTCCCTGAAGCAACCCAAGGGACTTGGTGAGGTCCCTGCACAACTGGAGAAGCACCCCATGCTTCGTTACAACTCCAGAAACAACACAAAATTATCCCCTTAATGCGAGATGAGGAAATGTTGCGCTGCAGAATCTCTAGAGAAATCCTACATTCGCGCTTGAAACGCTAAAGGGTACTTGACACCCTTTATGCGACTCAGAATGTTCCCTAACATCCGTCCTCAGTGAAGAAGAGAACACACTTTATGGACTCAAATCAAGAAGAGGCAATGTTCCCAATTCACCGCTCCAGAGTAACCCGGGAGTTCCACTTCCAACACAGAAGGGGACTTGACTTCCCTGAAGCAACCCGAGCGAGTTCCTGAGGTCTCCACGCAACTCGAGAAGTAGCACCTGCTTCCCGCCGCAACTCGAGTAACACCACGAAATTATCGCCTCAATGCGAGATGAGGATATGTTGGCCTGAAAAATCTCAAGAGAAATCCCACATTCCCTCTTGAAAGGCAAAACGGTACTTGACACAACTTTTGCCCCTCAGAAAGTTCCCTAAAATCCCTCCCCATTGGAGAGGAGAACACACTTTATGGACTCAACTGGAGAAGAGGCCCTATTACCATTAAAAGGCTCAAGAGAAATCCGGAAGTTTCTCTTCCAGCAAAAAAGGGGAAGTGACTCCCCTGAAGTAACTTGAGTGTATTCTTGAGGTCCCCGTCACTCCTCGAATGGTAGCCCCAGCTTCCTGCCTCAAAGCGGGAAACACCACAAAATTATCCCCTCAATGCGAGATGAGGAAATTTTGCACTGAAGAATCTCAAGAGAAATCCCCCATTCCCGCTTGAAAGGCAAAAAGGTAGTTGACACACTTTATGCCACTCAGAAATTTCCCTAACATCCGTCCCCATTGGAGAGGAGAATACACTGTATAGACTCAAGTCGAGAAGAGGACCTATTCCCTTTAAAGTTCGCAAGAGTAATCCTGATTTCCAGTTCCAGCATAAAAGGGGACCTGACTTCCGTGATGTAATCCGAGTGACTTCTTGAGGTCCCGGTCGCACCTCGAGAAGTACCCCCAGCTTTCTGCCGCAATTCGAGAATCACCACAAACTTATCTGCTCAATGCGAGGTGAGGAAATTTTGCGCAGGCGAATCTCAAGAGAAATCCCACATTCCTGCTGGAAAGGCATAAGGACACTTGACTCCCTTTATGCCTCTAAGAATGTTTCAGAACAATCGTCTGCAGTGGAGAGGAGAATACAATGTATGGACTCAAATCGAGAAGAGGCAATGTTTCCATTTAACGGCTCGAGAGTAAACCGGAAGTTCCCCTTCCAACACAAAACGGGACTTGACTTCCCTGAAGCAACTCGAGGGACTTCCTGAGGTCTCTGCGAAACTCGAGAAGTACCCCATGCTTCCCTCCGCAACTCTAGAAACACCACAAAATTATCCCCTCAATGCTAGACGAGGAAATTTTCCGCTGCAGAATCTCAAGAGAAATCCCACAATCCCGCCTGAATGGTAAAAGGATAGGTGACACACTTTTTGCCACTAAGAAAGTTCCCTAACATCTGTCCCCATTGGAGAGGAGAACACACTTTATGGACTCAAATCGAGAAGGGGCAATGTTTCCTTTAACGGCTGGAGTGTAACCCAGAAGTTCCCCTTCCAACACAAAAGGGGACTTGACTTCCCAGAAGCAACCTGAGCGAGTTTTTGAGGTCTCCACGCAACTCGAGAAGTAGCCCCTGCTTCCCGCTGCACCTTGAGAAACACCACAAAATTATCTCCTCAATGCGAGATGAGGAAATTTTGCGCTGAAGAGTCTCAAGAAAAATCCCACATTCCCGCTTGAAAGGCAAAAGCATACTTGACTTCCTTTAAGCGACTGAGAATGGTTCCTAGCATTCGTCCTCAGTGGAGAGGAGCACACACTTTATGGACTCAAATCGAGAAGAGGCAATATTCCCATTGAACGGCTGGAGACTAACCCGGAAGTTCCCCTTCCAACACAAAAGGGGACTTGACTTCCCTGAAGCAACCCGAGCGAGTTCCTTAGGTCTCCGCCACAACTCGAGAAATACCCCCTCTTCCCGACGCACCTGGAGAAACACCTCAAAATTATACCCTCAATACGAGATGAGGAAAATTTCGCTGCAGAATCTCAAGGGAAACCCCACATTCCTGCTTGAAAAGCAAAAGGGTACTTGACTCCCTTTAGGCGACTCAGAATGTTCCCTAACATCCATCCTCAGTGGAGGGGAGAACACTCTTCATGCACTCAGATCGGGAGGAGGCAATATTCCCATTTAAAGGCTCAAGAGTAATCAAGAAGTTCCCCTTCCAACACAAAAGGGAACTTGACTTCCTTGCAGCAACCCAAGAGTGTTCCTTAGGTTCCCGTTTCAACTCCAGAAGTATCCTCTACTTCACACCACAGCTCGAGAAACAACACAATATTATCTCCTCAATGCAACATGAGGCAATTTGGCGCTGCAGAATCTCAAGGGAAATCCCACATTCCCGAGTGAAAGGCAAAAGGGAACTTGGCATACTTTATGCCCCTCAGAAAGTTCCCTAAAATCCGTCCCCATTTGCAGAGGCGTAAAAAATTTATGGAGTCAACCCCAGAAGAGCCCCTATTCCCATGAAATTGCTCGAGAGTAATCCGGAAGTTCCCCTTTCAACATAAAAAGGTAATTGATTTCCCTGAAGCAACCCGAGCGAGTTCCTGAGGTCCCGTTGCAACTCGAGAAGTACCCCCAGCTTCCCGCCGCAACTCGAGAAACACCACAAAATTATCCCCTCAATGCGAGATGAGGAAATTTTGCAGTACAGAATCTCAAGAGAAATACCACATTCCCTTTTGAAAGGCAATAGTGTACTTGACACCGTTTTCACGAATCAGAAATTTCACTAACATCAGTCCGCATTGGAGAGGAGAGCACATTTTATGGACTCAATTCGAGATGAACCCCTATTCCCAATTAACGTCTCGAGAGTAAACCGGAAGTTCCCCTTCTAACACCAAAGGTACCTGACTTCCCTGAAGCAACCGGAGCGAGTTCCTGAGGTCCCCGTCGCAACTCAAGAAGTACCCCCAGCTTCCCGCCGCAACTCGAGAAACACCACAAAATTATCCCCTCAATGCGAGAGGAGGAAATCTTGAGATGCAATATCTCAAGAGAAATACCACATGCCCTCTTGTAAGGCAAAAAGCTACTTGACACACTTTATTCGACTCAGAAAGTTCCCTCACACAGCAGTCCCCATTGGAGAGGAGAAAACACTTTATGGACTCAATTCGAGATGAGCCCCTGTTCACATTTAAGGGCTCGAGAGGAAACCGGAAGTTCCCCTTTCAACACCAGAGGTAACCTGACTTCCATGAAGCAACCCGAGCGAGTTCCTGAGGTCCCCGTCGCAACTCGAGGAGTACCCCCAGCTTCCCGCCGCAATTCGAGAAACACCACAAAATTATCCCCTCAATGCGAGAGGAGGAAATTTTGCGATGCAGAATCTCAAGAGGAATACCACATTCCCTCTTGAAAGGCAAATGGTACTTGACACCCTTTTTTCGACTCAGAAATTTCCCTCACAAAGCCGTCCCCATTGGAGAGGAGAACACACTTTATGGACTCAATTTGAGATGAGCCCTTGTTCACATTTAAGGGCTCGAGAGTAAACCGGAGTTCCCCTTCCAAAACCAAAGGCCACCTGACTTCCCTGAAGCCACCCGAGCGAGTTCGTGAGGTCCCCGTCGCAACTCTAGCAGTACCGCCAGCCTCCAGCCGCAACTCGAGAATCACCACAAAATTATCCCCTCAATGAGTAAAGAGGAAATTTTATGCTGTGGAATCTCAAGAGAAATCCCACATTCCCGCTTGAAAGGCAAAAGGGTACTTGGCATACTTTTTGCCCCTCAGAAATTTCCCTAAAGTCCCTCCCCATTGCAGAGGGGTACACAATTTATAGACTCAACTCCAGAAAAGCCCCTATACCCTTAAAGGGCTCGAGAGTAATCCGGAAATTCCCCTTACAGCACAAAAGGGGACCTGACTACCCTGAAGTAACTCCAGTGAGTTCCTGAGGTCCCAGTTGAAACTCGAGAAGTACCCCCAGCTGCCCGCCGAAATTCGGGAAACACCACAAAATTATCCCCTCAATGCGAGATGAGGAAACTTTGTGCTGCAGAATCTCAAGTGCTCAAGAGTAATCCGGAAGTTCTCCTGCCAGCACAAAAGAGGCCTGATTCCCTGATGTAACTGCAGTGAGTTCCGGAGGTTCCGTCGCAACTGGAAATGTATCCCCAGGTTTCCGTCGCAATTCCAGAAACACCACAAAATTATCCCCCCAATGCGAGATGAGGAAATTTTGTCCTGCAGAATCCCAAGAGAAATCCCATATTCCCGTTTGAAAGGCAAAAGGGTACTTGACTCCCTTTATACGACTCAGAATATTCCGTAATATCCATCCTCAGTGGAGAGGAGAACATATTTTATGGACTCAAATGGAGAACAGGCAATATTCCCTTTTAACAGCTCGAGAGTAATCCGGAAGTTCCCCTTCCAGCACAAAAAGGGGACTTGACTACCCTGAAGCAACCCAAACGAATTACTGAGGTCCCTGCCACAACTCGAGAAGTACCCCCTGCTTCCCGCCGCAACTCGAGAAACACCACAAAATTATCCCCTCAATATGAGATAAGGAAAATCTTCCCTGCAGAATCTCAAGAGAAATCCCACATTCCCTCTTGAAAGGCAAAAGGGTACTTGACTCCGTTTATGCGACTCAGAATGTTCCCTAACATTAGTCTTCAGTGTTGAGGAGAACACAGTTTATGGACTCAAATCGAGAAGAGGCAATATTAACATTTAAAGGCTCGTGAGTAATCAAGAAGTTCCCCTTCAAACACAAAAGAGGACTTGACTTCCCTGAGGCAACCCCAGCGAGTTTCTTAGAGTTCCATCTCAACTCCAGATATACCCCCTGCTTCCTGCCACAACTCGAGAAACACCACAATATTATCCCCTCAATTCGAGTTTAGGTAATTTTGCGATGCAGAATCTAAAGAGAAATCCCACATTCCCGCTTGAAAGCAAAAGGGAACTTGACACATTTTATGCCACTCAGAAATTTCCCTAACATCCGTCCCCATTGGAGAGGAGAACACACTTTATGAACTCAATTCAAGATGAGGACCTGTTAACATTTCACGGTACCAGAGTATACTGGAAGTTCCCCTTCCAACACCAAAGGGGACCTGACTTCCCTGAAGCAACCCGAGCGAGTTCATGAGGTCCCCGTCGCAACTCGAGAATTACACCCAGCTTCCCGCCGCAACTCGAGAAACACCACAAAATAACCTCCCCATTGCGAGATGTGGAAAATTTGCGCTAAAGAATCTCAACAGAAATACAACATTCACTCTTGAAAGGCTAAAGGGTACTTGACACCCTTTATGTGACTCAGAAATTTCCCTCACACATCCTTCCACATTGGAGAGGAGAACACACTTATTAGACTCAATTCGAGATGAGGCCCTTTTCCCATTTAATGGCTTGAGAGTAAACCGGAAGTTTCCCTTCCAACACAAAGGGGAATTGACTTCCCTGAAGTAACCCGAGCGAGTTCCTGAGGTCCTCGCCGCAACTCGAGAAGTACCCTCAGCTTCCCGCCGCAACTCGAGAAACACCACAAAATTATTACCCTCAATGCGAGATGAGGAAATTTGCGCTGCAGAATCTCAAGTGAAATCCCACATTCCCTCTTGAAAGGCAAAAGGGTACTTGACTCCCTTTATGCAACTCAGAATGTTCCCTAACATCCTTCCTCAGTGGAGAGTAAAACACACTTTCTGGGCTCAAATCAAGAAGAGGCATTATTCCCATTTAACATCTGGAGAGTAATCCGGAAGTTCCCCTTCCAACATAAAAGGGGACTTGACTTCCCTGAATCAAACCGAGCGAGTTCCTGAGGTCTCCGTCGCAACTCGAGAATTATCCCCAGCTTCCCGACGCAACTCGAGAAACACCAAAAAATGATCCCCTCCATGCGAGATGAGGAAATTTTTGCTACATAATCTCAAGAGTAATCCCACATTGCCTGTTGAAAGGCAAAAGTGTACTTGACACAGTTTATGCGACTCAGTTAGTTCCATCACAGAGCCATATTCATTGGAGAGGAGAACACAGTTTATGGACTCAATTCGAGATGAGGCCCTATTCCTATTTAACGGCTCGAAGGTGAACCCGAAGTTTCCCTTTCAACACAAAAGGGGAACTGACTTCCATGAAGCAACACGAGAGAGTTCTTGAGGTCCCCGTCACAACTCGAAATGTTCCCCAAGCTTCCCGCCACAACACGAGAAACACCACAAATTTATCTCCGCAATGCGAGATGAGGAAATTTTCGCTGCATAATCTCAAGAGTAATCCCACATTCCCTCTTGAAAGGTAAAAGTTTACTGGAAACCCTTTTTGCGACTCAGAAAGTTCCCTCAAACAGCCGTCCCCTTTGGAGAGAAGAACACCCTTTATGGATTCAATTCGAGGTGAGGCCCTATTTCCACTTAACGGCTCGAGAGTAAACAGGAAGTTCCCCTCCAACACAAAAGGGGACCTGACATCCCTGAAGCAAACCAAATGAGTTTCTGAGTTCCCCATCGTAACTCGAGAAGTACCCCCAGCTTACTGCCGCACCTGGAGAAACACCACAAAATTATCCCCTCAAAGCGAGATGAGGAAATTTTGAGCTACAGAATCTCAAGAAAAGTGCACATTTCCTCTTGAAAGGCAAAAGTGTACTTGAAAACCTTAACTCGACAAAGAAATTTCACTAACATCAGTCCCCATTGGAGAGGAAAACACACTTTATGGACATAATTCGAGATGAGGCCCTATTTCCATTTAACAGCTCGAGAGAAAACCGGAAGTCCCCCTCCAACAGAAAAGGGGACGTGACTTCCCTGAAGCAAACCGAATGAGTTCCTGAGTTCCCCATCGTAACTCGAGAACTACCCCCAGCTTTCTGCCACAACTCGAGAAACACCACAAAATTATCCACTCAATGCGAGATGAGGATAGTTTATGCTGAGGAATCTCAAGAGAAATACCACAATCGTTCTTGAAAGGCAAAAAGGTACTTGACACCCTTTATTCGACTCAGAAAGTTCCCTCACACAGCCGTCCCCATTGAAGAGGAGAACACACTATATGGACTCAATTCGAGATGAGCCCCTGTTCACATTTAAGGGCTCGAGAGTAAACCGGAAGTTCCCCTTCCAAAACCAAAGGGGACCTGACTTCCCTGAAGCAATCCGAGCGAGTTCCTGAGGCCCCCGTCGCAACTCGAGAAGTACCCCCATCTTCCCGCCGCAATTCGAGAAACACCACAAAATTATCCTCTCAATGCGAGATGAGGAAATTTTCCGATGCAGAATCTCAAGAGAAATACCACATTCCCTCTTGAAAGGCAAAAAGGTACTTGACACCCTTTATCGACACAGAAAGTTGCCTCAAACAGCCATCCCCATTGGAGAGGAGAACACACTTTATGGACTCCATTTGAGTTGAGCCCCTGTTCACATTTAAGGGCTCGAGAGTAAACCTGAAGTTAGCCTTCCAACACCAAATGGGAACTGATTTCCCTGAAGCAACCCGAGAGGGTTCCTCAGGTCCCCGTCACAACTCCAGAAGTAGCCCCAGCTTCCCGCCGCAACTCGAGATACAGCACAAAATTATCCCTAATTCGAGATGAGGAAATTTTCCACGACAAAATCTCAAGAGAAATACCAGATTCCCTCTTGAAAGGCAAAAAGGTACTTGACACCCTTTATTCGACTCAGAAGGTTCCGTCACACAGCCGTCCCCATTGGAGAGGAGAACTCACTTTATGTACTCAATTCAAAATGAGCCCCTGTTCACATTAAAGGGCTCGAGAGTAAACCGGAAGTTCCCCTTCCAACACCAAAGGGGACCTGACTTCCCTGAACAACCCGAGCAAGTTCCTGAGGTCCCCGTCACACCTCGAGAAGTACCCCCGGCTTCCCGCCGGATCTCGAGAAACAATAACATAATTATCCCCTCAGTGAGAGATGAGGCAATTTTGCGCTGCAGAATATTAAGAGAAATCCCCCATTCCTGCTAGAAAGGCACAAGGGTACTTGACAGTGTTTATGCCACTCAGGAAGTACCCTAACATCTGTCCCCATTGAAGAGGAGAACACACTTTATGGACTCAACTCAAGAGGAGGCCCTTTTCCCATTAAAGGGCTCGAGTGCAATCCGGAAGTTCCCCTTCAACACAAAAAGAGACCTGACTTCCCTCAAGTAACTCCAGTGAGTTCCTGAGGTCCCCGTGGCAACTGGAGATGTACCCCAGCTTCCCGGCGCAATTCGAGAAACACCACAAAATTATCCCCTTAATGCGAGATGAGGAAATCTTACGCTGCAGAATCTCAAGAGAAATCCCACATTTCCGCTTGAAAGGCAAAAGTGTACTTAACACACTTTATGACACTCAGAATATTCCCTAACCTCCGTCCCCATTGGAGAGGAGAACACACTTTATTGACTCTATTCGAGAAGAGGCCCAATTCACATTAAAGCGTTCGAGAGTAATACGGAAGTTCCCCTTCCAGCACAAAATGGGAGCAGACTTCCCTGAATTAACTCGATTGTGTTCCAGAGGTATTCGTCGCAACTGCAGATGTACCCCCAGCTTCCCAACCCAATTCGTTAAACACCAAAAAATTTTCCCCTCATTGCATGATGAGGAAATTTTTCGCTGCAGAATCTCAAGAGAAATCCCACATTCCTGCTTGAAAGGCAACAGTGTCCTTGACTCTCTTTAGGCGACTCAGAATGGTCCCTAACATCCATCCTCAGTGGAGAGGAGAACACACACTACCGACTCAAATCGAGTAGAGGCAATGTTCCCATTTAACGGCTCGAGAGTAATCTGGAAGTTCCCCTTCCAACACAAAAGGGGACTTGACTTCGCTGAAGCAACCCGAGCGAGTTCCTGTGGTCCCCCCTGCAACTCGAGAAATACCCCCTGCTTCCCGCTGCACCTCGAGAAATACCACAATATTATCCCCTCAATGCGAGATGAGGTAATTTTGCGAGGCAGAATCTCAAGAGAAATCCCACATTCCCGCTTGAAAGGTCAAAGGGTACTTGATACACTTTATGCCACTCAGAAAGTTCCCTAACATTCATCCCCATTGGAGAGGAGAACACAATTTATGGACTTAAATCGAGAGGAGTCCCTATTCCCATTAAAGGGCTCGAGAATAATCCGGAAGTTCCCCTTCCAGCACAAAAGGGGACCTGACTTCCCTGAAGTAACTCGAGTGTGTTACAGAGGTCCTCGTCGCAACTGGAGAATCACCCCCAGCTTCCCAACCCAATTCGTGTAACAGCACATAATTTTCCCCTTCATGCGAGATGAGGAAATTTTGCACTGTAGAATCTCAAGAGAAAACCCACATTCCCGCTTAAAAGGCAAAAGGGTACTTGACTCCCTTTAGGTGAATCAGAATGGTCCCTAACATCCGTCCTCAGTGGAGAGGAGAACATACTTTACGGACTCAAATAGAGCAGAGGCAATATTCCCATTTAACAGCTCAAGAGTAATCCGGAAGTTCCCCTTCCAGCACAAAAGGGGACCTGACTTCCCTGAAGTAACTCGAGTGAGTTCCTGAGGTCCTCTTTGCACCTCGAGGAATACCCCCAGCTTCCCGCCGCAATTCGAGAAACACCACAAAATTATCCCCTCAATGCGAGATGAAGAAATTTTGCGCTGCAGAATTTCAAGAGAAATCCCACATTCCCGCCTGAAAAGGAAAAAGGTATTTGACACACTGTATTCACTTCAGTTCAGTTCAGTCGCTCAGTCGTGTCCGACTCTCCGCGACCCCATGAATCACTGTACGCCAGGCCTCCCTGTCCATCACCAACTCCCGGAGTTCACTCAAACTCATGGCCACAGAGTCGGTGATGCTATCCAGCCATCTCATTCTCTGTCGTCCCCTTCTCCTCCAGCCACCAACCTTTCCTAGCATCAGAATCTTTTCCAGTGAGTCAACTCATCGCATTAGGTGGCCGAAGTATTGCAGTTTCAGCTTTAGCATCAGTCCTTCCAATGAACACCCAGGATTGATCTCCCTTAGAATGGACTGGTTGGATCTTCTTGCAGTCCAAGGGACTCTCAAGAGTCTTCTCCAATACCACAGTTCAAAAGCATCAATTCTTCGGCAATCAGCTTTCTTCACAGTCCAACTCTCACATGCATACATGACCACGGGAAAAACATAGCTTTGAATAGATGGACCTTTTTTGGCAAAATGATGTCTCTGCTTTTTAATATACTATCAAGGTTGGTCATAACTCTCCTTCCAAGGAGTAAGCACCTATTTATTTCATGGCTGCAATCAGCATCTGCAGTGATTTTGGAGCCCAAAAATATAAAGTGTGACACTCTTTCCACTGTTTTACCATCTATTTCCTGTTGAAGTGTTGGGACCACATTCCATGACCTTTGTTTTCTGAATGTTGAGCTTCAAGCCAACCTTTTCACTCTCCTCTTTCACTTTCATCAAGAGGCTTTTGAGTTCCTCTTCACTTTCTGCCCTAAAGTTGGTGTCATCTGCATATCTGAGGTTATTGATATTTCTCCCAGCAATCTTGATTCCAGTTGTTCTTCTTGCAGCCCAGCATTTCTCATGATGCACTCTGCATATAAGTTAAATAAGCAATATACAGCCTTGACTTACTCCTTTTCCTATTTGGAACCAGTCTGTTGTTCCATGTACAGTTCTGAGTGTTGCTTCCTGACCTGCATACAGGTTTCTAAAGAGGCAGGTCAGGTGGTCTGGATTCCCATCTATTTCAGAATCTTCCACAGTTTATTGTGATCCACACAGTCAAAGGCTTTGGCATAGTCAATGTAGCAGAAATAGATGTTTTTCTGGAACTCTCTCGCTTTCTCCATGATCCAGCGGATGTTGGCAATTTGATCTCTGGTGCCTCTGCCTTTTCTAAAACCTGCTTGAACATCTGGGAGTTCACGGATCACATATTGCTGAAGCCTGACTTGGAGGATTTTGAGCATGACTGTACTAGCGTGTGAAATGAGTGCAATTGTGCGGTAGTTTGAGCATTCTTTGACATTGCCTTTCTTTGGCATTGGAATGAAGACTGACATTTTCCAGTCCTGTGGCCACTGCTGAGTTTTCCAAATTTGTTGGCATATTGAGTTCAGCACTTTCACAGCATCATCTTTCAAGATTTGAAATAGCTCAACTGGAATTCCATCACTTCCACTAGCTTTGTTCGTAGTGTTGCTTTCTAAGACACACTTGAATTCACATTCCAAGATGTCTGGCTCTAGGTCAGTGATCACATTTTCGTGACTATCCTGGTCGTGAAGATCTTTTTTGTACAGTTCTTCTTTGTATTCTTGCCACCTCTTCTTCATATCTTCTGCTTCTGTTAGGTCCATACCATTTCTGTCCTTTGCATGAAATGTACCCTGGGAATCTCTAATGTTCTTGAAGAGATCTCTTGTTTTTCCTATTCTGTTGTTTTCCTCTATTTCTTTGCATCGATCACTGAGAAAAGCTTTCTTATCTCTCCTTGCTATTCTTTGGAACTCTGCATTCTAATGCCTATATCTTTCCCTTTCTCCTTTGCTTTTCGCTTCTCTTCTCTTCACAGCTATTTGTAAGGCCACCTCAGACAGCCATTTGGCTTTTTTGCATTTCTTTTCCATGGGGATGCTCTTGGTCCCTGTCTCCTCTACAATGTCACGAAACTCCATCCAGAGTTCATCAGACTCTCTATCTATCAGATCTAGTCCCTTAAATCTATTTCTCACTTCCACTATATAATCATAAGTGATTTGATTTAGGTCATATCTGAATGGTCTAGGGGTTTTCCCTACTTTCTTCAATTTAAGTCTGAATTTGGCAATAAGGAGTTCATGATCTGAGCCACAGTCAGCTCCTGGTCTTGTTTTTGCTAACTGTATACAGCTTCTCTGTCTTTGGCTGCAAAGAATATAATCAATCTGATTTCGGTGTTGACCATCTGGTGATGTCCACGTGCAGAGACTTCTCTTGTGTTGTTGGAAGAGGGAGTTTGCTATGACCAGTGCGTTCTCTTGACAAAACTCTATTAGACTTGGCCCTGCTTCATTCCGTGCTCCAAGGCCAAATTTGCCTGTTACTCCAGGTGTTTCTTGACTTCCTACTTTTGCATTCCAGTCCCCTAAAATGAAAAGGATATCTTTTTTGGGTGTTAGTTCTAAAAGGTCTTGTAGGTCTTCATAGAACCGTTCAAGTTCGGCTTCTTCAGCATTAGTGTTTGGGGCATAGGCCTGGATTACTGTAATGTTGAATGGTTTGCCTTGGAAACGAACAGAAATCATTCTGTCGTTTTTAAGATTGCATCCAAGTACTGCATTTCGCAGTCTCTTGTTGACCATGATGGCAACTACGTTTCTTCTAAGGGATTTCTGCCCACAGTAGTATATATATAATGGTCATCTGAGTTAAATTCACACATTCCAGTCCATTTTAATTCACTGATTCCTAGAATGTCTATGTTCACTCTTGCCATCTCCTGTTTGACCACTTCCAATTTGTCTTGATTCATGGACCTTACATTCCAGGTTCCTATGCAATATTGCTCTTTACAGCACCAGACCTTGCTTCTATCACCGGTCACATCCACAACTGGGTACTGGTTTTGCTTTTGCTCCATCCCTTCATTCCTTCTAGAGTCATTTCTCCACTGATCTCCAGTAGCATACTGGGCACCTACAGACCTGGGGAATTCCTCATTCAGTATCCTGTCATTTTGCCCTTTGATACTGTTCATGGGGTTCTCAATGCAAATATACTGAAGTGGTTTGCCATTCCCTTCTCCAGTGAACCACATTCGGCTGTGGTCCATGTGATCAGATCGACTAGATTCCTGTGATTATGATTTCAGTGTGTCTGCCATCTGATGCCCCCTCGCAATACCTACCATCTGATTTGAGTTTCTCTTACCTTGGGTGTGGGATATCTCTTCACAGCTGCTCCAAGAAAGCACAGCTGCTGCACCTTACCTTGGATGAGGGGTATGTCCTCAAGGCCACCCCTCTTGACCTTGAACATGAGTACCTCCTCTCGGCCCTCCCCTGTACAGGCACCGCCTATTGGAGGTGTGGGACCTCCTCTCGGCCGCCTGCCCTGGCCTCAGGAGTGGGGTAGCTCCTCACCGCCGCGCATCTTTGCATGGTCAGTTGCGCCAGGGCCGGCTTCTCTGGAGTCTGCGCTGGCAGGACCTGCGTATCCCGGGTCCGGTGGGCGGGGCCGGGGTCTCTCGCATCTGGGCGGACGGGGCCAGCTTCTCTTGCGTCTGCGCCGGCAGTGCCAGCAACAATAGCATCTGGGCAGGCGGGGCCAGGGTCTCTCGCATCTTCACAGGCGGGGCCAAGGACTCTCCAGTCTGCGCGGGCGGGGCCTCTGTCTCTCGCGTCTGCGCGGGCTGGGAAGGCCTCTCTAGCGTCTGCGCCGGCAAGGCCCATGTCTCTGGCATCTCAACCGCCTGGGCCAGCATCTCTCGTGTCTGCGCGGGTGGGGCTGGTATTTCTCCCATTTGCACAGCCGGGTGAGACTCAGAAAATTCCCTCAAACAGTCGTCCCCATTGGAGAGGAGAACACACTTTACGGACTTAACTCGAGAAGAGGCCCTATTTCCATTTAAAGGCTCAACAGTATTCCCGAAATTCCCCTTCCAACACAAGAGGGTTCCTGACTTCCCTGAAGCAGCCAGAGTGAATTCCTGAGGTCCTCTTCACTACCTGAGAAGTTCAACCAGGTTCCCGCCACAACGCTAGAAACACCACAAAATTATCCCCTCAATGCGAGATTAAGAATATATTCCGCTGCACAATTCAAGAGAAATCCCACGTTCCGCTGGAAAAGCAAAACTGTATTTGACACCCTTTATGCGACTCAGAAAATTCCCTCACACAGCCGTCCCCATTGGAAAGGAGAACACAATTTATGTACTCAACTTGGGAAGAGGCCCTATTCCCATTTAAAGGCTCGAGAGTAATCCCGAAATTCCCGTTCCAGCAGAAAACGGTAACTAACTTCCCTGAAGCAACACAAGTGAGTTCCTGAGGTCCCTGTCGCAACTCGAGAAGTACCCTCAGCTTCCCGCCTCAAAAAGGGAAACACCAAAAAATTATCCGCTCAATGTGAGATGAGGAAATTTTGCACTGCACAGTTAAATAGAAATCCCATATTCCCGCTTGAAAGGCAAAAGGGCACTAGACACACTTTATGCGATTCACATAGTTTTCTAACACCCGTCCTTATTGGAGCGGAGAACACACTTTATGGACTCAAATTTAGAAGAGGCCCTATTCCCATTTAAGGGCTCGAGAGTAATCCGGAAGTTCCACTTCCAAAAAAAGGGGACCTGACTTCCCTGAAGCAATCCGAGCGAGTTCCTGAGGTCCACATTGCAACTCGAGAAGTACCCCCAGATCCAATCCGGAACTCGAAACACAACAAAATTATCCCCTCAATGTGAGATGCGGAAATTATGCGCTCCAAAATCTCAAGAGAAGTCCCACATACCCTCTTGAAAGGAAAAAGGTTACTTGACACACTTTATGCGACTCAGAAAGTTCGCTCACACAGCCGTACCCATTGGAGAGGAAAAAACACTTTTTGGACTCAACTTCAGATGAATCCCTAATCCCAATTAATGGCTCAAAAGTAAACCGGAAGTTCCCGTTCCAAAACAAAAGGGAACCTGACTTTCCTGAAGCAACCCGAGCGACTTCCTGAGGTCCCCGTTGCAACTCGAGAAGCACCCCCAGCATCGCGCCGCAACTGGAGAAACACCACAAAATTATCCCCTCAATGAGAGATGAGGAAATTGTGCACTGCAGAATCTCAAGAGAAATACCACATTCCCGCTTGAAAGGCAAAAGGGTACTTGACACCCTTTATGCGACACAGAAAGTACCCTCACACAGGCGTCCTCTTTGGAGAGGAGAACACACTTTATTGACTCAATTCGAGATGAGGCCCTGTTCCCATTTAACGGCTGGAGAGTAAACTGGAAGTACCCTTTCCAACACAAAAGGAGACCTGCTTTACCTGAAGAAACCCGAGCGAGTTCCTGAGGTGCCCATGACAACTCGAGAAGTACCCCCAGCTTCCTGTCACAACTCGAGAAACACCACAAATTATCCCCTCAATGCGAGATGAGGAAATTTTGCGCTGCAGAATCTCAAGAGAAATACCACTATTCCGTCTTGAAAGGCAAAAGGTACTTGACACCCTTTATGCGACTCAGAAATTTCACTAACATCAGTCCCCATAGGAGAGGAAAACACGGTTTATGGACTCAATTGTAGATGAGGTCCTATTCCCATTTAATGGCTCTAGACTAAACCGGAAGTTCTCCTTCCAACACAAAAGGGGACCTGACTTTCCAGAAGCAACTCGAGCAAATTCCTGATGTCCCCGTCGCAACACGAGAAGTAATCCCAAATTCCCGCCGCAACTCGACCTACACCACAAAATTATCTCCTCAATGCGAGATGAGGATATTTTGCGCTGCAGAATCTCAAGAGAAATACCACATTCCCTCTTGAAAGGCAAAAGGGTACTTGACACACTTTATGCAACTCAGAAATTTCACTAACATCAGTCCCCATTGGAGAGGTGAAAGAACTTTATGTACTTAATTCGAAATGCGCACTATTGCCAATTAACTGCTCGAGAGTATATCGGAAGTTCCCCTTCCAGCAAAAAGGGGACCTGCCTTACCTGAAGACACCCGAGTGAGTTCCTGAGGTACCCATCGCATCTTGAGAAGTACCCACAGCTTCCCGCCATAACTCGAGAAACACCACAAAATTATCCCCTCAATGCGAGAATAGGAAATTTTGCCTTACAGAATCTCAGGAGAAATACCACATTCCCTCTTGAAAGGCAAAAGGACTCTTGACACCCTTTATGCGACTCAGAAAGTTCCCTCACACAGCAGTGCGCATTGGAGAGGAGAACACACGTTATGGACTCAATTCGAGATGAGGACCGATTCCCACAAAACGGCTCGAGAGTAAACTGGAAGTTCCCCTTCAAACACAAAATGGGACCTGCCTTACCTGAAGAAACATGAGCAAGTTCCTGATGTCCCCATCTCAACGCGAGAAGTACCCCCAGCTTCCCGCCGCAACTCGACATAAACCTCAATGCGAGATGACGAAATTTTGCTCTGCAGAATCTCAAGAGAAATATCACATTCCCTCTTGAAAGGCAAAAGTGTACTTGACTCCCTTTATGCGACTAAGAATGTTCCCTAACATCCATCCTCAGTGGAGAGGAGAACACTCTTCATGCAGTCAAATCGAGAAGAGGCAATATTCCCATTTACAGGCTCAAGAGTAATCAAGAAATTCCCCTTCCAACACAAAAGAGGACTTGACTTCCCTGGAGCAACCCGAGAGAGTTCCTGAGGATTCCGTTTCAACTCCAGAAGTATCCCCTACTTCCCACCACAACTCGAGAAACAACACAATATTATCCCCTCAATGTGACATGAGGTAATTTTGCACTGCAGAATCTCAAGAGGAATTCCACATTAAAGCTTGAAAGGCAAAGGGAACCTGGCATACATTATGCCCCTCAGAAAGTTCCCTAAAATCCGTCCCCATTGCAGAGGTGTACAAAATTTATGGACTCAACTCCAGAGAGCTCCTATTCCCTTAAATGGCCCAAGAGAAATCCGGAAGTTCCCCGTCCAGCACAAAAGAGGACCTGACTTCCCTGAAGTAACTCCAGTGTGTTCCTGTGGTCCCCATTGAAACTCGAGAAGTACCCCCAGCTTCGCGTCGAAATTCCGGAAACACCACAAAATTATCCGCTCAATGAGAAATGAGGAAACTTTGCGCTGCAGAATGTGAAGAGAAATCCCACATTCCCAATTGAAAGGCAAAAGTGTGTTTGACTCCCTTTATGTCACTCAGAAAGTTCCCTAGCATCCTTCCCCATTGGAGAGGAGAAAACACTTTAAGGATTCAACTCGCGAAGAGGCCCTATTCCACTTGAAGGGCTTCAGAGTAATCCTGAAGTACTCCTTCAAGAACAAAAGGGGACCTGACTTCCCTGAAGTAACTGGAAGGAGTTCCTTAGGTCCCCGTTGCAAATTCAGAAGTATCCCCATCTTCCCGCCGCAATTCGAGAAATACCACAAAATTATCAACTCGATACGAGATGAGGAAATTTTGAGCAGCAGAATCTCAAGAGAAATACCACTTTCCCGCTTGAAAGACAAAAGGGTACTTGACTACCTTTATGTGATTCAGAATATTCCCTAACATCCATCCTCAGTGGAGAGGAGAACATATTTTATGGACTCAAATGGAGACGAGGCAATATTCCCTTTTAATGGTTCGAGAGTATTCCGGAAGTTCCCCTTCCAACACAAAAGGGGACTTGACTTCCTTGAAGAAACCCGAGCGAGTTCCTGAGGTCCCCGCCACAACTTGAGAAGTACCACCAGCTTCCCACCGCAATTCAGGAAACACCACAAAATTATCCCCTCAATGCGAGATGAGGTTATATTGTGCTGCAGAATCTCAAGAGAAATCCCACATTCCCGCTTGAAAGGCAAAAGGTTACTTGACACCCTTTAAACGACTCAGAAATTTCACTAACATCAGTCCCCATTGGAGAGGAGAACACACTTTATGGACTCAAATAGAGAATAGGCCCTATTCCCATTAAAGGGCTCGAGAGTAAACCGGAAGTTCCCCTTCAAGCACAAAAGGTGACCTGACTTCCCTGAAGTTACTCGAGTGAGTTCCTGAGGTCCCTTCGCAACTCGAGAAGTACCCCCAGGTTCCCGCCGCAATTCGAGATACACCACAAAATTATCCACTCAATGCGAGCTGAAATTTTGTGCTACAGAATCTCAAGAGAAATCCCACATTCCCACTTGAAAGACAAAAGGGTACTTGACTCCCTTTAGGTGACTCAGGATGGTCCCTAAAATCCGTCCATATTAGAGAGGATAACACACTTTATGGACTCAACTCGAGAAGAGGCCCTATTCCCACTAAAGTGCTCGAAAGTAATCTGGAAGTTCCCTTCCAGCAAAAAAGGGGACCTGACTTCCCTGAAGTAACTCGAGTGAGTTCCTGAAGTTCCGTTGCAACAGGAGAAGTACACCCAGGTTCGCGCCGCAATTCCAGAAACACCACAAAATTATCCCCTCAAAGCGAGATGAGGAAATTTTGTCCTGCAGAATGCCAAGAGATCCCGCATTCCTGCTTGAAAGGCAAAAGGGTACTTGACTCTCTTTAGGCAACTAAGATTGGCCCCTAAAACCGTCCTCATTTGAGAGGAGAACACACTTTATGGACTCAAATAGAGAAGAGGCCATATTCCTATTTAACGGCTCAAGAGAAATGCGGATGTTCCCCTTTCAACACAAAAGGGGACTTGTCTTCCCTGAAAAAACCAGAGCGAGTTCCTGAGGTCCCCGTCGAAACTCGAAATGTACCCGCAGCTTCCCACCGCAACTCAAGAAACACCACAAAATTATCAATGAGAGATGAGGTAATTTTGCGCTGCAGAATCTCAAGACAAATCGCCCATTCCCGCCTGAAAGGCAAAAGTATACTTGACAAACTTTATGCCACTCAGAAATTTCAATAATACCCGTCCCCATTGGAGAGGAGAACACACTTTATGGACTCAAATTGAGAAGAGGCCCTATTTCCATTAAAGGGCTCAAGAGTAATCCGGAAGTTCCCATTCCAGCCCAAATGGGGACCTGGCTTCCCTGCAGTAACTCGAGTGATTCCTTAGGTCCCCTTCACAACTCGAGAAGTACCCCCAGCTTCCCTCCGCAATAGGAGAAACACCACAAAATTATCCCTACAATGAGACATGAGGAAATTTTGCGCTGCTTAATCTCAAGAGAAATCCCACATTCCCGCTTGAAAGGCAAAAGAGTACTTGACTCTATTAGGCTACTCAGAATGATCCCTAACATCCATCTTCAGTGGAGAGGATAACACACTTTACGGACTCAAATCAGGAAGAGGCAATATTCCCATTTAACAGCACGAGAGTAATCTGGAAGTTCCCCTTCAAACACTAAAGGGGTGACTTTTCTGAAGCAACCCGAGCGAGTTCCTGAGGTCCCCGTCGCAAGTAGAGAAATACCCCCTGGTTCCCGCCACAACTCCAGAAACAGCACAAAATTATCCCCTCAATGCAACATGAGGAAATTTTGCGCTGCAGAATTTCAAGAGAAATCCCACATTCCAACTTGAAAGGCAAAAGTGTACCTGGCTCCCTTGAGGCGATTCCGAATGGTCCCTAACATCCCTCCTCAGTGGAGAGGAGAAAACACTTTATGGACTCAAATCCAGAAGAGGCAATATTCCCAATTAACAGCTCCAGAGTAATCCGGAAGTTCCCCTTCCAACACAAAAGGGGACTTTACTTCCCTGAAGCAACCCGAGCGAGTCCTGAGTTCCCCGTCGAAACTCGAGAAGTAAACCCTGCTTCCCGCAGCAACTCGAGAAACACCACAGAATTATGCTCTCAATGCGAGATGAGGTAAATTTTTGCTGCAGAATCTCAAGCGAAATCCCACATTCCCACTTGAAAGGCAAAAGGTAACTTGACACACTTTATGCCCCTCAGAAAGTTCCCTAACATCCATCCACATTGGAGAGGAGAACACACTTTATGGACTCAACTGGAGAAGAGGCCCTATTCCATTTAAAGGGCTCGAGAGTAATCCGGAAGTTCCCCTTCCAGTACAAAAGTTGAACTGACTTCCCTGAAGTAACTCGAGTGAATTCCTGAGGTCCCCGTCACAACTACAGAATACCCCCAGCTTCCCGAGGCAATTCGAGAAACACCACAAAATTATCCCCTCAATGCGAGATGAGGAAATTTTGCGCTGCAGAAAATCAGGAGAAATCCCACGTTCCCGCTTGAAATGCAAAAGCGTACTTGACTCCCTTTAGGAGACTCAGAATGTTCCATAACATCCCTCCTCAGTGGAAAGGAAAACGCACTTTATGGACTCAAATCGAGAAGAGGCATTATTCCCTATTCCCATTTAACAGCTCGAGATTAATCCGGAAGTTCCCCTTCGAACACAAAAGGGGACTTGACTTCCCTGAAGCAACCCGAGCTATTTCCTGAGGTCCCAGCTGCAACTAGAGAAGTACTCCCTGCTTCCTGCCACAACTCGAGAAAAACCACAAAATTATCCCCTCAATACGAGATGAGGAAATTTTGCAATGAAGAATCTCAAGAGAAATCCCACATTCCCGATTGAGAGGCAAAAGGGTACTTGACACACTTTATGCCACTCAGAAAGTTCCATCACACATCCTTCCCCACTGGAGAGGAGAACACACTTATTAGACTCAATTCGAGATGAGCCCCTATTCCCATTTAAGGGCTCGAGAGTAAACCGGAAGTTCCCCTTCCAACACAGAAGGGGACTTGACTTCCCTGAAGCAACACGAGTGAGTACCTGAGGTCCCCGTCGCAACTCGAAAAATACCCCCAGCTTCCCGCAGCAATTCGAAAAACACCACAAAATTATCCCCTCAATGCGAGATGAGGAAATTATGCACTGCAGAATCACAAGAGAAATCCCACATTCCCGCTTGAAAGGCAAAAGTGTACTTGACTCCCTTTAGGCGACTCAGAATGTTCCCTAACATCCATCCTCAGTGGAGAGGAAATCACTTCATGGACTCAAGTCGAAAAGAGGCAATATTTCCATTTAAAGGCTCGAGAGTAATCAAGAAGTTCCCCTTCCAACACAAAAAAGGATTTGACTTCCCTGAAGCAACCTGAGCCAGTTCCTGAGGGTCCCGTCTCAAGTCCAGAAGTACCCCCTGCTTCCTGCCCCAACTCGAGAAACGACACAATATTATCCCCTCAGTGCGAGATGAGGTAATTTTGCGCTGCAGAATTTCAAGAGAATTCCCACATTCCCGCTTGAAAACAAAAGGGAACTTGACACAATTTATGCCACTCAGAAAGTTCCCTAACATCCATCCCCATTGGAGAGGATAGCACACATTATGGACTCAAAAAGAGAAGAGGCAATATCCCCATTTAACAGCTCGAGAGTAATCTGGAAATTCCCCTTCCCACACAAACGGGACTTTACTTCCCAGAAGCAACCCGAGCGAGTTCCTGAGTTGCCCGTGGCAACTGCAGACGTACAGCCTGCTTCCTGACTCAACTTGAGAAACAGCACAAAATTATGCTCTCAATGTGAGATGAGGCAATTTTGCGCTTCAGAATCTCAAGAGAAATCCCACATTCCCGCTTGAAAGGCAAAAGGGTACTTGACACACTTAATACCACTAGGAAGTGCCCTAACATCCGTCCACATTGGAGAGAACAACAGACTTAATGACTCAAATCGAGAAGAGGCCCGATTCCAATGAAAGAGTCCAGAGTAATCCGGATGTTGACTTCCAGTAGAAAAGGGGACCTGACTTCCCTGAAGTAACTCGCGTGAGTTCCTGAGGTCCCCATAGCAACTCGAGAAGTACCCCCAGATTTCCGACTCAATTCCAGAAACACCACAAAATTATCCCCTCAATGGGAGAAGAGGAAATTATGCACTGCAGAATCTCAAGAGAAATCCCACTTTCTCGCTGGAAGGCAAAAGGGTACTTGACTTTCTTTATGCCACTCAGAAAGTTCCCTAACATCCATACCCATGGAGGGGAGAACACACTTTATGGACTCAACTGGAGAAGAGGCCCTATTCCATTGAAAGGGCTCAAGAGTAATCCCGAAGTTCCCCTTCCAGCACAAAATGTGAACTGACTTCGCTGAAGTAACTCGAGTGAATTCCTGAGGTCCCCGTCGCAACTCCAGAAGTACTCCCATCTTCCCGCAGCAATTCGAAAAACACCACAAAATTATTCCCTCAATGGGAGATGAGGAAATTTTGCGCTGCAGAATCTCAAGAGAAATCCCACAATCCCGCTTGAAAGGCACAAGTGTACTTGACTTCATTTAGGTGACTCAGAATGGCCCCTAAAACCGTCCTCATTGGAGAGGAGAACACACTTAATGGACTCAAGTCGAGTAGAGGCAATATTCCTATTTAACGGCTCTAGAGTAATACGGAAGTCCAGCTTTCAACACAAAAGGGGACTTGACTTCCATGAAGCAACCGATCGAATTCCTAAGGTCCCCACCGCAACTGGAGAAGTAACCCCAGCTTCCCACCGCAATTCGAGAAACACCACAAAATGCAGAATCTCAAGAGAAATCCCACAATCCCGCTTGAAAGGCAAAAGGGTACTTGACTCCCTTTAGGCGACTCAGAATGTTCCTTAACATCCTTCCTCAGTGGAGAGCAAAACACACATTATGGACTCAAATGGAGAAGAGGCAATATTCCCATTTAACAGCTGGAGAGTAATCCGGAAGTTCCCATTCCAGCACAAAAGGGGACTTTACTTCCCTGAAGCAAACCGAGCGAGTTCCTGAAGTCCCCGTCGCAACTAGAGAAATACCCCCTGGTTCGCACCACAACTCCAGAAACACCACAAAATTATCCCCTCAATGCAACATGAGGAAATTTTGTGCTGCAGAATTTCAAGAAGCAACCCACTTTCACACTTGAAAGGCAAAAGTCTACTTGGCTCCCTTGAGGCGACTCCAAATGGTCCCTAACATCCATCCTCAGTGGAGAGGAGAACACACTTTATGGACTCAAATCGAGAAGAGGCAATATTCCCATTTAACAGCTCGAGAGTTATCCGAAAGTTCCCCTTCCAACACAAAAGGGGATTTTACTTCCCTGAAGCAACTCGAGCCAGTCCTGAGTTCCCCATCGAAAATCGAGAAGTAAACCCTGCTTCCCGCAGCAACTCGAGAAACACCACTGAATTATGCTGTCAATGCGAGATGAGGTAAATTTTTGCTGCAGTATCTCAAGAGAAATCCCACATTCCCACTTGAAAGGCACAAGGGTACTTGACTCCGTTTAGGCGACTCAGAATGGCCCCTAAAACCGTCCTCATTGGAGAGGAGAACACACTTTTTTGGACTCAAGTCGAGAAGAGGCAATATTCCTATTTAACGGCTCCAGAGTAACCCGGAAGTTCCCCTTTCAACACAAAAGGGGACTTGACTTCCCTGAAGCAACCCGATCGAGTACCTGAAGTCCCCGCTGCAACTGGAGAAGTACCCCCAGCTTCCCGATGCAATTCAAGAAACAACACAAAATTATCCCCTCAATGAAACATGAGGAAATTTTGCGCTGCAGAATCTCTAGAGAAATCCCACATTCACGCTTGAAAGGCAAAAGGGTACTTGACTCCCTTTAGGCGACTCAGAATGTTCCTTAACATCCTTCCTCAGTGGAGAGCAAAACACACATTATGGACTCAAATGGAGAAGAGGCAATATTCCCATTTAACAGCTGGAGAGTAATCCGGAAGTTCCCATTCCAGCACAAAAGGGGACTTTACTTCCCTGAAGCAAACCGAGCGAGTTCCTGAAGTCCCCGTCGCAACTAGAGAAATACCCCCTGGTTCGCGCCACAACTCCAGAAACACCACAAAATTATCCCCTCAATGCAACATGAGGAAATTTTGCGCTGCAGAATTTCAAGAAACAACCCACTTTCACACTTGAAAGGCAAAAGTCTACTTGGCTCCCTTGAGGCGACTCCAAATGGTCCCTAACATCCATCCTCAGTGGAGAGGAGAACACACTTTATGGACTCAAATCGAGAAGAGGCAATATTCCCATTTAACAGCTCGAGAGTTATCCAAAAGTTCCCCTTCCAACACAAAAGGGGATTTTACTTCCCTGAAGCAACCCGAGCCAGTCCTGAGTTCCCCGTCGAAAATCGAGAAGTAAACCCTGCTTCCCGCAGCAACTCGAGAAACACCACTGAATTATGCTGTCAATGCGAGATGAGGTAAATTTTTGCTGCAGTATCTCAAGAGAAATCCCACATTCCCACTTGAAAGGCACAAGGGTACTTGACTCCGTTTAGGCGACTCAGAATGGCCCCTAAAACCGTCCTCATTGGAGAGGAGAACACACTTTTTTGGACTCAAGTCGAGAAGAGGCAATATTCCTATTTAACGGCTCCAGAGTAACCCGGAAGTTCCCCTTTCAACACAAAAGGGGACTTGACTTCCCTGAAGCAACCCGATCGAGTACCTGAAGTCCCCGCTGCAACTGGAGAAGTACCCCCAGCTTCCCGACGCAATTCAAGAAACAACACAAAATTATCCCCTCAATGAAACATGAGGAAATTTTGCGCTGCAGAATCTCTAGAGAAATCCCACATTCACGCTTGAAAGGCAAAAGGCTACTTGACTCCATTTAGGCGACTCAGAATGTACCCTAGCATCCTTCCACAGTGGAGAGGAAAACACACTTTACGGACTCAAATCCAGAGGAGGCATTATTCACATTTATCAGCTGGAGAGTCATCCGGAAGATCCCCTTCCAACACAAAAGGGGACTTGGCTTCCCTGACGCAACCCAAGCGAGTTCCTGAGGTCCCTGCCCCAACTAGAGATTACCCCCTGCTTCCCGCCACAACATGACAAACAACACAAAATTATCCCCTCAATGCGAGATGAGGAAATTTTGCGCTGCAGAATCTCAAGAGAAAATCCACATTAACCTCGAAAGGAAAAAGCGTACTTGACTCACTTTATCACCCTCAGAATGTTCCCTAACATTCGTCCCCATTGGAGAGGAGAACACACTTTATGGACTCAACTGGAGAAGAAGCCCTATTCCCATTCAAGGGCTTGAGAGTAATCCGGAAGTTCCCCTTCCAGCACAAAAGGGGACCTGACTTTTCTGAAGTAACACGTGTGAGTTCCTGAGGTCCCCGCTGCAACTCGAGAAGTACCCACCGCATCCCGCCGCAATTCGAGAAACAGCACATAATTATCCCCTCAATGCAACATGAGGAAATTTTCCGCGTGCAGAATTTCAAGAGAAATCCCACATTCCCACTTGAAAGACAAAAGTGTACTTGGCTCCCCTGGGGCGACTCCGAATGGTCCCAAACATCCCTCCTCAGTGGAGAGGAGAACACACTTTATGGACTCAAATTGAGAAGAGACAATATTCCCATTTAACAGCTCTAGAGTAATCCGTAAGTTCCCCTTCCAACACAAAGGGGACTTGACTTCCCTGAAGCAACCCGAGCTACTCCTGAGTTCTCCGTCGAAACTGGAGAAGAAAACCCTGCTTCCCGAAGCAACTTGAGAAACACTACAGAATGATGATCTTAATGCAAGATGAGGTAAATTTTTGCTGCAGAATCTCAAGAGAAATCCCACATTCCCGCTTGAAAGGCACAAGGGTACTTGACTCCCTTTAGGCGACACAGAATGGCATCTAAAACTGACCTCATTGAAGAGAAGAACACACTTTATGGATTCAAGTCGAGAAGAGGCAACATTCCTATTCAACGGCTCGAGAGTAACCGGGAAGTTCCCCTTTCAACACAAAAGGGGACTTGACTTCCCTGAAGCAACCCGAGCGAGTTCCTGAGGTTCCCAGCTCAGCTTGAGAAGTACCCCATGCTTCCGGCAACAACTCGTTAAACAACACAATATTATCCCCTCAGTGCGAGATGAGGAAATATTATGCTGCAGAATCTCAAGAGAAATCCCACATTCCCGCTTGAAAAGCAACAGGGTAATTGACTCCCTTTATATGACTCAGAATGTTACCTAACATCTGTCCTCAGTGGAGAGGAGAACACATTTTATGGACTCAACTGGAAAAGAGGCCCTATTCCATTTAAACGGCTGGATAGTAAACCGAAAGTTCCCCTTCCAGCACAAAAGGTGAACAGAATCCCTGAAATAACTCGAGTGAATTCCTGAGGTCCCCATCGAAACTCCAGAAGTACCCCTAGCTTCCCACTGCAACTCGAGAAACACCGAAAATTATCTCGTCAATGCAAGATGAGGAAATTTTGCGCTGCAGAACCTTAAGAGAAATCCTGCATTCAAGCTTGAAAGACAAAAGGCTACTTGACTCTCTTTAGGCGACTCAGAATGGCCCCTAAAATCGTCCTCATTGGAGAGGAGAAAACACTTTATGAACTCAAGTCGGGAAGAGGCTATATTCCTATTTGACGGTTTCAGAGTAATCCGGAAGTTCCCCTTTCAACACAAAATGGGATCTGACTTCCCTGAAGCAAACCTAGTGATTTCCTAAGGTCCCGGCCGCAACTGGAGAAGTACCCCCAGCTTCTCGCCGTAATTTGAGAAACAACACAAAATTATCCCCTCAGTGCCTGATGAGGAAATTTTGCGCTGCAGAATCTCAAGAGATATCCCACATTCCCGCTTGAAAGGCAAAAGTGTTCTTGACTCCATTTATGCTACTCAGAATGTTCCCTAACATCCATTCTCAGTGGAGAGGAGAACACATTTCATGGACTCAAATCGAGAAGAGGCAATGTTTCCTTTTAATGGCTCGAGAGTAACCCAGAAGTTCCCCTTCCAACACAGAAGGGCACTTGACTTCACTGAAGCAACCCGAGCGAGTTCTCGTGTGAAACACGAGAAACACCACAAAATTATCCCCTCAATGCGAGATGAGGAAATTTTGCAATGCAGAATCTCAAGAGAAATCCCATATTCTCGCTTGAAAGGCAAAAGCGTACTTGACTCCCTTTAAGCGACTCAGAATGGTTCCTAGCATCCGAACTCAGTGGAGAGGAGAACACACTTTATGGACTCAAATCGAGAAGAGGCAACATTCCCATTTAACGGCTGGAGACTAACACGGAATTTCCCCTTTCAACACAAAAGGGGACTTCACTTTCCTGAAGAAACCCGAGAGAGTTCCTGAGGTCTCCACAGAACTTCAGAAGGAGCCCCTGCTTCACGCCGCAACTCGAGAAACACCACAAAATTATCCCCTCAATGCGAGATGAGGACATTTTCCGCTGCAGAATCTCAAGAGAAATCCCACAATCACGCTTGAATGGTAAAAGGGTAGGTGACACACTTCTCCCACTAAAAAAGTTCCCTAACGTTTCTCCCATTTGAGTGGAGAACACACTTTATGTACTCAAATTGAGAAGAGGCAATGTTTCCGTTTAACAGCTCGAGAGTAAACCGGAAGTTCCCCTTCCAAAACAGAAGGGCACTTGACTTCCCTGAAGCAACCCGAGCGAGTTCCTGAGGTCTCCACGCAACTCGAGAAGTAGTCCCTGCTTCCCGCTGTAACTCAAGAAACACCACAAAATTATCCCCTCAATGCGAGATGAGGACATTTTCCGCTGCAGAATCTAAAAAGAAATCCCACATTCCAGCCTGAAAGGCTAAAGGGTACTTGACTCCCTTTAGGCGACTCAGAATGTTCCCTAATATCCATCATCAGTGTAGTGGAGAAGATATTTTATGGACTCAAATCGAGAAGAGGCAATGTTTCCATTTAACGGCTCGAGAGTAACACGGAAGTTCCTCGTCCAACACAAAAGGGGACTTGACTTCCCTGAAGCTACACGAGGGACTTCCTGAGGTCCAGGCGCAAATGGAGAAGTACCCCATGCTTCCCTCCGCAAATATAGAAACACCACAAAATTATCCCCTCAATGCGCGATGAGGACATTTTCCGGTGCAGAATCTCAAAAAAAATCCCACATTCCCTCTTGAAAGGCAAAAGGGTACTTGACTCCCTTTATGCTACTCAGAATGTTCCCTAACATCCGTCCTCACTGGAGAGGAGAACACATTTTATGGACTCAAATCAAAAAGAGGCAATGTTCCCAATGAACGGCTCGAGAGTAACCCGGAATTTCCTCTTCCAACACAAAACGGGACTTGACTTCCCTGAAGCAAACCGAGGGACTTCCTGAGGTCCCTGCGCAACTCGAGAAGTACCCCATGCTTTCCTCCGCAACTCTAGAAACAGCACAAAATTATCCCCCCAATGCGAGATGAGGACATTTTCCGCTGCAGAATCTCAAGAGAAATCCCACAATCACGCTTGAATGGTAAAAGGGTAGGTGACACACTTTTTGCCACTAAGAAAGTTCCCTAACATCTGTCCCCATTGGAGAGGAGAACACACTTTATGGACTCAAATCGAGAAGAGGCAATGTTTCCATTTAACGGCTCGAGAGTAACCCGGAATTTCCTCTTCCAACACAAAAGGGGACTTGACTTCCCTGAAGCAACCCGAGGGACTTCCTGAGGTCCCTGCGCAACTCGAGAAGTACCCCATCCTTTCCTCCAAAACACTAGAAACAACACAAAATTATCCACTCAATGCGAGATGAGGAAATTTTGTGCTGCACAATCTAAAGAGAAATCCCACATTCCAGCATGAAAGGCTAAAGGGTACTTGACTCTCTTTATGCGACTCAGAATGTTCCGTAACATCCGTCCTCAGTGGAGAGGAGAACATATTTTATGGACTCAAATCAAGAAGAGGCAATGTTACCATTTAACGGCTCGAGAGTAACACGGAAGTTCCCCTTCCAACACAAAAGGGGACTTGACTTCCCTGAAGCAACACGAGGGACTTCCTGAGGTCCAGGCGCAAATGGAGAAGTACCCCATGCTTCCCTCCGCAAATATAGAAACACCACAAAATTATCCCCTCAATGAGAGATGATGAAATTTTGCGCTGCAGAATCTCAAAAAAAATCCCACATTCCACCTTGAAAGTCAAAAGGGTACTTGACTCCCTTTATGCTACTCAGAATGTTCCCTAATATCCGTCCTCACTGGAGAGGAGAACACATTTTATGGACTCAAATTAAAAAGAGGCCATGTTCCCAATGAACGGCTCGAGAGTAACCTGGAAGGTCCCCTTCCAACACAGAAGGGCACTTGACTTCACTGAAGCAACCCGAGTGAGTTCCTGAGGTCTCCACGCAACTCGAGAAGTAGTCCCTGCTTCCCGCCGTAACTCAAGAAACACCACAAAATTATCCCCTCAATGCGAGATGAGGACATTTTCCGCTGCAGAATCTAAAAAGAAATCCCACATTCCAGCCTGAAAGGCTAAAGGGTACTTGACTCCCTTTAGGCGACTCAGAATGTTCCCTAACATCCGTCCTCAGTGGATTGAAGAAGATATTTTATGGGCTCAAATCGAGAAGAGGCAATGTTTCCATTTAACGGCTCTAGAGTAACCCGGAAGTTCCTCTTCCAACACAAAAGGGGACTTGACTTCCCTGAAGCAACCCGAGGGATTTCCTGAGGTCCCGGCACAAATCGAGAAGTACCCAATGCTTCCCTCCGCAACTCTAGAAACACCACAAAATTATTCCCTCAGTGCGAGATGAGGAAATTTTGCTCTGCAGAATCTCAAAAGAAATCCCACATTCCCGCTTGAAAGGCAAAAAGGTACTTGACTCCCTTTATGCTACTCAGAAGGTTCCCTAACATCCATCCTCAGTGGAGAGGAGAACACACTTTATGAACTCAAATCGAAAAGAGGCAATGATCCCAATGAACGGCTCGAGAGTAACGTGGAAGCTCCCCTTCCAACACAAAACGGGACTTGACTTCCCTGAAGCAAGCCGAGCGAGTTCTTGAGGTCTCCACGCAACTCGAGTAGACCCTGCTTCCTGCCGTAACTTGAGAAACACCACAAAATTATCCCCTCAATGCGAGATGAGGAAATTTTGCGCTGACGAGTCTCAAGAAAAATCCCACATTCCCGCTTGAACGGCAAAAGCGTACTTGACTTCCTTTAAGTGACTCAGAATGGTTCCTAGCATCCGTCCTCAGTGGAGAGGAGAACACACTTTATGGACTCAAATCGAGGAAAGGCAATATTCCCATTTAACGGCTGGAGACTAACCTGGAACTTCCCCTTCCACAACAAAAGGGGACTTGACTTCCCTGAAGCTACACGAGGGACATCATGAGGTATCTGCGCAACTCGAGAAGTACCCCATGGTTCCCTCCGCAACTCGAGAAACAACACAACATTATCCCCTTAATGGGAGATGAGGAAATTTTTCGCTGAAGAATCTCAAGAAAAATCCCACATTACCGTTTGAAAGTCAAAATGGTACTTTACACACTTTATGCCACTCAGAAAGTTCCGTAAGATCCGTCCCCATTGGAGAGGAGAACACACTCTATGTACTCAAGTCGAGAAGAGGACCTATTCACTTTAAAGGGCTCAAGAGTAATCCGGAAGTTCCCGTTCCAGCACAAAAGGGGACCTGACTTCGCTGAAGTAACCCGAGTGAGATCCTGAGGTCCCCATCGCACCTCGAGAAGTACCCTCAGGTTTCAGCCACAATTCGAGAATCACCACAAATTTATCCGCTCAATGCGAATTGAGGAAATTTTGGGCAGCCGAATCTCAAGAGAAATCCCATATTCTCGCTTGAAAGGTAAAAGGGTAGGTGACACACTTTTTGCCACTAAGAAAGTTCCCTAATATCCGTCCCCACTGGAGAGAAGAACACACTGTATGGACTCAAATCGAGAAGAGGAAATGTTCCCATTTAACGGCTGGAGTGTAACCCGAAGTTCCCCTTCCAACACAGAATGGGACTTGATTTCCCTGAAGCAACCCGAGCGAGTTTCTGAGGTCTGCGCGGAACTCGAAAAGTACCCCAGGCTTCCTGCCGCAATTCGAGAAAAACCACAAAATTATCCCCTCAATGCGAGATGAGGAAATTTTGCGCTGCCAAATCTCAAGAGAAATCCCACATTCCCGCTTGAAAGGCAAAAGAGTACTTGACTCCCTTTATGCGACTCAGAATGTTCCGTAACATCTGTCCTCAGTGGAGAGGAGAACACCCTTTATGGACTCAAATCGAGAAGAGGCAACATTCCCATTTAACGGCTGGGGACTAACACGGAATTTCCCCTTGCAACACCAAAGGGGACTTGACTTTCCTGAAGAAACCCGAGAGAGTTCCTGAGGTCTCCACAGAACTCCAGAAGGAGCCCCTGCTTCCCGCCGCAACTCCTGAAACACCACAAAATTATCTCCTTAATGCGAGATGAGGAAATTTTGCGCTGAAGAATCTCAAGAGAAATCAAACATTCCCTCTTGAAAGGCAAAATTGTACTTTACCCACTTTATGCCACTCAGAAAGTTCCCTAATATCCTTCCCCATTGGAGAGGAGAACACTCTTTATGGACTCAACTCTAGAAGAGGCCCTATTCCGTTTAAAGGGCTCAAGAGTAATCCGGAAGTTCCCGTCCCAGCAAAAAAGGGGAACTGATTCCCTGAAGTAACACGAGGGTGTTCGTGAGGTCCACGTCGCAACTCGAGAAGTGCCCCCCGCTTCTCGCTGCAACTCGAGAACCACCACAAAATTATCCCCTCAATGCGAGATGAGGAAATTTTCCGCTGAAGAATCTCAAGAGAAATCCCACATTCCTGCTTGAAATTTAAACGGGTACTTGACTCCCTTTATGCGACTTAGAATCTTCCCTAACATCTGTCCTCATTGGAGAGGAGAAGACACTTTAAGGACTCAAACCGAGAAGAGGCAATGTTCCCATTTCACGGCTCGAGAGTAACGCGGAAATTTCCCTTGCAACACAAAAGGGGACTTGACTTTCCTGAAGCAACCCGAGCAAGTGCCTGAGGTCCCTGCAAAAATCGAGAATAACCCCTTCTTCCCGCTGTAACACGAGAAACACCATAAAATTATTCCCTCAGTGCGATTGAGGAAATTTTGCGCAGCAGAATCTCAAGAGAAATCCCACATTCCCGCTTGAAAGGCAAAAGGGTACTTGACTCCCTTTATGCCTCTAAGACTGTTTCCTAACCACCGTCCGCAGTGGAGAGGAGAACACACTTTATGGACTCCAATCGAGAAGAGGCAATGATCCTAATTAATGGCTCGGGAGTAACCCGGTAGTTCCCCTTCCAACACAAAAGGGGACTTGACTTCCCTGAAGCAAACCGAGGGGCTTCCTGAGGTCCCTGCACAACTCGAGAAGTACCCCATGCTTTCCTCCGCAACTCTAGAAACAGCACAAAATTATCCCCCCAATGCGAGATGAGGACATTTTCCGCTGCAGAATCTCAAGAGAAATCCCACAATCACGCTTGAATGGTAAAAGGGTAGGTGACACACTTTTTGCCACTAAGAAAGTTCCCTAACATCTGTCCCCATTGGAGAGGAGAACACACTTTATGGACTCAAATCGAGAAGAGGCAATGTTTTCATTTAACGGCTGGAGAGTAACCCGGAAGTTCCCCTTCCAACACAGAAGGGCACTTGACTTCCCTGAAGCAACCCGAGGGACATCCTGAGGTATCTGCCCAACTCTAGAAGTACCCCATGCTTCCCTCCCCAACTCTAGAAACAACACAAAATTATCCCCTCAATGTGAGATGAGGAAATTTTGCGCTGGAGAATCTCAAGGGAAATCCCACTTTCTCACTTGAATGGCAAAATTGTACTTTACACACTTTATGCCACTCAGAACGTTCCCTAACATTATTCCCCATTGGAGAGGAGAACACACTTTATGGACTCAACTCGAGAAGAGGCCCTATTCCCTTTAAAGTGCTCAAGAGTAATCCGGAAGTTCCCAACCCAGCACAAAAGGAGGCTTGATTACCCGGAAGAAACTCGAGTGAGTTCCTGAGGTCCCCGTCGCACCTCAAGAAGTGCCCCCCGCTTCTCGCTGCAACTCTAGAATCACCACAAATTATCCCCTCAATGCGAGATGAGGAAATTTTGCGCTGAAGAATATCAAGAGAAATCCCACATTTCAGCATGAAGGCTAAAGTGTACTTGACTCCTTTTATGCGACTCAGAATGTTCCCTAACATCCATCCTCAGTGGACAGGAGAACACATTTTATTGACTCAAATTGAGAAGAGACATTGTTCCCATTTAACGGATGGAGAGTAAATGGGAAGTTCCCCTTCCAACACAAAAGGGGACTAGACTTCCCTGAAGCAACCCGAGGAACTTCCTGAGGTTCCTGCGCAACTAAAGAAGTACCCCATGCTTCCCTCCGCAACACGAGAAACAACACAAAATTATCCCCTCAGTGTGAGATGCGGAAATTTGGCGCTGCAGAATCTCAAGAGAAATCCGACATTGGCACTTGAAAGGCAAAAGGGTACTTGATTCCCTTTATGCGACTCAGAATGTTCCCTAACATCAGTGCTCTGTGGAGAGGAGACACACTATAGACTGAAATCGAGAAGAGGCAATGTTCCCAATCAACGGCTCGAGAGTAACCCGGAAGTTCCCCTTCCAACACAGAAAAGGACTTGACTTCCCTGAAGCAACCCGAGCGATTTCCGGAGGTCTCCACACAACACGACATGTAGCCCCTGCTTCCCGCCGCAATTCAAGAAACACCATAAAATTATCCCCTCAATGTGAGATGAAGAAATTTTGCGCTGAAGAATCTCAAGAGAATTCCCACATTCCCGCTTGAAAGGCAAAATGATACTTTAAAGACTTTATGACACTCAGAATGTTCCCTAACATCCGTCCCTTTGGAGAGGAGAACACACTTTATGGACTCAATTCGAGAAGAAGCCCTATTCCCTTTAAAGGGCTCAAGGGTAATCCGGAAGTTCCCCTTCCAGCTCAAAAGGGGACCTGACTTCCCTGAAGTAACTCGAGTGAGTTCCTCAGGTCCCCCTCGCAACTCGAGAAGTGACCCCGCTTCTCGCTGCAACTCGAGAAACACCACAAAAGTATCCCCTCAATGCGATATGAGGAAATTTTCCGCTGCAGAATCTCAAGAGAAATCCCACATTCTCGCTTGAAAGACAAAATGGTACTTTACACGCTTTATGCCACTCAGAAAGTTCCCTAACATCCATCCCAATTGGAGAGAACACACTTTATTGACTCAACTCGAGAAGAGGCCCTATCCCTTTAAAGGGCTTAAGAGTAATCCGGAAGTTCCCGATCCAGCACAAAAGGGCACCTGACTTCACTGAAGTAACTCGAGTGATTTCTTGAGGTCCCCGTCGCAACTCGAGAATGCCCCCCGCTTCTCGCTGCAAATCATGAATCACCACAAAATTATCCCCTCAATGCGAGTTCAGGAAATTTTGCACTGCAGAATCTAAAGAGAAATCCCACTTTCCAGCATGAAAGGCTAAAGGGTACTTGACTCCCTTTATGTGACTCAGAATGTTCCCTAACATCCCTCCTCAGGTGAGAGGAGAGCACATTTTATGGACTCAAATCGAAAAGAGGCAATATTTCTATTTAACGGCTCAAGAGTAATCCAGAAGATTCCCTTCTAACACAAAAGGGGACTTGGCTTCCCTGAATCAACCCAAGCGAGTTCCTGAGGTCCATGTCGCAACTAGAGAATTAGCCCCAGCTTCCCGCCGCAATTCGAGAAACACAAAAAAATTAATCCCTCAATGAGAGATGAGGAAATGTTGGGCTGCAGAATCTCAAAATAATCCCACATCACAGCTCTAAAGGTAACAGTGTCCTTGACTTCCTTTAGGCGACTCAGAAAGTTCCTTAACATCCGTCCTCAGGTGAGAGGAGAACACACTTTATGGACTCAAATCGAGAAGAGGCAATATTCCCAATAACGGCTCGAGATTGATACGGAAGTTCCCCTTCCAACACAAAACAGGACTTGACTTCCCTAAATCAACCAGAGTGAGTTCCTGAGGTCCCAGACGAAACTCGAGAAGAACCCCTTGCTTCCTGCTTCAACTCGAGAAACAACAGAAAATAATCCCCTAAATGACAGATGAAGTAATTTTGCGCTGAAGAATCTCAAGAGAAATCCCATATTCCCGCTTGAAGGGCAAAAGGGTACTTGACTCCCGTTATGCGACTCAGAATGTTCCCTAACATCCGTCCTCAGTGGAGAGGCGAACACACTTTATGGACTCAATTTGAGATGAGCCCCAATTCACATTTAATGGCTCGAGAATAAAACGGAAGTTCCCCTTCCGACACCAATGGGGACCTAACTTCCCTGAAGCAAACCAAGCGAGTTCCTGAGGTCCCCGTCGCAACTCGAATACTACCACCTGCTTTCCGGCGCAACTCGGGAAACACCAAAAAATTATCCTCTCAATACGAGATAAGGAATTTCTGCGATGCAGATATCAAGAGAAATCCCACATTCCCTCTTGAAAGGCAAAAAGGTACTTGACACCGTTTTTGCGACTCAGAAATTTCACTAACATCAGTCCGAATTGGAGAGGAGAGCACACTTTATGGACTCAATTCGAGATGACCCCCTATTCCCAATTACGGCTCGAGAGTAAATCAGAAGTTCCCCTACCAACACCAAAGGGGACCTGACTTCCCTGAAGCAACCCGAACGAGTTCCTGAGGTCCCCGTCGCAACTCGAGAAGTACCCCCATCTTCCTGCCACAACTCCAGAAACACCACAAAATTATCCCCTCAATGCGAGATGAGGAAATTTTGCCCTGCACAATCAAGAGAAACTCCACATTTCCGCCTGAAAGGCAAAAGGGTACTTGACACACTTTATTCAGTTCAGTTCAGTTCAGTCGCTCAGTCGTGTCCAACTCTCCGTGTCCACATGAATCACTGTTTGTCAAGCCTCCCTGTCCATCACCAACTCCCGGAATTCACTCAAACTCATGTCCACAGAGTCGGTGATTCTATCCAGCCATCTCATTCTCTGTCGTCCCCTTCTCCTCCCGCCCCCAACCTTTCCTAGCATCAGAATCTTTTCCAGTGAGTCAACTCGTCGCCTGAGGTGGCCAAAGTATTGCAGTTTCAGCGTTAGCATCAGTCCTTCCAATGAACACCCAGGATTGATCTCCCTTAGAATGGACTGGTTGGATTTTCTTGCAGTACAAGGGACTCTCAAGAGTCTTCTCCAACACCACAGTTCAAAAGCATCAATTCTTCGGCGATCAGCTTTCTTCACAATCCAACTCTCACATCCATACATGACCGCGGGGAAAACCATAGCCTTGACTAGACGGACTTTTTTGGCAAATTAATGTCTCTGCTTTTTAATATACTATCAAGGTTGGTCATAACTTTCCTTCCAAGGAGGAAGCGCCTTTTAATTTCATGGTTGCAATCAGCATCTGCAGTGATTTTGGAGCCCAAAAATTAAAGTCTGACACTGTTTCCACTGTTTTTCCATCTATTTCCAGTGAAGTGATGGGACCAGATTCCATGACCTTTGTTTTCTGAATGTTGAGCTTTAAGTCAGCCTTTTCACTCTCCTCTTTCACTTTCATCAAGAGGCTTTTGAGTTCCTCTTCACTTTCTGCCCTAAAGGTGGTGTCATCTGCATATCTGAGGTTATTGATATTTCTCCCAGCAATCTTGATTCCAGTTGTTCTTCTTCCAGCCCAGGATTTCTCATGATGTACTCTGCATATAAGTTAAATAAGCAAGGTGACAATATACAGCCTTGACGTACTCCTTTTCCTATTTGGAACCAGTCTGTTGTTCCATGTACAGTTCTGAGTGTTGCTTCCTGACCTGCATACAGGTTTCTTAAGAGGCAGGTCAGATGGTCTGGCATTCCCATCTCTTTCAGAATCTTCCACAGTTTATTTTGATCCACACAGTCAAAGGCTTTGGCATAGTCAATGAAGCAGAAATACATGGTTTTCTGGAACTCTCTCGCTTTCTCTATGATCCAGCGGATGTTGGCAATTTGATCTCTGGTGCCTCTGCCTTTTCTAAAACCTGCTTGAACCTCTGGGATTTCACGGATCACATATTGCTGAAGCCTGGCTTGGAGAATTTTGAGCATGACTGTACTAGCGTGTGAGATGAGTGCAATTGTGCGGTAGTTTGAGCATTCTTTGGCATTGCCTTTCTTTGGGATTGGAATGAAAACTGACCTTTTCCAGTCCTGTGGCCACTGCTGAGTTTTCCAAGTTTGTTGGCATATTGAGTGCAGCACTTTCACAGCATCATCTTTCAAGATTTGAAAGAGCTGAACTGGAATCCCATCACTTCCACTAGCTTTGTTCGTAGTGGTGCTTTCTAAGGCCCACTTGACTTCACATTCCAAGATGTCTGGCTCTAGGTCAGTGATCACATTTTCGTGACTATCCTGGTCGTGAAGATCTTTTTTGCACAGTTCTTCTGTGTATTCTTGCCACCTCTTCTTAATATCTTCTGCTTCTGTTAGGTCCATACCATGTCTGTCCTTTATCGAGCCCATCTTTGCATGAAATGTTCCCTTGGAAGCTCTAATGTTCTTGAGGAGATCTCTTGTTTTTCCTATTCTGTTGTTTTCCTCTATTTATTTGCGTAGATCACTGAGGAAGGCTTTCTTATCTCTCCATGCTTTTCTTTGGAACTCTGCATTCTAATGCTTATATCGTTCTCTTTCTCCTTTGCTTTTCGCTTCTCTTCTTTTCACAGTTATTTGTAATGCCACCTCAGACAGCCATTTTGCTTTTTTTGCATTTCTTTTCCATGGGGATGCTCTTGGTCCCTGTCTCCTGTACAATGTCACGAACCTCCATCCAGAGTTCACCAGGCTCTCTATCTATCAGATCTAGTCCCTTAAATTTATTTCTCACTTCCACTATAAAATCATAAGGGATTTGATTTAGGTCATATCTGAATGCTCTAGGGGTTTTCCCTACTTTCTTCAATTTAAGTCTGAATTTGGCAATAAGGAGTTCATGATCTGAGCCACAGTCAGCTCCTGGTCTTGTTTTCGCTAACTGTATAGAGCTTCTCCATCTTTGGCTGCAAAGAATATAATCAATCTGATTTTGGTGTTGACCATCTGGTGATGTCCACCTGTAGAGTCTTCTCTTGTGTTGTTGGAAGAGGGTGTTTGCTATGACCAGTGCGTTCTCTTGACAAAACTCTATTAGCCTTGGCCCTGCTTCATTCCGTGCTCCAAGGCCAAATTTGCCTGTTACTCCAGGTGTTTCTTGACTTCCTACTTTTGCATTCCAGTCCCCTATAATGAAAAGGACATCTTCTATGGGTGTTAGTTCTAAAAGGTCCTGTAGGTCTTCATAGAACCGTTCAACTTCTGCTTCTTCAGTGTTACTGGTTGGTGCATAGACCTGGATTACTGTAGTCTTGAATGGTTTGCCTTGGAAACGAACAGAAATAATTCTGCCATTTTTAAGATTGCATCCAAGTACTGCATTTCGGACTCTTTTGTTGACCATGATAGCTAATCCATTTCTTCTAAGGGATTCCTGCCCACAGTATTAGATATAATGGTCATCTGAGTTAAATTCACCCATTCCAGTCCATTTTAATTCACTGATTCCTAGAATGTCTATGTTCACTCTTGCCATCTCCTGTTTGACCACTTCCAATTTGCCTTGATTCACGGAACTAACATTCCAGGTTCCTATGCAATATTGCTCTTTACAGCACCGGACATTGCTTCTCTCACAGGTCACATCCACAACTGGGTACTGGTTTTGCTTTTGCTCCTTCCCTTCATTCCTTCTAGAGTTATTCCTCCACTGATCTCCAGTATCATACTGGGCACCTACAGACCTGGGGAATTCCTCATTAAGTATCCTGTTTTTGCCCTTTGATATTGTTCATGGGGTTCTCAAGGCAAGTATACTGAAGTGGTTTGCCATTCCCTTCTCCAGTGGACCACATTCAACTGTGGTCCATGTGATCAGATCAACTAGATTCCTGTGATTATGATTTCAGTGTGTCTGCCCTTTGATGCCCCCTCGCAATACCTACCATCTTATTTGAGTTTCTCTTACCTTGGGTGTGGGGTATCTCTTCACAGCTGCTCCAAGAAAGCGCAGCTGTTGCACCTTACCTTGGATGAAGGATATGTCCTCAAGGCTGCCCCTCCTGACTTTGAACGTGTGTAGCTCCTCTCGGCCGTCCCCCGCACAGCCACCGACTATTGGACGTGGGGTAGCTCCTCTTGGCCGCCTGCCCTGGTCTCAGGCGTGGGGTAACTCCTCATGGCCGCGCATCTTTGAATGGTCGGTTGCGCCAGAGCTTGGGTCTCTCGCGTCTGCGTGGGCGGGGCCAGGTTCTCTCGCCTCTGTACGGGCGAGGCCATATTCTCTCGCGACTGCTCGGGCAGGACCTGGGTCTCTTGGGTCTGCGCGGGAGGGATCCGGGACTCTAGCATCTGAGCGGGCGGGGCAGGCGACTCTCACGTCTGTGCAGGCGGGGGCAGTGTCACTCGCATCTGTGCGGAAGGGGCCTTGGTCTCGCGGTTGTCCGCGGGCCCGCCCAGTGTCTCTCGCGTCTGCGCCGGAGGGACCGGCGACTCTGGCAACTGTGCGGGTGGGGGCGGAGTCTTTCGCGTCTGGGCAGGCAGGGAAGGCTTCTCTTGTGTCTGCACGGTAGGAGACTGCATCTCTCGCATCTGCGCCGCCGGGAGAGACTCAGAAAATTCCCTCACACAGTCATCCCCTTAGGAAAGGAGAACACACGTTATAGTCTCAACTGGAGATGAGGTCCGATTCTCATTTAACGTTTTGAGAGTAATCCGGAAGTTATCCTTCCAAAAACAAAGGGGACCTGACTTCCCTGAAACAACCCGAGCGAGTTCCTGAGGTCCCCTTCGCAATTCGAGACGTACTCCCAGCTTCCAGCCGCAACTCGAGAAACACCACAAAATTATCCACTCAATGCGAGATGAGGATAATTTGCGCTGCAGAATCTCAAGGGAAATACCATATTTCCTCTTGAAACGCAAAAGGGTACTTGACACCCTTTATGCGACTCAGATAGTTCCCTCACAGGAGAACACCCGTTCCATTTAACAGGAGAACACCCTTTATGGACTCAATTCGAGATGAGCTCCTACTCCCATTTAACGGCTCGAGAGTAAATCTGAAGTTCCCCTTCAAACACCAAAGGGGACCTGACTTCCCTGAAGCAACCTGAGCGAGTGCCTGAGGTCCCCGCCTCAAGTCGAGAAGCACCACAAAATTATCCCCTCAATGCGAGATGAGGAAATTTTGCACTGCAGAATCTGAAGAGAAATTCCACATTCCCTCTTGAAAGGAAAAAGTGTACTTGACACCGTATTTGCGACTCAGAAATTTCACTAACATCAGTCCACATTGGAGAGAAGAAGACACTATATGAACTCAATTCGAGATGAGTTCCTGTTTCCATTAACGCGTCGAGAGTAAACCGGAAGTTCCCCTTCAAACACCACAGGGGACCTGACTTCCTTGAAGCAACCCGAGTGAGTTCCTTAGGTCCCCGTCGAAACTCGGGAAGTACCCCCAGCTTCCCGCCGCAACTCGAGAAATACCACAAAATTATCCCCTCAATGCGAGATGTGGAAATTTTGCGATGCCGAAACTCAAGAGAAGTACGACATTCCCTCCTGAAAGGCAAAAAGGTACTTGACACCCTTTATTCGACTCAGAAAGTTCCCTCAAACAGCCATCCCCATTGGAGAGGGGAACACATTTTAGGACTCAATTGGAGATGAACCCCTGTTCACATTTAAGGGCTTGAGAGTAAACCGGAAATTCCCCTTCCAACACCAAAGGGGACCTGACTTCCCTGAAGCAACTCGAGCGAGTTCCTGAGGTCCCCGTCTCAACTCGAGAACTATTTCCAGCTTCCCGCCGAAACTTGAGAAACACCACAAAATATTCCACTCAATGCGAAAGGAGGAAATTTTGCGATGCAGAATCACAAGAGAAATACCACATTCCCTCTTGAAAGGCTAAAAGTGACTTGACACCCTTTATTGGACTCAGAAAGTTCCCTCACACAGCCGTCCCCATTGGAGAGGGGAAAACACTTTATGACCTCAATTCGAGATGAGACCCTGCTCACATTTAAGGGCTTGAAAGTAAACCGGAAGTTCCCCTTCCAACACCAAAGGGGACCTGACTTCCCTGAAGCAACCCGAGCGAGTTCCTGTGTCCCCGTCGCAACTCGAGAAGTACCCTAAGCTTCCCGCCGCAACTCGAGAAACACCACAAAATTATCCCCTCAATGCGAGAGGAGGAAATTTTGACCTGCAGAATCTCAAGAGAAATACCACATTCCCTCTTGAAAGGCAAAAGGGTACTTGACTACCTTTGGGCGACTCAGAAATTTCCCTAATATCCGTCCCCAATGGAGAGGAGAACACACTTTATGGACTCAGATCGAGAAGAGTCTCGATTCCCATTAAAGGGCTCGAGAGTAATCCAGAAGTTCCCCTTCCAGCACAAAAGGGGACCTGGCTTCCCTGCAGTAACTCGAGTGATATCCTGAGTTCCCTTTCGCAACTCGAGAAGTACCCCTAGCTTCCCTCTGCAATAGGAGAAACACCACAAAATTATCCACTCTATGAGACATGAGGAAATTTTGCACTGCAGAATCTCAGGAGAAATCCCACATTCCCGCCTGAAAGGGAAAAGGGTATTTGACACACTCTATTCACTTCAGTTCAGTTCAGTCGCTCTGTCATGTCCGACTCTCCGCGACCCCATGAATCACTGTACGCCAGGCCTCTCTGTCCATCACCAACTCCCGGAGTTCACTCAAACTCATGGCCACAGAGTCGGTGATTCTATCCAGGCATCTCATTCTCTGTCGTCCCCTTCTCCTCCAGCCCCCAACCTTTCCTAGCATCAAAATCTTGTCCAGTGAGTCAACTCATCGCATGAGGTGGCCAAAGTATTGCAGTTTCAGCTTTAGCATCAGTCCTTCCAATGAACACCCACGATTAATCTCCCTTAGAATGTACTGATTGGATCTTCTTGCAGTTCAAGGGACTCTCAAGAGTCTTCTCCAATACCACAGTTCAAAAGCATCAGTTCTTCGGCGATCAGCTTTCTTCACAGTCCAACTCTCACATCCATACATGACCATGGGAAAAACCATAGCTTTGACAAGATGGACCTTTTTTGGCAAAGTGATGTCTCTCCTTTTTAATATACTATCAAGGTTGGTCATAACTTTAATTCCAAAGAGTAAGCGCCTTTTTATTTCATGGCTGCAATCAGCATCTGCAGTGATTTTGGAAACCCCCAAAAAAAGTGTGACACTGTTTCCACTGTTTTTCCATCTATTTCCCGTGAAGTGTTGGGACCAGATTCCATGACCTTTGTTTTCTGAATGTTGAGCTTCAAGCCAACCTTTTCACTCTCCTCTTTCATTTTGATCAAGAGGCTTTTGATTTCCTCTTCACTTTCTGCCCTAAAGGTGGTGTCATCTGCATATCTGAGGTTATTGATATTTCTCCCAGCAATCTTGATTCCAGTTGTTCTTCTTCCAGCCCAGCATTTTTCATCATGCACTCTGCATATACGTTAAATAAGCAAGATTACAATATACAGCCTTGACGTACTCCTTTTCCTATTTGGAACCAGTCTGTTGTTTCATGTACAGTTCTGACTGTTGCTTCATGACCTGTATACAGGCTTCTCAAGAGGCAGGTCAGGTGGTCTGGGATTCCCATCTCTTTCAGAATCTTCCACAGTTTATTTTGATCCACACAGTCAAAGGCTTTGGCATAGTCAATGAAGCAGAAATAGATGTTTTTCTGGAACTCTCTCGCTTTCTCCATAATCCAGCGGATGTTGGCAATTTGATCTCTGGTGCCTCTGCCTTTTCTAAAACCTGCTTGAATATCTGGGAGTTCAGGGATCACATACTGCTGAAGCCTGGCTTGGAGAATTTTGAGCATACTGTACTAGCATGTGAGATGAGTGCAATTGTGCGGTAGTTTGAGCATTCTTAGGCATTGCCTTTCTTTGGCATTGGAATGAAGACTGACCTTTTCCAATCCTGTGGCCACTGCTGAGTTTTCCAAATTTGTTGGCATATTGAGTGCAGCACATTCACAGCATCATCTTTCAAGATTTGAAATAGCTCAACTGGAATTCCGTCACTTCCACTAGCTTTGTTCGTAGTGTTGCTTTCTAAGACACACTTGAATTCACATTCCAAGATGTCTGGCTCTAGGTCAGTGATCCCATTTTCGTGACTATCCTGGTCGTGAACATCTTTTTTGTACAGTTCTTCTGTGTATTCTTGCCACCTCTTCTTAATATCTTCTGCTTCTGTTAGGTCCATACCATTTCTGTCCTTTGAATGAAATGTTCCCTTGGAATCTCTAATGTTCTTGAAGAGATCTCTTGTTTTTCCTATTCTGTTGTTTTCCTCTATTTCTTTGCATAGATCACTGAGGAAGAATTTCTTATCTCTCCTTGCTATTCTTTGGAACTCTGCATTATAATGCTTATATCTTTCCCTTTCTCCTTTGCTTTTCGCTTCTCTTCTCCTCACAGCTATTTGTAAGGCCACCTCAGACAGCCATTTTGCTTTTTTTGTATTTCATTTCCATGGGGATGCTCTTGGTCCCTGTCTCCTGTACAATGTCACGAACCTCCATTCAGAGTTCATCAGGCACTCTATCTATCAGATCTAGTTCCTTAAATCTATTTCTCACTTCCACTGCATAATCATAAGGGATTTGATTTAGGTCATATCTGAATGCTCTAGGGGTTTTCCCTACTTTCTTCAATTTAAGTCTGAATTTGGCAATACGGAGTTCATGATCTGAGGCACAGTCAGCTCCTGGTCTTGTTTCTGCTAACTGTATAGAGCTTCTCCATCTTTGGCTGCAAAGAATATAATCAATCTTATTTCGCTGTTGACCATACGGTGATGTCCACGTGTAGAATCTTCTCTTGTGTTGTTGGAAGAGGGAGTTTGCTATGACCAGTGCGTTCTCTTGACAAAACTCTATTAGCCTTGGCCCTGCTTCATTCCGTGCTCCAAGGCCAAATTTGCCTGTTACTCCAGGTGTTTCTTGACTTCCTACTTTTGCATTCCAGTCCCCTATAATGAAAAGGACATCTTCTATGGGTGTTAGTTCTAAAAGGTCCTGTAGGTCTTCATAGAACCGTTCAACTTCGGCTTCTTCAGCGTTAGTGGTTGGGGCATAGGCCTGGAATACTGTAATGTTGAATGGTTTGCCTTGGAAACGAACAGAAATCGTTCTGTCATTTTTAAGATTGCATCCAAGTACTGCATTTCGGTGTCTCTTGTTGACCATGATGGCTACTCCATTTCTTCTAAGGGATTTCTGCCCACAGTAGTATATATATAATGGTCATCTGAGTTAAATTCACACATTCCAGTCCATTTTAATTCCCTGATTCCTAGAATGTCTATGTTCACTCTTGCCATCTCCTGTTTGACCACTTCCAATTTGTCTTGATTCATGGACCTTACATTCCAGGTTCCTATGCAATATTGCTCTTTACAGCACCAGACCTTGCTTCTATCACCGGTCACATCCACAACTGGGTACTGGTTTTGCTTTTGCTCCATCCCTTCATTCCTTCTAGAGTTATTTCTCCACTGATCTCCAGTAGCATACTGGGCACCTACAGACCTGGGGAATTCCTCATTCAGTATCCTGTCATTTTGCCCTTTGATTCTGTTCACGGGGTTGTCAATGCAAATATACTGAAGTGGTTTGCCATTCCCTTCTCCAGTGGACCACATTCGGCTGTGGTCCATGTGATCATATCGACTAGATTCCTGTGATTATGATTTCAGTTTGTCTGCAATCTGATGCCCCCTCGCAATACCTACCATCTGATTTGAGTTTCTCTTACCTTGGGTGTGGGATATCTCTTCACAGCTGCTCCAAGAAAGCACAGCTGCTGCACCTTACCTTGGATGAGGGGTATGTCCTCAAGGCCGCCCTTCCTGACATTGAACGTGAGTAGCTCTTCTCGGCCCTCCCCCGCAGAGCCACTGCCTATTGGAGTTGGGGTACCTCCTCTTGGCCGCCTGATCTGGCCTCAGGCGTGGGATAGCTCCTCACCGCCGCACATCTTTGCATGGTCGGTTGCGCCAGGGCCAGCTTCTGTGGAGTCTGCGCTGGCGGGGCCTGCATATCCCGCATCCGGTGGGCGGGGCCAGGGTCTCTCGCATCTGGGCGGGCGGGGCCGGCTTCTCTTGCATCTGCACCAGCAACACCAGCAACAATAGCGTCTGAGCGGGCGGGGCCAGGGTCTCTCTCGTCTTCAGGGACGGGGCTGGGGACTCTCCAGTCTGAGTGGGCGGGGCCTGTGTCTCTCACGTCTGGGCGGGCGGGGAAGGCCTCTCTCGCATCTGTGCCGGCAAGGCCCATGTCTCTGGCGTCTCAACCGCCTGGGCCGCCATCTCTTGTGTCTGCGCGGGTGGGACTGGTATTTCTCCCATTTGCACAGCCGGGTGAGACTCAGAAAATTCCCTCAAACAGTCGTCCCCATTGGAGAGGAGAACACACTTTACGGACTTAACTCGAGAAGAGGCCCTATTCCCATTTAAAGGGTCAACAGTAATCCCGGAATTCCCCTTCCAACTCAAAAGGGTTCCTGACTTCCCTGAAGCAGCCAGAGTGAATTCCTGAAGTCCTCTTCGCTACCTGAGAAGTTCAACCAGCTTCCCGCCACAACTCTAGAAACACCACAAAATTATCCCCTCAATGCGAGATCGGAAATATATTCCGCTGCACAAATCAAGAGAAATCCCACGTTCCGGTGGAAAGGCAAAACTGTATTTGACACCCTTTATGCGACTCAGAAAATTCCCTCACACAGCCGTCCCCATTGGAGAGGAGAACACAATTTATGTACTCAACTTGGGAAGAGGACCTATTCCCATTTAATGGCTCGAGAGTAATCCCGAAATTCCCGTTCCAGCAGAAAAGGGTAACTAACTTCCCTGAAGCAACACAAGCGAGTTCCAGAGGTCCCTGTCGCAACTCGAAAAGTACCCCCAGCTTCCCGCCTCAAAAGGGGAAACGGCAAAAAATTATCCGCTCAATGTGAGATGAGGAAATTTTGCACTGCACAATTAAATAGAAATCCCACATTCCCGCTTGAAAGGCAAAAGGGCACTAGACACACTTTATGCGATTCAGATAGTTTCCTAACACCCGTCCTTATTGGAGCGGAGAACACACTTTATGGACTCAAATTTAGAAGAGGCCCTATTCCCATTTAAGGGCTCGAGAGTACTCCGGAAGTTCCACATCCAAAAAAAGGGGACCTGACTTCCCTGAAGCAACCCAAACGAGTTCCTGAGGTCCACGTTGAAATTCAAGAAGTACCCTAGATCCAAGCCGAAACTCGAGACACAACAAAATTATCCCCTCAATGCGCGATGAGGAAATTTTGCTCTCCAAAATCTCAAGAGAAGTCCCACATACCAGCTTGAAAGGCAAAAGGGTACTTGATACCCTTTATGCGACACAGAAAGTATCCTCACACAGCCGTCCCCATTGGAGAGGAGAACACACTTTATGGACTCAAGTCGAGACTAGGCACTATTCCCATTTAACGGCTGGAGAGTAAACCGGAAGTGCCATTTCCAACACAAAAGGGGACCGCCTTACATGAAGAAACCCGAGCGAGTTCCTGAGGTTCCCATGACAACTCGAGAAGTACCCCCAGCTTCCTGCCGCAACTCGAGAAACACCACAAAATTATCCCCTCAATGCGAGTAGAGAAAATTTTGCGCTGCAGAATCTCAAGAGAAATACCACTATTCCCTCTTGAAAGGCAACAGGTAATTGACACCCTTTATGTGACTCAGAAATTTCACTAACATCAGTCCCCATAGGAGAGGAAAACACAGTTTATGGACTCAATTCGAGATGAGGCGCTATTCCCATTTAATGGCTCTGGACTAAACCGGAAGTTCCCCTTCCAACACAAAAGGGGACCTGACTTTCCAGAAGCAGCTCGAGCAAATTCCTGAGGTCCCCGTCGCAACACGAGAAGTAATTCAAAATTCCCGCCGCAACTCAACATACATCAAAAAATTATCTCCTCAATGCGAGATGAGGATATTTTGCACTGCAGAATCTCAAGAGAAATACCACATTCCCTATTGAAAGGCAAAAGGGTACTTGACACACTTTATGCGACTCAGAAATTTCACTAACATCAGTCCCCATTGGAGAGGTGAAAGAACTTTATGTACTCATTTGAAATGAGGCACTATTGCCAGTTAACTGCTCGAGAGTAATTCGGATGTTCCCCTTCCAGCAAAGAGGGGACCTGTCTTACCTGAAGAAACCCGAGTGAGTTCCTGAGGTACCCATCGCAACTCGAGAAGTACCCCCAGCTTCCCGTCGTAACTCGAGAAACACCACAAAATTATCCCTTCAATGTGAGAATAGGAAATTTTGCGTTACAGAATCTCAAGAGAAATACCACATTCCCACTTGAAAGGCAAAAGGACTCTTGACACCCTTTATGCGACTCAGAAAGTTCCCTCACACAGCAGTGCGCATTGGAGAGGAGAATATACTTTATGGATTCAATTCGAGATGAGGACCGATTCCCACATAACGGAACGAGAGTAAACCGTAAGTTCCCCTTCCAACACAAAACGGGACCTGCCTTACCTGAAGAAACACGAGTGAGTTCCTGATGTCCCCATCTCAACGCGAGAAGTACCCCCAGCTTCCCGCCACAACTAGACATAAACCACAAAATTATCACCTCAATGCGAGATGACGAAATTTTGCTCTGCAGAATCTCAAGAGAAATATCACATTCCCTCTTGAAAGGCAAAAGGGTACTTGACTCCTTTTATGCGACTCAGAATGTTCCCTAACATCCATCCTCAGTGGAGAGGAGAACACTCTTTATGCAGTCAAATCGAGAAGAGGCAATATTCCCATTTAAAGGCTCAAGAGTAATCAAGAAATTCCCCTTCCAACACAAAAGGGGACTTGACTTCCCTGGAGCAACCGGAGAGAGTTCCTGAGGATCCCGTTTCAACTCCAGAAGTATCTCCTACTTCCCACCACAACTCGAGAAACACCACAAAATTATCCCCTCAATGCGAGATGAGGAAATTTTGCGCTACAGAATCTCAAGAGAAATCCCACATTTCCGCTTGAAAGGCAAAAGGGTACATGACTCAATTTAGGCGATTCAGATTGGTCCCTAATATTCGTCCTCAGTGGAGAAGTTAACACACTTTATGGACTCATCTCCAGAAGAGGCCCGATTCCCATTAAAGGGCTCAAGAGTAATCCGGAAGTTCTCCTTCCAGCACAAAAGGGGCCTGATTCCCTGAAGTAACTCGAGTAAGTTCCTGAGGTCCCCTTTGCAACTCGAGAAACACCACAAAATTATCCACTCAATGAGAGATGAGGTAAATTTGCGCTGCAGAATCTCAAGAGAAATCCCACATTCTCGCTTGAAAGGCAAAGGGGTACTTGACACACTTTATCCCACTCAGAAAGTTCCCTATCATCCTTCCCCATTTGAGAGGAGAACACATTTTATGGACTCAACTGGAGAAGGGGCCCTATTCCCATTAAAGGGCTGGAGAGTAATCCGGAAGTTCCCCTTCCAGCACAAAAGGGGACCTGACTTGCCTAAAATAACTCGAGTGATTTCCTGAGGTCCCCTTTCCAACTCGAGAAATACCCCCAACTTCCCGCCGCAATTCGAGAAACACCACAAAATTATCACCTCAATGCGAGATAAGGAAATTTTGCACTGCAGAATCTCAAGAGAAATCCCACAATCCCGCCTGAAAGGTAAAAGGGTACTTGACACCTTTTGGCGACTCAGAATGGTCCCTAACATCCGTCCTCAGTGGAGAGGGGAACACATTTTATGGACTCAAATGGAGAAGAGGCAATATTCCCATTTAACAGCTCGAGAGTAATCCGGAAGTGCCCCTTCCAAAACCAAAGAGGACTTGACTTCACTGAAGCAAGTGAGTGAGTTCCTGAGGTCCTCATCGCAACTCGAGAAGTAACCAATGCTTCCGCCGGCAACTTGAGCAACACCACAAAATTATCCCCTCAATTCGAGATGAGGTCATTTTGTGCTGCAGAATCAGAAGAGAATTCCCACATTCCCGCTTTAAAGGCAAAAGGGTACTTGACACTCTAAATGCGACTCAGAAAGTACCCTCACACAGCCATCCCCATTGGAGAGGAGAACACACTTTATGGACTCAATTCGAGTTGAGGCCCTATTCCCATTTAACGGCTCGAGAGTAAACCGGAAGTTCCGTTCCAACACAAAAGGGGACCTGCCTTCCCTGAAGTAATGCGAGTGAGTTCCTGAGGTTCAGTCTACACAGGAGAAGTACCCGCCAGGTTCCCGCCGCAATTCCAGAAATACCACTAAATGATCCCCTGAATGCGAGATGAGGAAACTTTGTCCTGCAGAATCCCAAGAGATCCCGCATTCCCGCTTGAAAGGCAAAAGGGTACTTGACTCTCTTTAGGCGACTAAGATTGGCCCCGAAAACCGTCCTCATTTGAGAGGAGAACAAACTCTATGGACTCAAATCGAGAAGAGGCAATATTCCTATTTAACGGCTCGAGAGAAATCCGGAAGTTCCCCTTTCAAAACAAAAGAGGACTTGACTTCCCTGAAGAAACCGGAGCGAGTTCCTGAGGTCCCCGTCGAAACTCGAAATGTACCCCCAGCTTCCCACAGCAACTCAAGAAGCACCACAGAATTATCAATGAGAGATGAGGTAATTTTGCGCTGCAAAATCTCAAGACAAATCGCCATTCCCGCTTGAAAGGCAAAAGTGTACTTGACAAATTTTATGCCACTCAGAAATTTCAATAATATCCGTCCCCATTGGAGAGGAGAACACACTTTATGGACTCAAATCGAGAAGAGGCCCTATTCCCATTAAAGAGCTCGAGAGTAATCCGGAATTTCCCCTTCCAGCCCAAATGGGGACCTGGCTTCCCTGCAGTAACTCGAGTGATTTCCTGAGGTCCCCTTCACAACTTGAGAAGTACCCCTAGCTTCCCTCCGCAATAGGAGAAACACCATAAAATTATCCCCTCAATGAGTCATGAGAAAATTTTGCGCTGCATAATCTCCAGAGAAATCCCACATTCCCGCTTGAAAGGAAAAAGGGTACTTGACCCCCTTTAGGCGACTCAGAATTTTCCCTAACATCCAACCTCAGGGGAGAGGATAACACACTTTATGGACTCAAATCGAGAAGAGGCAATATTCCCATTTAACGGCTGCAGAGTAATCCGGAATTTCCCCTTCCAAAACCAAAGGGGACTTTACTTCCCTGAAGCAACCCGAGCGAGTCCTAAGTTCCTCGTCGAAACTCGAGAAGTAAACCCTGCTTCCCGGAACAACTCGAGAAACACCACAGAATTATGCTCTCAGTGCGAGATGGGGTAAATTTTTGCTGCAGAATCTCAAGAGAAATCCCACATTCCCGCTTGAAATGCACAAGGGTACTTGACTCCCTTTAGGCGACTCAGAATGGCCCCTAAAACCGTCCTCATTGGAGAGGAGAACACACTTTATGGACTCAACTCCAGAATAGGCCCTATTCCCATTAAAGGGCTCGAGACTAATCCGGAAGTTCTCCTTCCAGCACAAAAGGGGCCTGATTTCCTAAAGTAACTGAGTGAGTTCCTGAGGTCCCGGTCGCAACTCCAGAAGTAACCCCAGTTTCCCTCCGCAACTCGAGAAACACCACAAAATTATCCCCTCAATGCGAGATGAGGAAATTTTGTGCTGCAGAATCTCAAGAGAAATACCACATTCCCTCTTGAAAGGCAAAAGGGTACTTGACACCCTTTATGCGACTCAGAAATTTCACTAACATTTGTACACTTTGGAGAGGAGAACACACTTTATGGACTCAATTAGAGATGAGCCCCTATTACCATTTAACGTCTAGAGGATAAACCAGAAGTTCCCCTTCCAACACAAAAGGGGACCTGACTTCCCTGAAGCAACGAGAGCGAGTTCCTGAGGTCCCTGTCACACCTCGAGCATTACCCCTACCTTCCCGCCGCAACTCGAGAAACACCACAAAATTATCACCTAAATGGAGATGAGGAAATCTTGCGCTGCAGAATCTCAAGAGAAACACCACATTCCCTCTTGAAAGGCAAAAGGGTACTTGACTCCCTTTAGGCGACTCAGAAATTTCACTAACATCAGTCCCCATTGGAGAAGGGAATACAGGTTATCCACTCAATTTGAGATGAGGCCCTATTCCCATTTAATGTCTCGAGAGTAATCCAGAAGTTCCCCTTCCAGCATAAAAGGGGACCTGAATTCCCTGAAGTAAGTCGTGGGAGTTCCTGAGGTCCCTGTCACAACTCGAGTGTTACCCCCAGCTTCCCGTTGCAATTCGAAAAACACCACAAAATTATCCCCTTAATGAGAGATGAGGAAATTTTGTGCTGCAGAATCTCAAGAGAAATACCATATTCCTGCTTGAAAGGTAAAAAGGTACTTGACAAACTTTTTACCACTCAGAAAGTTCCCTAATATCCGTCCCCATTACAGAGGAGAACAGTTTATGGACTCAATTCCAAAAGAGGCCCTATTCCCATTAAAGAGCTCGAGAGTAATCTGGAAGTTCCCCTTCCAGCACAAAGGGGACCTGACTTCCCTGAAGTAACTCGAGTGAGTTCCTGAGCTGCCCGTCACAAATCGAGGAGTTCCACACGCTCCCGCTGCAATTCGAGAGACTCCACAAAATTATCCCCTCAATGAGAGAGGAGGAAATTATGCGCTGCAGAATCTCAAGAGAAATCCCACATTCCAGCTTGAAAGGCTAAAGGTTACTTGACTCCCTTTAGGCGACTCAGAATGGTCCCTAACATCAATCCTCATTGGAGAGGAGAACACATTTTATGGATTCAAATCGAAAAGAGGCAATATTCCCATTTAAGGGCTCGAGAGTAATCCGGAAGTACCCCTTCCAGCACAAAAGGGGACCTGACTTCCCTGAAGTAACTCGAGTGATTTCCTGAGCTCCCCGTCGCAACTGGAGACGTACCCCCAGCGTCTCGTCCCATTTCGAGAAAAACCACAAAATTATCCCCTCAATGCGAGATGAGGAAATTTTGCGCTCCAGAATCTCAAGAGAAATTCCACATTCCCTCTTGAAATGAAAAAGGGTACTTGACACCCTTTAAGCGACTCAGAAATTTCACTAACATCAGTCCCCATTGGAGGTGAGAGCACACTTTATGGACTCAATTCGAGAGGAGGCCCTATTGACATTTAACCTCTTGAGAGTAACAGGAAGTTCCCCTCCCAACACAAAAGGGGACCTGACTACCCTGAAGCGACCCGAGCGAGTTCCTGAGGTGCCCGGCGTAACTCGAGAAGTACCCCCAGCTTCCCGCCGCAACTCGAGAAATAGCGCAAAATTATCCCTCAATGCGACATGAGGAAATTTTCGCTGCATAATCTCAAGAGAAATACAACATTCCCTCTTGAAAGGCAAAAGGGTTCTTGACACCCTTTTTGCGACTCAGTTAGTTCCCTCACACAACCTTCCCAATTGGACAGGAGAACACACTTTATGGACTCAGTTAGAGATGAAGCCCTATTCCCATTTAATGGCTAGAGAGTAAACCGGAAGTTCCCCTTCCAACAAAAAAGGGGACCTGACTTCCCTGAAGCAACCAGAGCGAGTTCCTGAGGTCCTCGTCACAACTCGAGAAGTAGGCCCAGCTTCCAGCCGCAACTCGAGAAACACCACAAAATTAACCCCTAATGTGAGATGAGGAAATTCTGTGCTGCAGAATCTCAAGAGATTTACCACTATAACTCTTTTAAGACAATAGGGAACTTGACACCCTTTATGCCACTCAGAAATTTCACTAACATGAGTCCACATTGGAGAGGAGAACACACTATATGGACTCAATTCAAGATGAGGCCCTATTACCATTAAACGGCTCCAGAGTAAACCGGAAGTTCCCCATCCAACACAAAAGGGGAACTCACTTCCCTGAAGCAATCCGAGCAAGTTCCTGAGGTCCACGTCGCAACTCAAGAAGTACCCCAAGCTTCCCGCCGCAACTCGAGAAACACCACAAAATTATGCCCTAATGCGAGATGAAATTTTGTGCTGCCGAACCTCAAGAGACATCCCACATTCCCCCTTGAAAGGCAAAAAGTTACTTGACACCCTTTAGGCGACTCAGAAGGGTCATTAACATCCGTCCTCAGTGGAGAGGAGAACACACATTATGGACTCAAATCGAGAAGAGGCAATATTCCCATTTAACGGCTCGAGAGTAATCCGGAAGTTTCCCTTCCAACATAAAATGGTACTTGACTTCCCTGAAGCAACCCGAGCGAGTTCCTGAGGTCCCCATCGTAACTCGAGAAGTACCCCCTCCTTCCCTCCGCAACTGAAAAAGACACCACAAAATTTTCCCCTCAATGCGAGATGAGGTAATTTTGCGCCACAGAATCTCAAGAGAAATCCCACATTCCCGCCTGAAAGGCAAAAGTGCAATTGACACAATTTATGCAATTAAGAAAGTTCCCTAATATCCGTTCTTATTGGAGAGCCAAACACACTTTATCGACTCAATCGAGAAGAGGCCCTATTCCCATTAAAGGGCTTGAGAGTAATGCGGAAGTTCGCCGTCCAGCACAAAAGAGGACCTGACTTCCCTGAATTAACTCGAGTGAATTCCCGAGGTCCCCGTCGCAACTCAAGGAGTTCCCCCCGCTTCACACCGCAATTCGAGAAACACAACAAAGTTATCCCCTCAGTGCAAGATGAGGTAATTTTGCTATGCAGAATCTCAAGAGAAATCCCACATTCCCGCTTGAAAGGCAAAAGGGTACTTGCCTCCCTTCAGGCGACTCAGAATGGTCCCTATCATCCGTCCTCAGTGGAGAGGAGAACACACTTTATGGACTCAAATTGAGAAGAGGCAATATTCCCATTTAACGGCTCGAGAGTAATCCGGAAGTTCCCCTTTCAACACAAAAGGGGACTTGACTTCCCTGAAGCAACCCGAGTGAGTTCCTGAGGTCCCCGTCGCAACTCGAGAAATACCCTCTACTTCTAGTGGCAACTCGAGAAACACCACAAAATTATCCCCTAAATGCGAGATGAGGAAATTTTGTGCTGCAGAATCTCGAGAGAAAATCCACATTCCTGCTTTAAAGGCAAAAGTGTACTTGACACCCTTTATGAGACTCAGAAAGTTCTCTCAAATTGCCCTCCCCATTGGGGAGGAGAACACACTTTAAGGACTCAACTCGAGAAGAGGCCCTATTCCCATTTAAGGGCTCGAGATTCAATAGGACATTCCCCTTCCGACACTAAAGGGGACCGGACTTCCCTGAAGCGACCCGAGAGAGTTCCTTTGGTTCCAGTCGCAACTCGAGAAGTACCCCCATTTTCCCGCCGCATCTCGAGAAACAGCACAAGATTATACCTTCAATGTGAGATGAGGAAAATTTCCGCTGCAGAATTTCAAGAAAAATCCCACATTCACACTTCAAAGGCAAAAGGGTCCTTTACACACTTTATGCGACTCAGAAAATTCACTCACACAACCGTACACATTGCAGAAGAGAACACATTTTATGGACTCAATTCGAAAAGAGGCCCTATATGCATTTAACGTCTCAAGAGTAATCCGGATATTTCCCTTCCAACACAATAGGGGACCTGACTTCCCTGAAGCAACCGTAGCGAGTTCCTGAGGTCCACGTCCCAACTCGAGATGTACTCCCATTTCCCCGCAGAAACTCGAGAAACACCACAAAATTATCACCTCAATGCAGATGAGGTAATTTTGAGCTACAGAATCTCAAGAGAAAACCCAAATTCCTGCTTGAAAGGCAAAAGTGTACTTTACACCCTTTATGTGACTCAGATATTTCCCTCAAACAACCATCCCCATTGGAGAGGAGGACACACTTTATGGACTCATCTCGAGAAGAGGCCCTATTCCCACTTAAAGGCACGAAAGTAATCCGGAAGTTCTCAGTTCAACACAAAAGGGGACCTGACCTCCCTGAAGCAACCCTAGGGATTTACTGAGATTCCTTTCGCAATTCGAGAAGTACACCCAGCTTCCCACCGCAACTCGAGAAACACAACAAAATTATCCCCTCAATGCGAGATGAGGAAATTTTGAGCTGCAGAATCTCAAGAATTATCCCACATTCCCTCTTGAAAGGCAAAAGTCAACTTGACACCCTTTATGCGACTCAGAAAGTTCCCTCACACAGCTGTCCCCATTGCAGAGGAGAACACACATTATGTACTCAATTCGAGATGAGGCCCTGTTCCCAATTAAAGGCTCAAGAGTAAACCGGAAGTTCCCCTTCCAACACAAAAGATGACCTTCCTTCCCTGAAGAAACCCGAGCAAGGACCTGAGGTCCCGGTTGCAACTCGAGAAGTACCCCCTGCTTCCCGCCGTAAATTAGGAAACTACACAAAATTATCCCCTCATTGCGAGATGAGGAAATATTACCCTGTAGAATCTCAAGAGAAATACCACATTCCCTCTTGAAAGGCAAAAGGGTACTTCACACCCTTTATGCGACACCGAAAATTGATTAATATCAGTCCCCATTGGAGAGAAGAACACACATTAAGGACTCAATTCGAGATGAGGCCCTATTCGCATTTAATGGCTCGAGCGTAAACTGGAAGGTCCCCTTCCAACACAAAAGGGGACTTGACTTCGCTGAAACAACCCGAGCGATTTCCTGAGGTCCCTGTTGCAACTCGAGAAGTACACCCTGCTTCCCGCCGCAACAGGAGAAACACAACAAAATCATCCCCTCAATGCGAGATGAGGTAATTTTGCGCTGCAGTACTCAAGAGAAATCCCACATTCCCGCTTGAAAGGCAAACGGGTGCTTGACACAATTTATGCCACTCAGAAAGTTCCCTACTCTCCGTCCCCATTGGAGAGGACAACATATTTTAAGGACTCAAATCGAGAAGAGGCCCCATTCCCAATAAAGGGCTCGAGAGTAATCCGGAAGTTCCCCTTCAGAACAAAAGGGGACCTGATTTCCCTGAAGTAACTCGAGTGAGTTCCTAGGGTCCCCGTCGCAACTAGAGAAGTACCCCCAGCTTCCCACCGCAATTCGAGAAACAAAACAAAATTATCCCCTCAATGCGAGATGAGGAAATTTTGCTCTGCAGAATCTCAAGAGAAATACCACATTCCCGCTTGAAAGGCAAAGGGTACTTGACTCCCTTCAGGGGACTGAGAATGGTCCCTAACATCCATCCTCAGTGGAGAGGAGAACACACTTTATGGACTCAAATTGAAAAGAGGCAATATTCCCATTTAACGGCTCGAGCGTAATCCTGAGTTTCCCCTTCAACCATAAAAGGTGACTTGACTTCGATGAAACTACCCGAGCGAGTTCCTGAGATCCCCGTCGCAACTTGGGAATTTCCCCCTGCTTCCCGCCGCAACTCAAGAGACACCACAATATTATGCACTCAATGTGAGATGAGGTAATTTTGTGCTACATAATCTGAAGAGAAATGCCGCATTCCCGCTTGAAAGGCAAATGGTACTTGACTCCATTTAGGTAACTCAGAATGGTCCCTAACATCCGTCCTCAGGGGAGAGAAGAACACACATTAAGGACTCAAATCGAGAAGAGGCAAAATTCCCATTTAACGGCTCGAGAGTAATCCGGAAGTTCTTCTTGCAACACAAAAGGAGACTTGACTTCACTGAAGCAACCCGAGCGAGTTCCTGAAGTCCCCGTCGCAACTCGAGAAGTACCCCCTGCTTCCCGCCACAACTGGAGAAACACCACAAAATTATCCCCTCACTGCGAGATGAGGTAATTTTGTGCTGCAGAATCTCATGAGAAATCCCACATTCCCGCTTGAAAGGCAAACGGGTGCTTAACACAATTTATGCCACTCAGAAAGTTCCCTATCATCCGTCCCCATTGGAGAGGAGAACACACTTTACGGACTCAAATCGAGAAGAGGCCCTATTCCCATTAAATGGCTCGAGAGTAATCCGGAAGTTCCCCTTCAGCACCAAAGGGGACCTGACTTTCCTGAAGTAACTCGAGTGAGTTCCTGAGGGCCCCGTCGCAACTCGAGAAGTACCCCCAGCTTCCCGCCGCAATTCGAGAAACAACACAAAATTATCCCCTCAATGTGTGATGAGGAAATTTTGCGCTGAAGAATCTCAAGAGAAATGCCACATTCCCTCTTGAAGGGAAAAAGGGTATTTGAAACCCTTTAGCTGATCGCCGAAGAATTGATGCTTTTGAACTGTGGTGTTGGAGAAGACTCTTGAGAGTCCCTTATACTGCAAGGAGATCCAACCAGTCCATTGTAAAGGAGATAAATCCTGGGTGTTCATTGGAGGGACTGATGCTAAAGCTGAAACTGCAATACTTTGGCCACCTCATGCGACGAGTTAACTCACTGGAAAAGAGTCTGATGTTGGGAAAGTTTGGAGGCGGGAGGAGAAGGGGACGACAGAGAATGAGATGGCTGGATGGCATCACCGACTCTGGGGACATGAGTTTGAGTGAACTCCGGTAGTTGGTGATGAACAGGGAGGCCTGGCGTGCTGTGTTTCATGGGGTCGCGGAGAGTCAGACACAACTGAGCAACTGAACTGAACTGAACTGAACTTATGCGACTCAGAAATTTTATTAAAAACAGTCACAATTAGAGAGGAGAACACACTTTATGGACTCAGTTCGAGGTGAGGCAATATTCCCATTTAACTGCTCGAGAGTAAACCGGAAGTTTCCCTTCAAACAAAAAACGGGACCTGACTTCCCTGAAGAAACCTGAGCGAATTTCTGAGGTCCACGTCGCAATTCGAGAAGTACCCCCAGCTTCCCGCCGCAACTCGAGAAACACCACAAAATTATTCCCTCAATGCGAGATGAGGAAATTTTATGCGGCAGAATCTCAACAGAAATACCACATTCCCTCTTGAAAGGCAAAAGAGTACTTGACACCCTTTATGCGACTCAGAAAGTTCCATCACACAGCCGTCCCCATTGGACAGGAGAACACACTTTATGGACTTAATTCGAGTTGAGGACCTATTCCCATTTAACGGCTCGAGAGTAAACCGGAAGTTCCCCTTCCAAAATAAAAGGGGATATGCCTTCCCTGAAGCAACCCGAGGGAGTTCCTGAGGACCCTGTCGCAACTCCCGAAGTACCCCTAGCTTCCCGCCGCAACTCGTGAAACACCACAAAATTATCCCCTCAATGCGAGACGAGGAAATTTTGCGCTGCATAATCTCAAGAGTAATCCAACATTCCCTCTGGATAGCAAAAGGGTACTTGACACCCTTGATGCGACTCTGAATGTTCCCTTACACAGTCCTCCCCATTGGACAGGATAACACAATTTATGCACTCAATAAGAGAAGAAGCCCTATTACCATTTAACTGTTCCGGAGTAAACCGGAAGTTCCCCTTCCAACACATGAGGGGACCTGAATTCACTAAAGCAAAGCAAGCGAGTTCCTGAGGTCCCTGTCACAACTAAAAAACTACCCCCAGCTTTCCACCGCAACTCGAGAAACACCACAAAATTATCACCTAAATGCGAAATGAGGAAATTTTGCGCTGCAGAATCTCAAGAGAAATCCTACATTCCCTCTTGAAAGGCAAAAGAGTACTTGACACCCCTTATGCGACTCAGAAAGTTCCCTCACACAGCAGTCCCCATTGGAGAGGAGAACACACTTTAGGGACTCAATTCGAGATGAGGCCCTATTCCCATTTAATGGCTCAAGAGTAAACACGAAGTTCCACTTCCAACACAAAAGGCGACCTGACTTCCCTGAAGCAACCTGAGCGAGTTCCTGAGGTCCCTTTCGCAACTCGAGAAGTACCACCTGCTTTGCGCTTCAACTCGAGAAACAGCACGAAATAAACTCCTCAATGCGAAATAAAGTCATTTTGCACTGCAGAATCTCAAAAGAAATCCCACATTCCTGCTTGAAAGGCAAAAGGGTACTTGACACACATTATGCTACTCAGAAAGTTCCCTAACATCCGTCCCCATGGGGAGGAGAACACACTTTATGGACTCAACTCGAGAAGAGACCCTATTCCCATTAACGGGATCGAGAGTAATCTGGAAGTTCCCCTTCCATCACAGAAGGGGACCTGACTTCCCTGAAGTAGCTCCAGTGAGTTCCTGAGGTCCCCGTCGTAACTCGAGAATTACCCCCACTTCCCACTGCAATTCAAGAAACACAATAAAATTATCCCCTCAATGCGAGATGAGGAAATTTTGCGCTGCAGAATCTCAAGAGAAACCCCACATTACCGCTGAAAGTGAACAGGGTACTTGACACACTTTAGGCGACCCAGAATGGTATCTAACATCCGTCCTCAGTGGGGAGGTAAACACACTTAATGGACTCAACTCGGGAAGAGGCAATATTCCCATTTAATGGCTGGAGAGTAATCCGGAAGTTACCCTTCCAACACAAAAGGGGACTTGAATTCCCTGAACCAACCCGAGCGACTTCCTGAGGTCTGCATCCCAACTCGAGAAGTAACCCATGCTTCCAGCCGCAACTCGAGAAACACAATAAAATTAAACCCTCAATGTGAGATGACGTAATTTTGCTGTGCAGAATCCCAAGAGAAACCCCACATTCCTGCTTGAAAGGCAAAAGTGTACTTGACACACTTTATGCCACTCAGAAAGTTCCCTAACATCCGTCCCCATTAGAGAGGAGAACACACTTTATGTATTCAACTCGAGAATAGGCCCTATTCCCATTAAAGGGCAAGAGAGTAATACAGAAGTTCCCCTTCCAGCACAAAATGGGACCTGACTTCCTTGAAGTAAATCGAGTGTGTTCCTGAGGTCCCCGTTGCAAGTTTAAGAATACACCCAGCTTCCTGCCGCAATTCGAGAAACACCACAAAATTATCCCCTCAATGCGAAATGAGATAATATTGCGCTGCAGAATCTCAGAGAAATTTCACATTCCCGCTTGAAAGGCAAAAGGGTATTTGACTCCCTTGAGGCAACTAAGAATGGTCCCTAACATCCATCCTCAGTGGAGAGGAGAACATACTTTATGGACTCAAATCGAGAAGAGACAATATTTCCATTTAACGGGTCGAGAGTAGTCTGGAAGTTCCCCTTCCAGCAAAAAGGGGACCTGACTTCCCTGAAGTAAATCAAGTGAGATCCTGAGGTCCCCATCGCATCTCGAGGAGTACCCCCAGATTCCCGCCATAATTCATGAAACACCACAAAATTTCCCCTCAATGCGAGATGAGGAAATTTTGCGCTGCAGAATCTCAAGAGAAATCCAACATTCCCTCTTGAAAGGGAAACGGGTACTTGACTCCCTTGAGACGACTCAGAATGGTCCCTAACACCCATCATCAGTGGAGAGGAGAACACACATTGTGGACTCAAATCGAGAATAGGCAATATTCCCATTTAACGGCGCAAGAGTAATCCGGAAGTTCCCCTTCCAACACAAAAGGGGACTTGACTTCCTTGAAGCAACAGGAGCAAAGTTCTGAGGTCCCTGTCACAACCCGAGAAGTACCCCTGCTTCCCGTCGCTACTGGAGAAACACCACAAAATTAAACCCTCAATGTGAGATGAGGAAATTTTGCGCTGCAGAATCTCAGAGAAATTTCACATTCCCGCTTGAAAGCAAAAGGGTACTTGACTCCCTTGAGGCGACTCAGAATGGTCCCTAATATCCATTCACAGTGGAGAGGAGAACATAATTTATGGACTTAAATTGAGAAGAGGCAATATTCCCATTTAACGGCAAGAAAGTAATCCGGAAGATCCCCTTCCAACACGAAATCGGACTTGACTTCACAGAAGCAACCCGAGCGAGTTCCTGAGGTCCCAGTCGCAACTCGAGACGTACACTCTGCTTCACGCGGCAACTCGAGAAACACCACAGAATTATCCCCTCAATGCGAGATGAGGTAATTTTGCCCTGATGAATCTCAAGAGATATCCCACATTCCCGCTTGAAAGGCAAAATGGTACTTGACACACTTTATGCCACTCAGAAAGTTCCTTAACATCCGTCCCCATTGGAGAGGAGAACACACATTATGGACTAAGTTCGAGATGAGAGACAATTCCCATTTAACGGCTCGAGGGTAAACCGGAAGTTTCCCTTTCAACACAAAAGGGGACCTGGCTTCCCTGAAGCAACCCGAGGGAGTTCCTGAGGTCCCCGTCGCAACTCGAGAAGTACCCCCAGCTTCCCGCCGCAACTCGAGAAACACCACAAAATTATCCTCTCAATGCAAGAGGAGGAAATTTGGCGCTGCAGAATCTCAAGAGAAATACCACGTTCCCTCTTGAGGGCAAAAGGGTACTTGAAACCCTTTATGCGTCCCAGAAATTTCCCTCACACAGCCGTCCCCATTGGACAGAAGAATACACTTTATGGACTCAATTCGAGATGAGGCCCTATTCCTATTTATGGCTCGAGAGTAAACTGGAAGTTCCCCTTCCAAGAAAAAATGGGACCTGACTTCCCTAAAGCAACCCGAGAGAGTTCCTGAGCTCCCTGTCGCAACTCGAGTAGCACCGCCAGCTTCCCGACGCAACTCCAGAAACACCACAAAATTATCCCCTCAATGGGAGATGAGGAAATTTTGTGCTGTAGAATCTCAAGAGAAATACCACATTCCCTCTTGAAAGGTAAAAGGTTACTTGAAACCCTATGCGACTCAGAAATTTCACTAATATCAGTCCGATTGGAGAGGAGAACACACGTTATGGACTCAATTCGAGAGAAGGCCCTATTCCCATTTAACGACTCAAGAGTAAACCGGAAGTTCCCCTTCCACACAAAAGGGGATCTGCCTTCCCTGAAGAAACACGAGCAAGTTCCTGAGTTCCACGTCACAACTCGACAAATACGCCCAGCTTCCTGCCGCAACTTGAGAAACACCAAAAATTATCTCCTAAATGTGAGATAAGGAAATTTTACGCTGCAGAATCTCAAGAGAAATACCACATTCCCTCTTGAAAGGCAAAAGGGTACTTGAAACCCTTTATGTGACTCAGAAAGTCCCTCAAATATCCGTGCCCAATGGACAGAAGAACACACTTTATGGACTAAATTCGAGATGAGGCCCTATACTCATTTACGGCTCAAGAGTAAACCGGAATTTCCCCTTCTAACACAAAAGGGGAACTGAATTCCCTGAAGCAACCCAAGCGAGTTCCAGAGGTCCCCATCCCAAATCGAGAATTACCCCCAGCTTCTCGCCGCAACTCGAGAAATATCAATAAATTATCCCCTCGATGCGAGTTGAGGAAATTTAGCGCTGCAGAATCTCAAGAGAAATACCACATTCCCTCTTGATAGGCAAAAGGGTACTTGACACCCTTTATGTGAATCAGAAAGTTCCCTCACACAGCCGTCCCATGGGAGAGGAGAAAACATTTTATGGACTCAAAACGAGCTGAGGCCCTATTCCCATTTAACGGCTCGATAGTAAACCGGACGTTCCCCTTCCAACTCAAAAGGGGATCTGACTTCCCAGAAGCAACCCAAGCCAGTTCCTGAGGTCCCCGTCGCAACTCGAGAAGTACACTCAGCTTCCCGCCACAACTCGAGAAACACCACAAAATTATCCCCTCAATGTGAGTTGAGTAAATTTTGCGCTGCAGAACCTCAAGAGAAATACCACATTCCCTCTTGAAAGGAAAAAGGTACTTGACACCTTATATGCGACTCAGAAAGTTCACTCAAACAGCCTTGCCCAATGGACAGGAGAACACACTTTATGGACTCAATTCTAGATGAGGCCCTATACCCAATTAACGGCGCGAAAGGAAACCGGAAATTCCACTTCCACCACAAGAGGGGACTGACTTCCCTGAGGCAACCCGAGCGAATTCCTGAGGTGCCCGTCGCAAATAGAGAAGTACTCCCAGCTTCCCGCCGCAACTCGAGAAACACCACAAAATTATCCCCTCAATGCGAGATGAGGAAATTTTGCGCTGCAGAATCTCAAAAGAAATGCTAATTACCTCTTGAAAGGCAAAAGGTTACTTGACACCCTTTATGTGACTCAGAATGTTCCCTGACACAGCCATGCCCATTGAGTTGAGTATCACTTTTCAGACTCAATTCGAGATGAGGCCCTATTTTCATTTAAGTGCTTGATAGTAAACCGGAAGTTCACCTTCCAACACAAAAGGGGACCTGACTTCCCTAAAGTAACCGAGAGAGTTACTGAGGTCCCCAGTGCAACTCGAGAAATACCACCAACTTCCCGTTTCAACTCGAGAAACACCACAAAATTATCCCCTCAATGTGAGATGAGTAAATTTTGTGCTGCAGAATCTCAAGAGAAATACCACATTCCCTCTTGAAAGGCAAAAGGGTACTTGACACCCTTTATACGACTCAGAAAGGTTCGTCACACAGCCGTCCCTATTGGAGAGGAGAACACACTTTATAGACTCAATTCGAGATGAGGCCCTATTCCCATTTAACAGCTCGAGAGTAAACTGGAAGTTCCCCTTCCAACACAAAAGGGGAGCTTCCTTCCCTGAAGAAACCCGAGCGAGTTCCTGAGGTCCCCGTCGCAACTCGAGAAGTACCCGCAGCTTCCCTCCCCATGTCCAGAAACACCACAAAATTATCCTCTCAATGTGAGATGAGGAAATTTTGCGCTGCAGAATCTCAAGAGAAATACCACATTCCCTCTTGAAAGGCAAAAAGGTACTTGACACCCTTTATTCGACTCAGAAAGTTCCCTCACACAGCCGTCCCCATTGGAGAGGAGAACACACTTTATGGACTCAACTCGAGAAGAGGCCCTATTCCCATTTTACAGCTCGAGAGTATTCTGAAAGTTCTCCTTCCAACAAAAAGGGAAATGATTTTCCTGAAGCAACCCGAGCAAGTTCCTGAGGTCCCAGTCGCATTTCGTAATTTACTCCACCTACCATGCCCAACTGGAGAAACACCTCAAAATTATTCCCTCAATGCAAGATGAGGTATTTGTGCGCTGCAGAATCTCAAGAGAAATCCCACATTTCTGCTTGAAAGGCAAAAGTTTATTTGACACACTTTATGCGACTCAGAAAGTTCCCTAACAGACGTCCCCATTGGAGAGGAGAACACAATTTAAGGACTCAACTCTAGACGAGGCCCTATTCCCATTTAACGTCTTGGGAGTAATCCGAAAGTTTCCCTTCCAACACAAAAGGGAACCTGACTTCTCTGAAACAACCCGAGCGAGTTCCTGAGGTCCCCATCGCAACTCGAGAAGTACCCAACTTCCCGCCGTAAATCGAGAAACACCACAAAATTATCCCCTCAATGTGAGATGACTAAAATTTTTTGCTGCATAATCTCAAGAGACATCCCACATTCCCTCTAGAAAGGCAAAAGTGTACTTGACAAACTTTATGAAACTTAGAAAGTTACCTCACACAGCCGTCCCCATTGGTGAGGAAAACACAAATATTGGACTCAACACGAGAAGAGGCGCTATTCCCCTTTAACGGTTAGAGAGTAATCCTGCCGTTTCCCCTACTTCACAAAAGGGGAATTTACTTCCTTGAAGGAACCCAAGCGAGTTCCTGAGGTCCCCGTCACAACTCGAGAATTACACCCAGCTTCCCGCCGCATCTCGAGAAACACCACAAAATTATCCCCTCAAGGCGAGTTGAGGAAATTTTGCACTACACAATCAAGAGAAATTCCACATTCCCGCCTGAAAGGCAAAAGGGTACTTGACACTCTTTATTCAGTTTGGTTCAGTTGCTCAGTCGTGTCCGACTCTCCGCGACCCAGTAGATCACTGTGCGCCAGGCCACCCTGTCCATCACCAACTCCCAGAATTCACTCAAACTCATGTTCACAGAGTCGGTGATGCTATCCAGCCATCTCATTCTCTGTCATCCCCTTCTCCTCCCTCCCCCAACCTTTCCTAGCATCAGAATCTTTTCCAGTGAGTCAACTCGTCTCATGAGTTGGCCGAAGTATTGCAGTTTCAGCTTTAGAATCAGCCCTTCCAATGAACACCCAGGATTGATCTCCCTTAGAATGGAGTGGTTGGATCTTCTTGCAGTACAAGGGACTCTCAAGAGTCTTCTCCAACACCACAGTTCAAAAGCATCAAATGTTCGGCGATCAGCTTTCTTCACAGTCCAACTCTCACATCCATACATGACCACGGGAAAAAACATAGCCTTGACTAGACAGACCTTTGCTGGCAAAGTGATGTCTCTGCTTTTTAATATACTATCAAGGTTGGTCATAACTTTCCTTCCAAGGAGTAAGCGCCTTTTAATTTCATGACTGCAATCAGCATCTGAAGTGATTTTGGAGCCCCCAAAAACAAAGTCTGACACTGTTTCCACTGTTTTTCCATCTATTCCCAGTGAAGTGATGTGACCAGATTCCATGATATTTGTTTTCTGAATGTTGAGCTTCAAGCCAAACTTTTCACTCTCCTCTTTCACTTTCATCAAGAGGCTATTGTGTTCCTCTTCACTTTCTGCCAAAAGGGTGGTGTATATTGCATATCTGAGATATTGATATTTCTCCCAGCAATCTTGATTCCAGCTTGTTCTTCTTCCAGCCCAGCATTTCTCATGAAGTACTCTGCATATAAGTCAAATAAGCAAGGTGACAATATACAGCCTTGACGTAATCCTTTTCCTATTTGGAACCAGACTGTTGTTCCATGTACAGTTCTGAGTGTTGCTTCCTGACCTGCATACAGGTTTCTAAAGAGGCAGCTCAGGTGGTCTGATATTCCCATCTCTTTCAGAATCTTTCAGAGTTTATTGTGATCGACACAGTCAAAGGCTTTGGCATAGTCAATGAAGCAGAAATAGATGTTTTTTCTGGAACTCTCTTGCTTTCTCCATGATCCAGCGGATGTTGGCAATTTGATCTCTGGTGCCCCTGCCTTTTCTAAAATCCACTTGAACATCTGGGAGTTCACGGATCACATATTACTGAGGCCTGGCTTGGAGAATTTTGAGCATGACTTTACTAGCGTGTTAGATGAGTGCAATTGTGCGGTAGTTTTAGCATTCTTTGGCATTTCCTTTCTTTGGGATTGGAATGAACACTGAACTTTTCCAGTCCTGTGGCCACTGCTGAGTTTTCCAAATATGTTGGCATATTGAGTGCAGCACTTTCACAGCATCATCTTTCAAGATTTGAAATATCTCAACTGGAATTCCATCATTTCCACTAGCTTTTTTCGTCGTGATGCTTTCTAAGGCCCACTTGATTTCACATTCCAAGATGTCTGGCTCTAGGTCAGTGATCACATTTTCGTGACTATCCTGGTCGTGAAGATCATTTTTGCACAGTTCTTCTGTGTATTCTTGCCACCTCTTCTTAATATCTTCTGCTTCTGTTAGGTCCATGCCATTTCTGTCCTTTATCGAGCCCATCTTTGCATGAAATGTTCCCTTGGAAGCTCTAATGTTCTTGAAGAGATCTCTTGTTTTTCCTATTCTGTTGTTTTCCTCTATTTCTTTGCATAGATCACTAAGGAAGGCTTTCTTATCTCTCCTTGCTTTTCTTTGGAACTCTGCATTCTAATGCTTATATCTTTCCATTTCTCCTTTGCTTTTCGCTTCTCTTCTTTTCACAGCTATTTGTAAGGCCACCTCAGACAGCCATTTGGCTTTTTTTGCATCTCTTTTCCATGGGGATGCTCTTGGTCCCTGTCTCCTTTACAATGTCACGAACCTCCGTCCAGAGTTCATCAGACACTCTATCTATCAGATCTAGTCCCTTAAATCTATTTCTCACTTCCACTGTATAATCATAAGGGATTTGATTTAGGTCATATCTGAATCGTCTAGGGGTTTTCCCTACTTTCTTCAATTTAAGTCTGAATTTGGCAATAAGGAGTTCATGATCTGAGCCACAGTCAGCTGCTGGTCTTGTTTTTGCTAACTGTATACAGCTCCTCTGTCTTTGGCTCCAAAGAATATAATCAATCTGATTTTGGTGTTGACCGTCTGGTGATGTCCACCTGTAAAGTCTTCTCTTGTGTTGTTGGAAGAGGGTGTTTGCTATGACCAGTGCGTTCTCTTGACAAAACTCTATTAGCCTTGGCCCTGCTTCATTCCGTGCTCCAAGGCCAAATTTGCCTGTTACTCCAGGTGTTTCTTGACTTCCTACTTTTGCATTCCAGTCCCCTATAATGGAAAGGACAACTTTTTTGGGTGTTCATTCTAAAAGGTCTTGTAGGTCTTCATAGAACCGTTCAACTTCGGCTTCTTCAACGTTACTGGTTGGAGCATAGGCCTGGATTACTGTAATGTTGAATGGTTTGCCTTGGAAACGAACAGAAATCATTCTGTCGTTTTTAAGATTGCATCCAAGTACTGCATTTCGGACTCTTTTGTTGACCATGATGGCTACTCCATTTCTTCTAAGGGACTCCTGCCCACAGTATTAGATATAATGGTCATCTGAGTTAAATTCACCCATTCCAGTCCATTTTAATTCACTGATTCCTAGAATGTCTATGTTCACTCTTGCCATCTCCTGTTTGACCACTTCCAATTTGCCTTGATTCATGGACCTAACATTCCAGGTTCCTATGCAATATTGCTATTTACAGCACCGGACCTTGCTTCTATCACCGGTCACATCCACAACTGGGTACTGGTTTTGCTTTTGCTCCTTCCCTTCATTCCTTCTAGAGTTATTTTTCCACTAATCTCCAGTAGCATACTGGGCACCTACAGACCTGGGGAATTCTTCATTCAGTATCCTGTCATTTTGCCCTTCGATATTGTTCATGGGGTTCTCAAGGCAAGTATACTGAAGTGGTTTGCCATTCCCTTCTCCAGTGGACCACATTCGGCTGTGGTCCATGTGATCAGATCGACTAGATTCCTGTGATTATGATTTCAGTGTGTCTGCCCTCTGATACTCCCTCACAATACCTACCATCTTACTTAGTTTCTCTTACCTTGGGTGTGGGATATCTCTTCCCAACTTCTCCAAGAAAGCACAGCTGCTGCATCTTGCCTTGGATGAGGGGTATGTCCTCAAGGCCGCCCTTCCTGACCTTGAACGTGAGTAGATCTTGTCGGCCCTCCCTCGCACAGCCACCGCCTATTGGACGTGGGGTACCTCCTCTCGGCCGCCTGCCCTGTCCTCAGGCGTGGGGTAGCTCCTCATGGCCGCACATCTTTGCATGGTCGGTTGCTTCGGGGCTGGCATCTCTCGCATCTGCGCAGGCGGGGATGGGGCCTCTCGAGTCTGCGCCAACGGGTGAGTCTCAGAAAATTCCCTCACACAGTCGTCCCCATTGGAGAGGAGAACACAATTTATGGACTCAACTCTAGAAGAGGCCCTATTCCCATTTAACGGCTCGAGAGTCATCCCGAAGTTCCCCTTCCAACACAAAAGGGGACCTGACTTCCTTGAAGCAAGCTGAGTGAGTTCCTGAGGTCCTCTTCGCTACTTGAGAATTACCCCCAGCTTCCCGCCGCAACATTAGAAACACCACAAAATTATCCCCTCAATGCTAGATCAGGAAATTTTGCGCCGCACAATTCAAAAGAAATCCCATGTTCCCTCTGGAAAGGCAAAACTGTACTTTACACCGTTTATGTCACTCAGAAATTTCCCTCACACAGCTGTCCCCATTGGAGAGGAGAACACACTTTATGGACTCAACTCGAAAAGAGGCCCTATTCCCATGTAATGGCTCGAGAGTATTCCCGAAATTCCCCTTCCTTCACAAAAGGGGAATTGACTTCCCTAAAGCAACACGAGCGAGTAGCTGAGGTCCCCGTGGCAACTGGAGAAGTACACCCAACTACCCCCAACTCGAGAAACAGAACAAAATTATCTCCTCAAAGCGAAATGAGAAAATTTTGGGCTGCAGATCTCAAGAAAAGACCCACATTCCCTTCTGAAAGGCAAAAGGCTACTTGACAAACTTTTTTCGACTCAGAAAGTTCCCTCAAACAGCCGCCCCATTGGAGAGGAAATCACACTTTTTGGACTAAACTCGAGAAGAGGTCCTATTCCCATTTAACGGCTCGAGAGTAATCCAGAAGTTCCCCTTCCAACAAAAAAGGTGACCTTATTCCCTGAAGCAACCCAAGTGAGTTCCTGAGGTCCCTGTTGCAACTCGAGAAGTACCCCAATATTCCCGTAGACACTAGAGAAAAACAACAAAATTATCCCCTCAATTCGAGATGAGGAAATTGTGCGCTGCAGAATCTCAAGAGAAATCCCACATTCCCTGTTGAAAGGCAAAAGGATACCTGACATCCTTAATGGGACTCAGAAAGTTCCCTTACACAGCCGTCCCCATTTGAGAGGAGAACACACTTTATGGCCTCACCTCGAGAAGAGGCCCTTTTCCCATTTAACGTCGTGAAAGTAATCCCGAATTTCCACTTGCTTCACAAAAGAGGACTTGACTTCCCTGAAGCAACCGGAATGAGTTCCTGAGGTCGTCGTTGTACCTCGAACATTACTGCCAGCTTCCCGGCGCTTCTCGGGAAACACCACAAAATTATCCCCTTAGTGCAAGCTGAGGTAATTTTGTGCTGCAGAATCTCAAGATAAAAGCCACATTCCCGATTGATAGGCAAAATGGTAGTGACACCTTTTATGTGACTCAGAAAGTTCCCTCACACATATGTCCCGATTGGAGAGGAAAAATCACTTTATGGACTCAACACGAGAAGAGGCCCTACTCCCATTTAATGGCTCGAGAGTAATCTGGAAGTTCCCCTTCCAAAACAAAAGGAGAGCTGACTTTCCTGAAGCAACCAGAACGAGTTCCGGAGGTCCCCGTCTCAACTCGAGAAGTACTCCCAGCTTCCCGCCGTAATTCGAGAAACACCGCAAAAATATGGCCTCAATGCGACATGAGGAAATTTTGCATGGCAGTATCTCAAGAGAAATCCCACATTCCCACTTGAAAGGCAAAAGGGTACTTGACACCCTTTATGTGACTCAGAAATTTCCCTCACACAGCCGTCCCCATTGTAGAGGAGAACACACTTTATGGACTCAATTTGAAAAGAGGCCCTATTCCCATTAAATGGCCAGAAAGTAATCCAGAAGTTCCCCTTTCAACACAAAACGGAGACCTGACTTCCCTGAAGCAACCCGATGTAGTTCCTTTAGTCCGCGTTGCAACTCTAGAAGTACCCCCAGCTTCCCGCCGTAACTCGAGAAACACCACAAAAATATGGCCTCAATGCGAGATGAGGAAATTTTGTGCGGCAGTATCTCAAGAGAAATCCCACATTCCCACTTGAAAGGCAAAATGGTACTTGACACCCTTTATGCGACTCAGAAATTTCCCTCACACAGCCGTCCCCATTGAAGAGGAAAACACACTTTTTGGACTCAACCTGAGTGAAGGACCTATTTCCATTTAACTCCTGGAGAGTGATCCGGAAGTTCCCCTTCCAACACAAAAGGAGAGCTGACTTTCCTGAAGCAACCTGAGTGAGTTTCTGAGGTTCCCGTCGCAACTAGAGAAATACCCGCAGCTTCCCATAGAAACTCTAGAAACACCACAAAAATATGGCCTCAATACGAGAGGAGGAAATTTTGGGCAGCAGAATCTCAAGAGAAATCCCACATTACCGCTTGAAAGGAGAATGGGAACTTGACACCATTTATGCGACTGAGAAAGTTCCCTAACACAGCCGTCCCCATTCGAGAGGAGAACAAAATTTACGGACTCAACTCGAGAAGAGGCCCTATTCCCATTGAACTGCTCTAGAGTAATCCCGCAGTTCCCCTTTCAACACAAAGGGAACCTGACTTCTCAGAAGCAACACGGGGGATTACCTGAGGTCCCCGTCGCAAATCGAGAGGGAGCCGAAGCTTCGCGCTGACACTCAGGAAAAACCACAAGATTGTGCCCTCAAGGCGAGATGAACATTTCCGTTTCAGATTCGGTAAGAGAAATTCCACATTCCCACTTGAAACTCGACAGGTTACTTAACATCCTTTATGCGACTAAAAACTAAACCGACATACACAGCCCCAATCACGAGGAACACCGAGTTTCTTGCCACACTGACAAAATGCACCATTTTCCACTTCTCTTTTACAGATGAGAGTTGATTCCTCTGCTTTCTCTGGAATGAAATCCAGACGTTCCGGTCGAACAGGACGTGTAGGCAGGTACAACCTTGAAACTCGGGAGGATAACCGGTTTTCAAAACAGAAGTGGAAAAGGCATGGATGTCACCACCCAATCGAGATATTCTGTCTGATTCTGCTGCACAGGTTCAAATGTTTCCTCGAGTATCAACTCACAGGAAGAATGGAGTCCTTACTCCACGAGCATACTCTATACAATCTCCAGGTACAAATGCAACTCTAAAGTGGCCCATCAACCGTATTAAAACTTGAGAAGAAAGCGAAGTTCCAGGCCTGAACAAGAGACGAGGCCTGAATACCCTGGAGAATATTGAGAACAACCGCGCGATACCTGTCTCCACCGAGAAGAACAAACAGTTGACCGACACAACGCTCGATGCGGCTTTATACCTCTGCTGCTCCTTATACAGGAATCTCAAGTTTCCCCTTCAAAAACGATAGAAGACCTGACTTTCCTGGGGCAACACGAGCGAGTTCCTGAGGTCACTGTCGCTACTCGAGAGGAACCCTGAGGTTCCCGCCACAAGTAGAGAAACACCACAAAATTATCACCTCAATGTGAGATGAGGAAGTTTTCAGCTGCAGAATCTCAAGAGAAATCCCACATTCCCGCTTGAAAGGCCAACAGGTACTTGACACACTATATGCGACTCAGAAAGTTCCCTAACACAGCCGTGCCCATTGGAGAGGAGAACACAATTTATGGACTGAACTCTTGAAGAGGCCCTATTCCCATTTAACAGCTTGAGTGTAATCCCGAAGTTCTCCTTCAAACACAAAAGGGGACCTGACTTCCCTGAAGCATCACGAGCGAGTTCCTGAGGTCCCCATCACAAGTCGAGATAAACCCCAAGCTTCCCGCCGCAACTCGAGAAACACCACAAAATTTTCCCCTCAATGTGAGATGAGGAAATTTTCTGCTGCAGAATCTCAAGAGAAATCCCACATTACCGCTTGAAAGGAGAATGGGAACTTGACACCCTTTATGCGACTGAGAAAGTTCCCTAACACAGCCGTCCCCATTGCAGAGAACAAAATTTACGGACTCACTCGAGAAGAGGCCCTATTCCCATTGAACGGCTCGAGAGTAATCCCGCAGTTCCCCTTTCAACACAAAGTTAACCTGACTTCTCAGAAGCAACACGGGGGATTACCTGAGGTCCCCGTCGCAAATCGAGAGGGAGCCGAAGCTTCGCGCCGACACTCAAGAAAAACCACAAGATTGTGCCCTCAAGGCGAGATGAACAACATTTCCGTTTCAGATTCGGTAAGAGAAATTCCACATTCCCACTTGCAGCTCGACAGGTTACTTAACATCCTTTATGCGACTAAAAACTAAACCGACATACACAGCCCCAATCCCGAGGAACACCGAGTTTCTTGCCACACTGACAAAATGCCCCATTTTCCTCTTCTCTTTTACAGATGAGAGTTGATTCCTCTGCTTTCTCTGGAATGGAATCCAGACATTCCGGTCGCACAGGACGTGTAGACAGGTACAACCTTGAAACTCGGGAGGATAACCGGTTTTCAAAACACAAGTGGAAAAGATACAGATGTCACCACCCATTCGAGATATTGTCTGATTCTGCTGCACAGGTTCAAATGTTTCCTCGAGTATCAAATCACAGGACGAATGGAGTCCTTACTCCACGAGCATACTCTATACAATCTCCAGGTACAAATGCAACTCTAAAGTGGCCCATCAACGGTATTACAACTCTAGAAGAAAGCGCAGTACCAGGCCTGAATAAGAGACGAGGCCTGAATACCCTGGAGAATTTTGAGAGCAACCGTGCGACCCCTCTCTCCACTGGAGAAGAACAAACAGTTGCCCGACTCAGTGCTCGATGCGGCCCTATTTCTCTGCTTCTTCTTATAGAGGAATCCCGAGGTTCCCCTTTCGACAAGATAGGAGACCTGAGGTCCCTGGGGCAACACGAGCGAGTTCCTTACATCCCCATCGCAACTCGAGAGGAATCCCCAGCTTCCCAACACAAGCCAAGAAACAACACAAAATTATCCCTGCAATGCGAGATGAGGACTTCTTTCGGTGGCAGAGTCTCAAGAGAAATGCCACATTCCCTCTTGAAAGGCGATTGGATACTTGTCACCTTTTATGCGACCCAAATACTTCCCTGACATAGCCGTCCACATTGAAGCGAAGCACACAATTTATGTACACAACACTACATGTGGCCCTATTCATATCCTGAGCCTAGACACGAATCCTGAGGTTTCCCTTCCAACAGCAAATGATTTTGAACATCTTGGGACAATGAGAGCGGATTCCAGAGGTCCCCGTTGCAAATTGAGAACCACACCAAGCTTTCCCCCGCAACACGAGAGAAACGACAATGGTACCCCATCAATGCGAGATGAGGAAATATTCTGCTGCAGAATCTCAATAGAAATCCCATATTCCCACTTGAAACTCAAACGGTACTTGACAGCCATTATGTGACTCAAAAAGTTCCCTACCATACCTGTCCCCCTGAAGAGGAGCACACAATTTAAGAACTGAACTTGAGATGAGGCCCCATTCCCATTTAAGGTCTCGAGAGTAAACCCGAAATTCCCCGTACCACTCAAAAGAGGACCTGACTTCCCTGAAGCAACACTAGCTATGACATGAGGTCCCCCTCGCAACTCGAGAAGAACCCCAAACTTTCCAGTGCAATGTGAGAAATACCACAAAATTTTCCCCTCAATGTGAGATGAGGAACATTTCCACTGCAGAGTTTCAAGAGGAATCTCACATTCCCGCTTGAAACTCAAAAGGCCACTTGACACCATTTATTCGACTCAAAAATTCCCTAACAAACATCCCCACTGGAGACGTGCACAGAGTTTACAGACTTAAATTGAGATGAGGCCCTATTCCCATTTAACAGCTCGAGAGTAATCCCGAAGATCCTCTTCCAACAAAAAATGGAACTAACTTCTCTGAAGCAACACGGGGATTTCCTGAGTTCCCCATCGCAACTCGAGGGATAGCCCAAGCTTCCCGCCACAAGAAAAACCACAAGATTCTTCCCTTAAGGCGAGATGAAGAACATTTCCATTTCAGTTTCACAAGAGAAATTCAAATGTAACCTCGAGTATCAACTCACAGGACGAGTGGAGACCTGACTGCACGAGCATACTCTATACAATCTCCAGGTACAAATTCAACTCTAATGTGGCCTAACACTCGTATTACAACTCGAGAAGAAAGCGCAGTTCCAGGTCAGAACAAGAGAGGAGAACTGAATCCCCTGGTGAATATTGAGAGCGACTGGATATCCCTGTCTCCACTGGAGAAGAACAAACAGTTTTCTGACTCAACGCTCGATGCGGCCCTATTCCTCTGCTTCTCCTTATAGAGGAATCCTGAGTTTCCCCTTTCAACACTATAGGAGACCTGACTTCCCTGGGTCAACACGAGTGAGTTCCTGACATCTCCGTCGCAACTCAAGATGAACCCCAACTTCCCGCCGCAACTGAAGAAACACCACAAAATTATCCCCTCAATGCCAGATAAGGAATTTTTTCCGTGTCATTGTCTCAAGAGAAATCCCACATTCTAGCTTGAAAGGCGAACTTGACACACTTTATGTGACTCAGAAAGTTCCCTACCATAGCCATCCCCACTCGAGAGGAGCACACCCTTTATATTCTTAACTTGAGATGAGGCCCTATTATCATTTAACAACTCGAGAGTAATCCAGAAATTCCCCTTCCAAAAAAAATGGACCTGACTTCTCTGAAGAGACACGGGGATTTCCTGAGGTCCCCATTGCAACTCAAGAGGGAGCCCAGGCCTCCTACCGCAACTCGAGAAACACCACAAAATTATCCCCTCAATGAGAGATTAGGAATTTTTTCTGCGGCACAGTCTCAAGAGAAATCCCACTATCCCACTTGAAACTCGAATGGGAACTTGACACCCTTTAAGCGAACCAAATGCTTCCCCCACATAGCCGTCCACATTGAAGCGGAGCACACAATTTACGTACACAACACTAGATGCGGCCCTATTCGTCTCCTGCGACTAGACATGAATCCTGAGGTTCCCTTCAAACAGCAAACGATTTCAACCTTCTTGGGACAATGTGATCGAGTTCCTGGGGTCACCGTCATAACTCGAGAGGAACCCCAAGATTTCCGCCACAACTCAAGATAAACGAAAACGTTCCCCCATCAATGTGAGCTGAGGAAATTTTCTGCAGCAGAATCTCAAGAGAAATCCCACATTTCCGCTTGAAAATCGAATGGTAACTTGACACCCTTTATGCGACCAAAAACTTCACCGAGATAGCCATCCACATTGAAGCGGAGAACACAATATATCTACACAGCACTAGATGCGACCATATTACTCTGCCATGCCTCAAGAGGAATTCCGATGTTCCCCTTCCAACGCGCAAGGAGACCTAACTTCCCTGGGACATCGCGATCTAGGTACTGAGGTCCCCGTTGCAACTCGATAGTAACATGAAGCTTCCTGCTGCAAGTCGAGAAACAACACAAAATTATCCCCTCAATGCGAGATGAGGAAATTTTCCGCTGCAGAATCTCAAGAGAAATCCCACATTCCCGCTTGAAATGCGAATGGGAACTTGACACATTTTATGTGACTCAGAAAGTTCCCTAACAGAGCCGTCCCCATTGGAGAGAACACAATTCACGGACTCAACTCGAGAAGAGGCCCTATTCTGATTTAACGGCTTGAGAGAAATCCCGAAGTTCCACTTCCAACACAAAAGGGGACCTGACTTCCCTGGGGGAACACGAGCGAGTTCCTGAGGTCCCCGTCGCACGTAGCGAAAAACCCCAAGCTTTCCGCCACAACTCGAGAAACACCACAAAATTTTCCCCTCAATGCGAGATGAGGATATTTTCCGCTGCAGAGTCTCAAGAGAAATCACACATTACTGCTTGAAACTCGAACGGGTACTTGACATCCTTTATGTGACTCCAAAACATCCCCGAGACAGTGGTCCACATTGAAGCAGAGAACACAAATTATCTACACAGCACTAGATTCGACCCTATTGTCTGATTCTACTGCACAGTTTCAAATGTAGCCTCGAATATCAAATCACAGGACAAATGGTGACTTGACTCCATGAGCATACTCTATATAATCTCAAGGTACAAATGCAAAAAAGCAAAATGGCTGTCTGAGGAGGCCTTACAAATAGCTGTGAAAAGAAGAGAAGCGAAAAGTAAAGGAGGAAAGGATAGATATAAGCATCTGAATGCAGAGTTCCAAAGAAGAGCAAGGAGAGATAAGAAAGCCTTCCTCAGCGATCAATGCAAAGAAATAGAGGAAAACAACAGAATAGGAAAAACAAGAGATCTTTTCAAGAAAATTAGAGATAGCAAGGGAACATTTCATGCAAAAATGGGCTCGATAAAGGACAGAACTGATATGGACCAAATAGAAGCAGAAGATATTAAGAAAAGGTGGCAAGAATACACAGAAGAACTGTACAAAAAAGGTCTTCACGATGAAGATAATCAGGATGGCGTGATCACTCACCTGGAACCAGACATCTTGGAATGTGAAGGCAAGTGGGCCTTAGAGAGCATCATGACGAACAAAGCTAGTGGAGGTGATGAAATTCCAATTGAGCTATTTCAAATCCTGAAAGATGATGCTGTGAAAGTGCTGCACTCAATATGCCAGAACATTTGGAAAACTCAGCAGTGGTCACAGGACTGGAAAATGTCAGTCTTCATTCCAATCCCAAAGAAAGGGAATAACAAAGAATGCTCAAACTACCACACAATTGCATTCATCTCACACGCTAGTACAGTCATGCTCAAAATTCTCCAAGCTGGGCTTCAGCAATATGTGAATCGTGAACTTCCAGATGTTCAAGCAGGTTTTACAAAAGGCAGAGGCACCAGAGATCAAATTGCCAACATCCGCTGGATTATGGAGAAAGCGAGAGAGTTCCAGATAAACATCTATTTCTGCTTCATTGACTATGCCAAGGCCTTTGACTGTGTGGATCACAATAAACTGTGGAACATTCAGAAAGAAACGGGAATCCCAGACCACCTGACCTGCCTCTGGAGAAACCTGTATGCAGGTCAGGAAGCAACAGTTAGAACTGGACATGGAACAACAGACTGGTTCCAAATAGGAAAAGGAGTACGTCAAGATTGTATATTGTCACCCTGCTTATTTAACTTCTATGCAGAGTATATCATGAGGAACGCTGGGCTGGAAGAAGCACAAGCTAGAATCAAGATTGCCAGAAGAAATATCAATAACCTCATATATGCAGATGACTCCACCCTTATGGCAGAAAGTGAAGAGGAACTCAAAGGTCTCTTGATGAAAGCAAAAGAGGAGAGTGAAAAGGTTGGCTTGAAGCTCAACATTCAGAAAACGAAGATCATTGCATCTGGTCCCATCACTTCTTGGGAAATAGATGGGGAAACAGTCGAAACAGTGTCAGACTTTATATAATGGGGCTCGAAAATCACTGCAAATGCTGAATGCAGCCATGAAATTAAAAGACACTTACTCCTTGGAAGGAAAGTTATTACCAGCCTAGATAGCATATTAAAAAGCAGAGACATTACTTTGCCAACCAAGGTCCGTCTAGTCAAGGCTATGGTTTTTCCCGTGGTCATGTATGGATGTGACAGTTGGACTGTGAAGAGAGCTGATCTCCGAAGAATTGATGCCTTTTAACTGTGGTGCTGGAGAAGACTCTTGAGAGTCCCTTGGACTGCAAGGAGATCCAACCAGTCCATTCTAGAGGAGATAAATCCTGGGTGTTCATTGGAAGGACTTATGCTAAAGCTGAAACTCCAACACTTTGGCGACCTCATGCGATGGGATGACTCACTGGAAAAGACTCTGATGCTGGGAGCGGTTGGGGGTAGGAGGAGACGGGGATGACAGAGAATGAGGTGGCTGGATGGCATCACTGACTCGATGGACATGAGTTTGAGTGAACGTCGGGAGTTGGTGATGGACAGGGAGGCTTTTCGTGTTGTGGTTCAGGAGTCACTAAGAGTCGGACACGACTGAGCGACTGAATCGAACTGAACTGAAAGTGGCCTATCACCGGTATTACAACTCGAGAAGAAAGCGCACTTCCAGGTCTGAACAAGAGACGAGGCCTGAATCCCCTGGAGAATTTTGAGAGCAACCGCGAGATCCCTGTCTTCACTGGAGAAGAATAAACAGTTGACTGACTCAACGCTAGATGCGGCCCTATTCCTCTGCTGCTCTTTTTAGCGGAATCTCGAGGTTCCCCTTCCAAAAAGATAGGAGACCTGACTTCCCTGGGGCAACACGAACGAGTTCCTGGGGTCCCCGTCGCAACTCGAGAGGAACCCCAAGCTTCCCGCCGCAAATCGGGAAAGACCACAAATTATCCCCTCAATGCGAGATGAGGACATTTTCCACTGCAGAATCTCAAGAGAAATTCCACTTGAAAGGCGAATGGGAACTTGACATCCTTTATGCGACTCAGTAAGTTCCCTAACACAGCCGTCCCCATTGCAGAGGAGAACACAATTTACGGACTCAGGTCGAGAAGAGGCCCTGTTCACATTTAACAGGTCGACAGTAATCCTGAAGTTCCCCTTCCAATACAAAAGGGGACCTGACTTCCCTGAAGCAACACTAGCAAGTTCCTGATGTCCCCGTCACAAGTGGAAAAAGACACCAAGCTTTACGCCGCAACTCGAGAAACACCACAAAATTTTCCCCTCAATGCGAGATGAGGATAATTTCCGCTGCAGAGTCTCAAGAGAAATCGCACATTACCGCTTGAAACCCGAACGGAACTTGACACACTTTATGAGACTCAATAAGTTCCCTAACACAGCTGTCCCCATTGGAGAGGAGAACACAATTTACGAACTCAATTCGAGAAGAGGCCCTATTCCTATTGAACGGCACGAGAGTAATCCCGAAGTTCCCCTTTCAACACAAAAGGGGACCTGCTTTCTCTGCAGCAACACAGGGGATTTCCTGAGGTCCCCGTCCCAAATTGAGAGGGGGACCAAGCTTCCCGCCGCAACTCGAAAAACACCTCAATATTTTCCCCTCAATGCAAAATGAGGATATTTTCCGCTGCACAGACTCAAGAGAAATTGCACATTACCGTTTGAAACTCGAACGGGTACTTGACACCATTTATGCGACCCAAAAACTTCCCCAAGAAAGCCGTCCACATTGAAGCGGAGAACACAATTTTCTATACAACACTAGATATGATTCTGTTATTCTATTGTGTCTCGAGAGGAATCATCATGTTCCCCTTCTAACACGCAATGAGACCCAACTTCCCTGGGACATGGCGATCAAGGTCCTGCGGTCCCCGTCACAACATGACAGGAACATCTAGCTTCCTGCCGCAAGTCGAGAAACACCACAATATTACCCCTCAATGAGAGATGAGGAAAATTTCCACTGCAGATCTCTAGAGATTTCCCACATTGCCGCTTGAAACACGAACATTAACTTGACAACATTTATGCGACTCAGAAAGTTCCCTAACGCAGCGGTCCCCATTGAAGAGGAGTACACATTTCACGGACTCAACTCGAGAAGAGGCCCTATTCCCACTTAACGGCTCGAGAGTAATCCCGAAGTTTTCCTTCCAACACAAAAGGGGAACTGACTTCTCTGAAGCAACATGGAGGATTTCCTGCTGTCCCCTTGGCAAATCGAGAGAGAGCCCAAGCTTCCCGCCGCAACTCGTGAAAAACCACAAGATTCTGCCCTCAAGGCGAGATGAAGAACATTTGCATTTCAGATTCGCAAGAGAAATTCCACATTCCTGCTTGAAACTCAACAGTTTATTTAACATCCTTAATGAGACTAAAATCTAAACCTACATACACAGCCCCAATCCAGAGGAACACCGAGTTTCTTGCGACACTGACAAAATGCCCCGTTTTCCACTCCTCTTTTCCAGATGAGAGTTGATTCCTCTGCTTCCACTGAAATGGAAATCAGATGTTCCGATCCCACAGGACGAGCAGGCAGGTACCACCTTGAAACTCGGGAGGATAACCGGTTTTCAAAACACAAATGGAAAAGGTACGGATGTCACCACCCACTCGAGATAGTGTCTGATTCTACTGCACAGATTCAGATGTATCCTCGAGTATCAACTCAGAAGACGATAGGAGACCTGGCTCCACGAGCATACTCTATACAATCTCCAGGTAAAAATGGAAAACTAAAGTGGCCTATCACCCGTGTTACAACTCGAGAAAAAAGCGCAGTTCCAGGTATGAACAAGAGACGAGGCCTGAATCCCCTGGAGAATTTTGAGAGCAACCAAAATTTCTCTGTCTCCACTGGAAAAGAGAAAACAGTGGATCAACTGAATGCTAGATAAGGTCCTATTCCTCTGCTGCTCCTTATAGAGGAATCTCAAGGTTCCCCTTCGAAAATGATAGGATACCTGACTTTCCCTGGGGCAACACGAGCGAGTTCCTGTGGTCCCCGTCGCAACTCGAGAGGAACGCCAAGCTTCCCGCTGCAAGTTGAGAAACACAACAAAATTATCCCCTCAGTGCAAAATGAGGAAATTTTTCACTGCAGAATCTCAAGAGAAATTCCACACTCCCGCTTGAAAGGCGAATGGGTACTTGACATCCTTTATGTGAATAAGAAAGTTCCCTCACACTGCCGTCCCCATTGGAGAGGAGAACACAATTTACGGACTCAGGTCGAGAAGAGGCCCTGTTCACATTTAACGGGTCGACAGTAATCCGGAAGTTCCCCTTCCAACACAAAAGGGGACCTGACTTCCCTGAAGCAACACGAGTGAGTTCCTGAGGTCCCCGTCACAAGTCGAAAAAAATACCAAGCTTTATGGCGCAACTCGAGAAACACCACAAAATTTTCCCCTCAATGCGAGATGAGGATAATTTCCGCTGCAGAGTCTCAAGAGAAATTGCACATTACCGCTTGAAACCCGAACGGAACTTGACACACTTTATGCGACCCAAAAATTTCCCCCAGGTAGCCGTCCACATTGAAGCAGAGAACACAATTTATCTACACAGCACTAGATGAGACCCTATTATTCTCCCGTGCCTCGAGAAGAATGGCGATGTTCCTCTTCGAACACACAAGGAGACCTAACTGCCCTGGGATATTGAGATCGAGGTACTGAGGTCCCTGTCGTAACTCGATAGGAACTCAATTCTTACCGCCGCAAGTCGAGAAACACCACAAAATTATCCCCTCAATGCGAGATGAGGACATTTTCCGCTGCAGCATATCAAGAGAAATCCCACATTCCCGCTTGAAAGGTGAACGGGTACTTGACACCCTTTATGAGACTCAGAAAGTTCCCTCACAGAGCCGTCCCCTTTGGAGAGGAGAACACAATTTATGACTCAACTCGGTAAGAGGCCCTTATTTCCATTCTAAGCCTCGAGAGTAATCCCTATGTGACTAGCAAAACGAAAGAAGATCTGACTTCCCAGGGACTACAGGAGGGAGGTTCTGAGATCCCCTTCCCCTTTCAAGAAGAACCCCAAGCTTCCCATGGCAACTCGAGAAAAACCACAAGATTCTGCACTCAAAGTGAGATGAGGAAAATTTCCCCTGCAGAGTCTCAATTGATATCCCATATTCCTGCTTGAAACCAGAACGGGTACTTGACACCCTTTATGAGACTCAAAATATTCCGTGACATAGCTGTCCCCACTTGAGAGAACACAATTTATGGACTCAACTTTAGATGAAGCCCTATTCCCATTCCACGCCTCTAGAGTAATCCCGATGTTCCCCTACCAAAATGAAAGGAAACCTGACTTTCCAGGGATTAAACGAGCGAGTTCTTGAGGTGTCTGTCGCATCTTGAGAAGGACATTAAGATTCCCATGGCTACTCGTGAAAAACCACAAGATTCTTCACTCAAGGTGAGATGAGGAAAATTTCCCTTACAGAGTCTCAAGAGAAATCATACATTCCTGCTTGAAACGCGAACGGGTACTTGACACCCTTTATGAGACTCAAGATATTCCCTGACATAGCTGTACCCACTTGAGAGGAGAACACTATTTATAGACTAAACAATAGATGAGGCCTTTTTCCCATTCCATGCCTCGAGAGTAATCCCGATGTTCCCCTACCAAAACGAAAGGAGACCTGTCTTCCCAGGGACTAAACAAGCGAGTTCCTGAGGTCCCCATCGCAACTGGAGACGGACCTCAAGCTTCCTGACGCAAATCGTGAAAAACCACAAGATTCTGCACTCAAGGTGATATGAGGAAATTTTACCCTGCAGAGTCTCAAGAAAAATCCCACATTCCCACTTGAAATGCGAACGGGTACTTGACACCCTTTATGAGACTCAAGACATTCCCTGACATAGCTGTCCCCACTTGAGATTAAAACAAAATTTATTGAATCAACTTAAGATAAGGCCCTATTCCCATTCCATGCCTCGACAGTAATCTTGAGGTTCCCCTACCAAAATGAAAGGAGACGTGACTTCCCAGGGACTACACAAGCGAGTTCCTGAAGTCCATGTCACAACTCGAGAGGGACCGCAAGCTTCCTGCCGCAACTCGAGAAAAACCACGGGATTCTGCACTCAAGGTGAAATGAGAAAAATTCCCCTGCTGAGTCTCAAGAGAAATCCCACATTCCGGCTTGAAATGCGAACAAGTATTGACAACCTTTATGCGACTCAAGACATTCCCTGACATAGCTGAACTCACTTGAGAGGAGAACACAATTTATGGACTCAACCATAGATGAGGCCCTGTTCCCATTCCACGTCTTGAGAGTAATCCCGAGGTTCCCCTACCAAAACGAAAGCAGACCTGACTTCTCAGGGACTACAAGAGCGACTTTCTGAGGTCCATGTCACAACTCGAGAAGGATCCCAAGCTTTCCGCCACAACTCAAGAAAAACCACAAGATTCTGCACTCAAGGTGAGATGAGGAAAATTTCCCCTGCAGAGGCTCAAGAGAAATCCTACATCCCCCCTTGAAACGTGAATGGGTACTTGACACCCTTTAGGCAAATCAAAACATTCCCTGACATAGCTTTCCCCACGTGAGAGGAGAACACAATTTATGGAATGAACTTGAGATTAGGCCCTATTCCCATTCCACGCCTTGAGCGTAATCCTAATGTTCCCATACCAAAACGAAAGGAGACCTGACTTTCCTGGGAATACACGAGGGAGTTGCTGAGGTACTTTTCGCAAATCGAGAAGGACCCCAAGCTTCCACCTCAACTCGAGAAAAACAACAAGATTCTGCACTCACGGTGAGATGAGGAAAATTTCCCCTACAGAATCTCAAGAGAAATCCCACATTCCCTTTTAAACTCAAACGGGCTCTTGACACTATTTCTGCGACACAAAAAGGACCCTTATAAGCTGTCCCCACTGGAGAGGAGCACACAATTAACGGACTCTTCTCTAGATGAGGCCCAATTCACATTCGATGCCTCGAGAGAAAACCCGAAGTAGCCTTTCCAACAGGAAAGGAGACCTGACTTCCCTGGGGCAACACACGCGATTTCTTGAGATCCCCGTCGCAATCTGAAAGGGACCCCAAGCTTCCAGCCGCAACTCGAGAAAAACCACAAGATTCTCCCCTCAATGCGAGATGAGGAATATTTCTGCTGCAGAATCTCAAGAGAAATCACACATTCCCCCTTGAAACTCAAAAGGGTACTTTAAACCCATTATTTGACACACAAAGATCCCTGACTAATCCGTCCCACTGGAGAGGAACACACAATTAAATGACTCAACACAAGATGATGACCAAATCACAGTCCACACCATGATTGGAATCCCGAGGTTCCCCTTCCAACACGATTGGAGACCTGACGTCCCTGGGGCAAAAGGAGGGAATTGCTGAGGTCCCTGAAGCAATTGAGAAGGAGCCAAAGTTTTCCCCCCGCAACTCGAGAAAAACCATAAGATTCTGCACTCAAGGTGAGATGAGGAAAAAATCCCATGCAGAGTCCCAAGAGAAATCCCACATTCCCTCTTGAAACTCGAAAGGGTACATGACACCCTTTATGCGACACAAGACATTCCCTGACATAGCTGTCACCACATGAGAGGAGAACAAAATTTATGGACTGAACTTTAGATGAGGCCGTATTCCCATTCCATGCTCGAGAGTAATCCCGAAATCCCCTACCAAAACGAAAGGAGACCTGACTTCCCAGGGACTACAAGAGCGAGTTCCTGATATCACCTCGCAACCCGAAAGGCACCCCAAGCTTCAAGCTGCAAAACGAGAAAAACCACAAGTTTCTCCCCTCAATGCGAGAGGAGGAATATTTCTGCTGCAAAGTCTCAAGAGAAATCATACATTCCTGCTTGAAACTCGATAGGGTACCTGAAACCCTTTCTGTTCTGCAACACAAAAAGATGCCAGACTAAGCAGTCCCCTCTGGAGAGGAGCACACAATTATCGGACTCAACACAAAATGAGAAGCAAATCACATTCCACGCTACGATTGGAATCCTGAGGTTCCCCTTCCAACACGATTGGAGACCTGCCATCACTGGATAACATGAGAGAGTTTCTGAGGTCCCCATCGCAACTCGAGAAGGCCCTCAAGCTTCCTGCCATAACTCGAGACAAACCACAAGATTGTGCACTCAAGGTGTGATGAGGAAAATTTTCCCATGCTAAGTCTGAAGAGAAATCTGACATTCCTGCATGAAACTCGAACCAGTACTTAACACACTATTTGCAACCCAAGACATTCCTTGACACAGCTGTCCCCACTGGAGAGAAGAACACAATTTATGGACTCAATTTTAGATGAGGCCGTATTCCCATTCTACACCTCGAGTAGAAACTCACCTTGCAAAAAGAAAAGTGACCTGACCTCCCTGAAGTAAAAAGAGCTAGGTTCTGACGTCACTGTGTCAACTCGAGAGGTATTACAAGCTTCTTGCTGCAACTCGATAAAAACCACGAGAATCCCCCATCATTGCAAGATGAGGAATTTTCTGCTGCAGAGTCTCAATAGTAAAACCACATTACCACTTGAAATTTGAATGGCTACTTGACAACATTTCTGCAACAATAAAAGTTCCCTGAATAAGCCGTCTCTACTGGAGAGGAGCACATAATTTAAGGACTCATCTCTAGATGACTTCCAATTGTCACTCCACGCCTAGAGAATAATCCTGAAGTTTCCCTCCAAGAGGCAAAGAGACCTGACTTCCCTGGAGCATGACCAGCGAGTAACTGAGGTCCCTGTCGCAACTTGAGAAGGACCCAAAGCTTCCCGCTGAAGCTCGAGAAAAACCACAAGATTCTGCACTCAAGGCAAGATGAGGAAAATTTCCCCTGCAGAGTCTCAAGAGAAATCACACATTCCCGCTTGAAACTTGAACGGATACTTGACACCCTTTATGCGACTCAAGACATTACCTTACATAGCTGTCCCCACTTGAGAGGAGAACACAATTTCTGGACTCAACTTTAGATGAGGCCCTATTCCCTTTCCACGCCTCAAGAGTAATCCCGAAGTTCCCCTACCAGAGGAAAGGAGACCTGACTTCCCAGGGACAACACGAGCCTGTCCCTGAGGTGCCCGTTGAAAGTAGAAATGGAACCCAAGTTTCCTCCGCAACTCGAGAAAAACCACAAGATTCTTCACTCAAGGTGAGATGAGGAAAATTTCCCCTACAGAATCTCAAGAGAAATCCCACATTCCCTTTTAAACTCGAACGGGCACTTGACACTATTTCTGCGACACAAAAAGGACCCTTACTAAGCCGTCCCCACTGGAGAGGAGCACACAATTAATGGACTCATCTCTAGATGAGGCCCATTTCACATTCGACGCCTCGAGAGAAATCCTGAAGTACACTTTCCAACAGGAAAGGAGACGTGACTTCCCTGGGGCAACACCTGCAATTTCCTGAGATACCCATAACAACCTGAAAGAGACCCCAAGCTTCCAGCCGCAACTCGAGAAAAACCACAAGATTCTCCCCTCAATGCGAGATGAGGAATATTTCTAGTGCAGAGTCTCAAGAGAAATCACACATTCCCCCTTGAAACTCGAAAGGGTACTTTAAACCCTTTCTTTGACACACAAAAATCCCTGATTAATCCGTCCCACTGGAGAGGAACACAGGATTAATCAACTCAACACAAGATGATGCCCAAATCACTCTCCATGCCACGATTGGAATCCCGAGGTTCCCCTTCCAACACGATTGGAGACCTGAGGTCCCAGAGGCAACACGAGCATTCCCCGTAGCAATCGAGAAGGAACCAAAGTTTCCCGCCTCAACTCGAGAAAAACCATAAGATTCTGAACTCAAGGTGAGATGAGGAAAATATCCCATTTACAGTCCCAAGAGAAATCCCACATTCCCGCTGTAAACTCGAAAGGGTACATGATACCCTTTATGAGACTCATGACATTCCGTGACATAGCTGTCGCCACATGAGAGGAGAACACAATTTATGGACTCAACTTTAGATGAGGCCGTATTCCTATCCCATGCCTCGAGAGTAGTACCAAAGATCCCCTACCAAAAGGAAAGGAGACCTGACTTCCCAGGGACTACACGAGCGAGTTCCTGATATCACCATCAAAAACGGAAAGGGACGCCAAGCTTCAAGCTGTAACTTGAGAAAAACCACAAGATTCTCGCTTCAATGCGAGTTGAGGAACATTTCTGCTGCAGAGTCTCAAGTGCAATCACACATTCCTTACTTGAAACCCGAACGGATACTTGACACCTTTTATGCGACTCAAGACATTTCCTGACATACCTGTCCCCACTTGAGAGGAGAACACAACTTATGGACTCAAATTTAGATAAGGCCCTATTCTCATTCCACGCCTCAAGAGTAATCCCGAAGTTCCCCTACCAGAGGAAAGGAGACCTGATTCCCAGGGACAACACGAGCGTGTCCCTAGGGTGCACGTTGTAAGTCGAAAAGTACCCCAAGTTTCCGCCGCAACTTGAGAAAAACCACAAGATTCTTCACTCAAGGTGAGATGAGGAAAATTTCCCCTGCAGAGTCTCAAGAGAAATCCCACATACCCTTTTAAACTCGAACGGGCACTTGACACTATTTCTGTGACACAAAAAGGACCCTTACTAAGCCGTCCCCACTGGAGAGGAGCAAACATTTAACAGACTCATCTCTGGATGAGGCTCAATTCACATTCGATGCCTAGAGTGAAATCCCGAAGTACCCTTTCCAACTGGAAAGAAGACCTGACGTCCCTGGGGCAACACGAGCGATTTCCTGAGATCCCCGTCGCAACCCGAAAGGGACCCCAAGGATCCACCCGCAACTCGAGAAAAACCACAAGATTCTCCCCTCAATGTGAGATGAGAAATATTTCTAAGGCAGAGTCTCAAGAGAAATCACACATTTACCCTTGAAACTCGAAAGGGTACTTTAAACCATTTCTTTGACACAAGAAGATCCCTGACTAATCCGACCCCACTGGAGAGGAACACACAATTAACGGATGCAACACAAGATGATGCCCAAGTCACATTCCATGCCACAAGCGGTATCCCGATGTTCCTCTTCCAACACGATTGGAGACCTGATGTCCCTGGGGCAACATGAGCGAATTCCTGAGATACCGTCACAATCCAGAAGGAGACAAAGCATCCCACCGCAACTCGAGAAAAAACGTAAGATTCTGCACTCAAGGTGAGCTGAGGAAAATTTCCCATGGAGAGTCCCAAGAGAAACCCCACATTCCCGCTTGAAACTCGAAAGGGTCCATGACACCCTTTATGTGACTCAAGACATTCTCTGACATAGCTGTCGCCACATGAGAGAAGAACAAAATTTATGGACTGAACTTTAGATGAGGCCCTATTCCCATTCCATGCCTCGAGAGTAATCCCGAAATCCCCTACCAAAACGAAAGGAGACCTTACTTCCCAGGGACTACACGAGTGAGTTCCTGATATCACCGTCACAACCCGTAAGGGACCCCAAGCTTCAACCCACAACACGAGAAAAACCACAAGATTCTCCCCTCAATGCCAGAGGAGGAACATTTCTGCTGCAGAGTCTCAAGAGAAATCACACATTCCTGCTTGAAACTCGAGAGGCTACTTGAAACCCTTTCTGAAACACAAAAAGATCCCTGACTAAGCCGTCCCCACTGGAGAGGAGCACACAATTATTGGACTCAACATGAGAAGCAAATCACATTCCACGCCACGATTGGAATCCCGATGTTCCCCTTCCAATATGATCGGAGAACTGCCATCCCTGGGATAACAAGAGCGAGTTTCTGAGGTCCCCGTCGCAACTCGAGAAGGCTCCCAAGCTTCCTGCCGCAACTCGAGACAAACCACAATATTGTGCACTCAAGCTGTGATGAGGAAAATTTTCCCATGCTAAGTCTGAAGAGAAATCCCACATTCCTGCTTGAAACTCGAAAGGGTACATGACACCCTTTATGCGACTCAAGACATTCCCTGACATAGCTGTCGCCACATGAGAGGAGAAAAAATTTGTGGACTCAAATTTAGATGAGGCCGTATTCCCATTCCATGCCTCGAGAGTAATCCCGAAATCCCCTACCAAAACCAAAGGAGACCTGACTTCCCAGGAACTACACGAGCGAGTTCCTGATATCACTGTCGCAACCCTAACGGGACCCCAAGTTTCAAGCCGCAACACATTTCTGCTGCAGAGTCTCAAGAGAAATCACACATTCCTGCTTGAAACTCCATAGGGTACTTGAAACCCTTTCTGAAACACAAAAAGATCCCGGATTAAGCCGTCCCCACTGGAGAGGAGCACACAATTATCGGACTCAACACAAAATGAGGAGCAAATCAAATTCCACGCCACGATTGGAATCCCGAGGTTCCCCTTACAACACGATTGGAGACCTGCCGTCCCTGGGATAACACGAGCGAGTTTCTGCGGTCCCCGTTGCAACTCGAGAAGGCCCCCAAGCTTCCTGCTGCAACTCGAGACAAACCACAAGATTGTCGACTCAAGGTGTGATGATGAAAATTTTCCCATGCTGAGTCTGAAGAGAAATCCCACATTCCCGCTTGAAACTCGAACCAGGACTTGACACACTATATGAGACCCAAAACATACCTTGACACAGCTGTCCCCACTGGAGAGAAGAACACAATTAATGGACTCAATTTTAGATGAGGCTGTATTCCCATTCAACGCCTCGAGAATAATCCCGAGGTTTCCCTTCCAAAACGCAAGGAGACATGACTTCCCTGGGGCATGACCAGCGAGTAATTGAGGTCCCTGTCGCAACTCGAGAAGGACCCCAAGCTTCCCGCTGCAACTCGAGAATAACCACAATATTCTTCACTCAAGGTGAGATGAGGAAAATTTCCCCTGCATAATCTGAAGAGAAATCCTACATTCACGCTTGAAATTCGAACGGATACTTGACACCATTTATGCGAATCAAGACATTCCCTGACATAGCTGTCCCCACTTGAGAGGAGAACACAATTTCTGGACTCAACTTTAGCTGAGGCCTTTTTCCCATCCACGCTTCAAAACTAATCCTGAAGTCCCCTACCAGAGGAAAGGAGACCTGAATTCCCAGGGACGACACGAGCGTGTCCCTTAGGTGCCCGTTGTAAGTCAAAGAGGACCCCAAGCTTCCGACGCAACTCGAGACAAACCACAAGATTGTGCACTCAAGGTGTGATGAGGAAAATTTTCCCATTCTGAGTCTCAAGAGAAATCCCACATTCCCGCTTGAAACTCGAACCAGGACTTGACACACTATTTGCGACCCAAGACATTCCTTGACACAGCTGTCCCCACTGGAGAGAAGAACACAATTTATGGACTCAATTTTAGATGAGGCCGTATTCCCATTCTACACCTCGAGTGTAATCCCGAAGCTCTCTTTGCAAAAAGAAAAGTGACCTGACCTCCCTGAAGTAAACAGAGCTAGGTTCTGAGGGCACTGTCTCAACTCGAGAGGGACTACAAGCTTCCCGCATCAACTTGATAAAAACCACGAGATTCCCACATCAATGCGGGATGAGGAATATTCTGCTGCAGTCTCAAGGGAAAACCCACATTACCGCTTGAAATTCGAACGGGTACTTGACACCCTTTCTGCACCCATAAAAGTTTCCTGACTAAGCCGTCCCTACTGGAGAGGAGCACACAATTTAAGGACTCATTACTAGATGACTTCCATTTGCCATTCCACGCCTGGAGAATAATCCCGAAGTTTCCCTTCCAACACGTAAGGAGACCTGACTTCCCTGGGGCAGGACCAGTGAGTAACTGCGGTCCCCGTTGCAACTCGAGAAGGACCCGAAGCTTCCCGCCGCAACTAGAGAAAAACCACAAGATTCTGCACTCAAGGCAAGATGAGGAAAATTTCCCATATAGAGTCTCAAGAGAAATCCCTCATTCTCTCTTGAAACTCGAATGGATACTTGACACCCTTTATGCGACTCAAGACATTCCCTGACATAGCTGTCCCCACTTGAGAGGAGAACACAGTTTCTGGACTCAACTTTACATGAGGCCCTATTCCCATTCCACGTCTCCAGAGTAATCCCAAAGTTCCCCTACCAGAGGCAAGGAGACCTGACTTCCCAGGGATAACATGAGCGTGTTCCTTGGGTGCCCGTTGTAAGTCGAAAAGGACCCCAAGCTTCCGCCTCAACTCGAGAAAAAACAAGATTCTGCACTCAAGGTGAGATGAGGAAAATTTCCCCTGCAGAGTCTCAAGAGAAATCCCATATTCGCGCTTGAAACGCGAATGGGTACTTGACGCCCTTTATGGGATTCAAGACATTCCCTCACATAGCTATCCCCACTTGAGAGGAGAACACAATTTATGGACTCTCTTTAGATGATCCCCTATTCCCAATCCACGCCTCGAGAGTAATCCCGATGTTCCCTACCACAACGAAAGGAGACCTGACTTCCCAGGGACTACAAGAGCGAGCTCCTGAGGCCCCTGTCACAACTCGAGAATGACCCCAAGCTTCCCGTGGCAACTCGAGAAAAACCACAAGATTTTGCACTAAATGTGAGATGAGGAAAATTTCCCCTTTGAATCTCAAGAAAAATTGCACATGCCCGTTGAAACTTGAACTGGTATTTGACACCCTTTATACGACTCAAGACATTCCCTGAAATAGCTGTCCCCACGTCACAGGAAAACACAATTTATGGACTCAACTTTAGATGAAGCCCTATTCCCATTCCACGCCTCAAGAGTAATCCCGATATTCCCCTACCAAAACGAAAGGAAACCTGAATTACCAGGGACTGCATAAACAAACAGTGAGTTCACTGTCCCAAATCGAGAAGGACCCCAAGTTTCCCGATGCAACTCGAGAAAAATCACAAGATTCTGCCCTCAAGGTGAGATGAGGAAAATTCCCCCTGCAGAGTCTCAAGAGAAATCCTACATTCCCACTTGATATGAGAATGGGTAATTGACACCGCTTATGCGACGCAAGACATTCCCTGACATAGCAGTCCGCACTTTATAGGAGACCACAAGTTATGGACTCAATTTGAGATGAGGCCCTATTCCCATTCCACGACTCGAGAGTAATCTCGATGTTCCCCTACCAAACGAAAGGAGAACTGACTTCCCAGAGACTACACGACCGAGTTACTGAGGTCCGTGACGCAACTCAAGAAGGACCCCAAGCTTCCCGCACAACTCGAGAAAAAACACAAGATCTGCACTCAAGGTGAGATGAGGAAAATTTCCACTGCAGAATCTCAAGAGAAATCCCATCATCCCGCTAGAAACGCGAACGTGTATTGACACCATTTATGTGACTGAAGACATTCCCTGACATAGCTGTCTACACTTGAGAGGAGAACACAATTTATGGACTCAAATTTAGATGAGGCCCTATTAACATTCCATGCCTAGAGAGTATCCCAATGTTCCCCCAGCAAAACTAATGGAGATCTGAGTTCCCAGGGACTACACGAGCGAGTTTCTGAGGTCTCTGTCGCCACTCGAGAAGGACACCATGCTTCCGCCGCAACTCGAGAAAAAACACAAGATTCTGCACTCAAAGGTGGATGAGGAAAATTCCCCCTGCAGAGTCTCAAGAGAAATCACACATTCCCGTTTGAAACTTGAACCGGTATTTGAAACCCTTTATGCGACTCAGAACATTCCCTGACATAGCTGCCCCCACTTGAGAGGAGAACACAATTTATGGACTGAACTTTAGATGAGGACCTATTCCCATTTCACACCTTAAGAGTAATCCCGATGTTCCCCTACCAAACGAAAGGAGACATTACGTCCCAGGGACTACACGAGCGAGTTCCTGAGGTCCCTGTCGCAACTCGAGAAGGACCCCAATCTTCCCGCCGCAACTCGAGAAGAAGCACAAGATCCTGCACTCAAGGTGAGATGAGGAATATTTCACCTGCAGTGTCTCAAGGAAATCCCTCATTCCCGCTTGACACGGGAACGGGTACTTGACACCCTTTATGCGACTCAAGACATTCCCTGACATAGCTGTCCCCACTTGAGAGGAGAACACAATTTATGGCCTCAACTTTAGATGAGGCCCTATTCCCATTCCACGCCTCAAGAGAAATCCCGATGTTCCCCTACCAAAACGAAAGGAGACTTGACTTCCCAGGGACTACAAGAGGATGTACTTGAGGTCCCTTTTGTAACTCGAGAAGGACCCCAAGCTTCCAGCCACAACTCTAGAGACTTCACAAGATTCTGCACTCGAGGTGAAATGAGGAAATTTAACCCTGCAGAGTCTCAAAAGAAACCACATATATCCGCTTGAAACTCGAACGGGTACTTGACTCCATTTATGCGACTCAAGAGATTCCCCGACATAGCTTCCCCACTTGAGAGGAGAACACAATTTATGTACTCAACTTTAGATGAGGCCCTATTCCCATTACACACCATGAGATTAATCCCGATGTTCCCCTACAAAAACGAAAGGAGACCTGATTCCAGGGACTACACGAGCGAGTTCCTGGGGTCACTGTTGCAAATCGAGAAGGGCATCAAGTTTGCCGCAGCAACAGAAGAAAAACCACAAGATTCTGCACTCAAGGTGACATGAGGAAAATTTCCCATGTAGAGTCTAAGTGAAATCCCATATTCCCGCTTGACACGGGAAAGGGGAATTGACACCCTTTATGCGACTCAAGACAATCCCTGACATCGCTGTCCCTACTTGAGAGGAGGACACAGTTTATGGACTCAAATTGAGAAGAGACCTATTTCCATTCCACGCCTCAAGAGTAATCCCGATGTTCCCCTACCAAAACGAAAGCACACCTGACTTCCCAGGGACGACACTAGCGAGTTTCTGAAGTCCCTGTCGCGAATTGAGAAGGGCCAAAAGCTTCTCGCCACAACACGAAAAAAAACCCACAAGATTCTGCACTCAAGGTGAGATGAGGAAAATCTCCCCTGCAGAGTCTCAAGAGAAATCCCACATTCCCGCTTGAAAGGAGAACGGGTCCTTGACACCCTTTATGCGACTCAAGACATTCCCTGACATAGCTGTCCGTACTTGAGAGTAGAAAACAATTTATGCACTCAACATTAATGAAGCCCTATGTCCCTACCACACATCGCTAGTAATCCCAATGTTCCCATACGATAACGAAAGAAGACCTGACTTCCCTGGGACTCCACCAGCGAGTAACTGAGGTCCCTGTCGCAACTCGAGGAGGACACCAAGCTTCCCAAAGCAACTCGAGAAAAACCACACGATTCTGCACTCAGGTGAGATGAGGAAAATTTCCAATGCCGAGTCTCAGGAGAAATCTCACATTCCCTTTTGAAAGGCGAACGGGTATTTGACACCCTTTATGTGACTCAAGATATTCCCTGATATAGCTATCCCCACTTGAAAGGAGAACACAATTTATGGGCTCAACATAGATGATGCCCTATTCCCATTCCACGCCTCGAGAGTAATACCAATGTCCCGCTACCAAAACAAAAGGAGACCTGACTTCCCAGAAACTACACGATCGAGTTCTTGAGGTCCCTGTCACAACTCTAGAAGGACACCAAGCTTCCTGCCGCCACTAGAGAAAAACCACAAGATTCTGCACTCAAGGTGAGATGGGGAAAATTTCCAATGCAGAGTCTTAGGAGAAATCCCACATTCCCTGTTGAAAAGCGAAAGGGTGCTGGACACCCTTTATGCCACTCAAGACATTCCCTGAAATAGCTGTCACCACATGAGAGGAGAACACAATTTACGGACTCAACTTTAGATGAGGCCCTATTCCCATTCCACGCCTCGAGAGTAATCCGTATGTTCCCCTAACAAAACGAAAGGAGACCTGACGTCACAGCGACTACACAAGCGAGTTCCAGAGGTCCCTGTCGCAAATCGAAAAGGACCCCAAGCTACCCGCCGCAATTCGAGAAAGAAACACAAGATTCTGCCTTAAAGGTGAGATGAGGAAAATGTTCCCTGCAGAGTCTCAAGAGAAATCCCATATTCCCGCTTGAAAAGCGAAAGGGTAATTGACACCCTTTATGCTGCTCAAGACATTCCCTGACATAGCTGTACGCACTTGAGAGGAGAACACAATTTATGGACTCAACATTAAATGGGCCCGTATTCCCATTCCATGCCTCGAGAGTAATCCCGATGTTCCCCTACCAAAACGAAAGGAGACCTGACTTTTGAGGGACACACGAGCGAGTTCCTGAGGTCTCTGTAGCAACTCGAGAAGGACACCAAGCTTCCCGCCGCAAAACGAGAAAAAAACACAAGATTCTGCACTCAAGGGGAAATGAGGAAAATTTACCCTGCAGAAACTCAAGAGACCTCCCACATTCCCGCTTGAACTCAAATGGGTTGACTCCCTTTATTTGACTCAAGACATTCCCCTACATAGCTCTTCCCGCTTGAGATTATAACACAATTTATGGACTCAACTTTAGATGAGGCCCTATTGCCTTTCCACGGCTCAAGAGTAATCCTGATCTTCTCCTACCAAAATGAAAGGATACCTGACATCCCAGGGACTACACGAGCGAGTTCCTGAGGTCCAGGTCGTAACTCGAGAAGGACCCCAATTTTCCCGCCGCCTCTCGAGAAAAACCACAAGATTTTACACTCAACGTGAGATGAGGAAAATTTCACCTGCAGAATCTCAAGAGAAATCTCACATTCCCACTTGAATTGAAATGGGTACTTGACACCCTTTATGCAACTCAAGACATTCCCTGACATAGCTGTCCCCACTTGAGAGGAGAAAATATTTTATGGAATCAATTTTAGATGAGGCACTATTCCCGTTAAACGCCTCGAGCGTAATCCCGATGTTCCCCTACCAAAACGAAAGGAGACCTGACTTCCCCGGGACTACACGATCGAGTTCCTGAGGTCCAGGTCGCAACTCGAGAAGGACCCAACCTTCCCTCCGCAACACGAAAAAACCACAATATCTGCACTCAAGGTGAGTTGAGGAAAATTTCCCCTGCAGAGTCTCCAGAGAAACCCCACATTCCCGCATGAAACGCCAACTGGTACTTGACAACCTTTATGCGACTCAAGACATTCCCTAACATAGCTGACCCAATTTGAGAGGAGAACACAATTTAGGGATTCAACTTTAGATGAGGCAGTATTCCATTTCCATGCCCCGAGGGTAATCCCGATGTTCCCCTACCAAAACGAAAGGAAACCTGACTGCCCGGGACTACTCGAGCGAGTTCCTGAGGTCCCTGTCGCAACTCGAGAAAGGACCGAAGCTTCCCACCGAAACAAGAAAAAAACCACAAGTTTCTGCACTCAAGATGAGATGGGGAAAATTTCCCCTGCAGAGTCTCAGGAGAAATCCAACATTCCCGCGAATGGGTACTTGACACCCTTTATGCAACTCAAGACATTCCCTGACATAGCTGTCCATACTGGAGAGGAGAAAACAGTTTTTGGACTCAAATTTAGATGAGGCCCTATTCCCATTACACGCCTCGAGAGCATTCCCGATGTTCCCCTACCAGAAAGAAAGGAGACCTGACTTCCCACGGACTACTTGAGTGAGTTCCGGAGGTCGCTGTCACATTCGAGAAGGGCCCCAAGCTTCCCACCGCAACAAGAGAGAAACCACAAGATTCTGCACTCAAGGTGACATGAGGAAAATCTCCCCTGCAGAGTCTCAAGAGAAATCCCACATTCCCGCTTGAAACACGAACGGGTAATAGACACCTTTTATGCGACTCAAGACATTCCCTGACATAGCTGTCCGTACTTGAGAGGAGAACACAATTGATGGACTCAATTTTAATTAGGCCTTATTCCCCTTCCACGCCTCTCTTGTATCCCCATGTTCCCCTACCAATTCGAAAGGAGACCTGACTTCCCAGGGACTACACGAGCGAGTTCGTGAGGTCCCTGTCGCAGCTCGAGAAGGACACCAAGCTTCACGCCGCAACTGGAGAAAAACCACAAGATTCTTCACTAAAGGTGAGATGAGGAAAATTTCCCCCGCAGCATCTAAAGAGAAATCCCACATTCCAGCTTGAAATGCGAACGGATACTTGACACCCTTTATGCGACTCAAGACATTCCCTGACATAGCTATCCACACTTGAGAGGAGAGCACAATTTATGGACTCAACTTTAGATGAGGCCCTATTCCCATTCCACGTTTCGAGAGTAATCCCGATGTTCCCCTACCAAAACAAAAGGAGACCTGACTTCCCAGGGACTACACGAGCGTGTTCTTGAGCTCCCTTTCCCAACTCGAAAAGGAACTCAAGCTTTGTGCCGCAACTGGAGAAAAACCACAAGATTCTGCACTCAAGTTGAGATCAGGAAAATCTCCCCTGCAGAGTCTCAAGAGAAATCCCACATTCCTGCTTGAAACGCGCTCAGGTACTGGACACCCATTATGCGACTCAAGACATTCCCTGACATAGCTGTCCCCACATGAGAGGAGAACACAATTTTTGGACTCAACATTAATGAAGCGCTACTGCCCTTCCATGATTTGAGAGTAATGCTGATATTCCCCTGCCAAAACGAAAGGAGACCTGACTTACCAGGGACTACATGAGCGAGTTCCTGGGGTCTGTTTCGCAACTCGAGAAGGTCCCCAAACTTCCCGCCGCAACTTGAGATAACCCACAATATTCTGCACTCAACGTGAGATGATGAAATTTCCCCCGGGCAGAGTCAAGAGAAATCCCAAATTCCCGCTTGAAACGCTAATGGATACTTGACACCCTTCATGTGACTCAAGTCATTCCCTGATATTGCTGTCCCCAAATGAGAGGAGAACACAATTTATAGACTCAACTTGAGATGAGGCCCTATCCCCATTCTATGCCTCTAGAGTAATACCGATGTTCCCTTACCAAACGAAAGACCTGACTTCCAAGGGACTACAGGAGCGAGTTCCTGAGGTCCCTATCAGAACTCAAAAAGGAACCCAAGCTTCCCACCGCAACTCGAGAAAAACCACAAAATTCTGCACTCAAGGTGAGATGAGGAAAATTCCCCCTGCAATCTCAAGAGAAAATCCACATTTCCACTTGAAACGCTAGCGGGAACTTGGCACCCTTTATGCGACTCAATACATTCCCTGACATAGCTGTCCTCAATTGAAAGGAGAACACAATTTATGGGCCAACAAAGATGAGGCACTATTCCCATTCCACGCCTTGATAGTAATACCAATATTCCCCTACCAACATGAAAGGAGACCTGACTTCCCAGAAACTACACGATCGAGTTCTTGAGGTACCTGTTGGAACTCGAGAAGGACCCCAAGCTTCCCGCTGCAACTCGAGAAAACCCACAAGATTCTGCACTCAAGGTGAGATGGGGAAAATTTCCAATGCAGAGTCTCAGGAGAAATCCCACATTCCCTCTTGAAACGCAAACGGGTACTGGAAACATTTTATGCGACTGAAGACATTCCCTGACATAGCTGTCCCCACTTGAGAGGAGAACACAATTTATGGACTCAACTTTAGATGAGGCCCTATTCCCATTCCATGCCTCAAGAGTAATCCGTATGTTCACCTACCAAAACAAAAGGAGTTGTGACTTCACAGGGACTACATGAGCGAGTTCAAGAGGTCCCTGTCGCAAATCGAGAAGGACCCAAAGCTCCCCGCCGCAACTCGAGAGAAAACACAAGATTCTGCACTCAAGGTGAGATGGGGATAATTTCCAATGCAGAGTCTCAGGAGAAATCCCACATTCCCTGATGAAACGCAAATGGGTACTGGACACCCTTTATGCCACTCAAGACATTCCCTGACACAGCTGTCCCCACTTGAGAGGAGAACACAATTTATGGACTCAACTTTAATGAAGCCCTATTGCGCTTCCACTCCTTGAGAGTAATCACGATATTCCCCTACAAAAACGAAAGGAGACCTGACTTCCCAGGACTACACTAGCTAGTTCCTGACGTCCCTGTCGCAAATCGAGAAGGGCAAAGCTTCCTCCCACTACACGTGAAAAACCACAAGATTCTGCACTCAAGGTCTGATGAGGAAAATTTCCCCTGCAGAGTCTCAAGAGAAATCCCACATTCCCGTGAGAAATGCGATCGGATACTTGACATACTTTAGGCGACTCAAGACATTCCCTGACAAAGATAGCCATACTTGAGAGGAGAACACAATTTATGGTCTCAACTTTAGATGAGGCCTTATTCCCCTCCACACCTTGAGAGTAATCCCGATATTCCCCTACAAAAACGAATGGAGACCTGACTTCCCAGGGACTACAGAGCGAGGTATTGAGGTTCCTGTAGCAAATCGAGAAGGGCCCCAAGCATCCTGCCGCAACTTGAGAAAAACCACAAGATTCGGCACTCAAGGTGAGATGAGGAAAATTTCCCCTGCAGAGTCTCAAAAGAAATCCCACATATCCGCTTGAAATGCAAACGGGTACGTGACACCCTTTATGCGACTAAAGACATTCCCTGACATAGCTGTCCGTACTTGAGAGGAGAACACAATTTATGGACTCAACCATAGATGAGGCCCTATTCCCATTCCACGCCTTGAGTGTAATCCCGATGTTCCCCTACCAAAATGAAAGGAGACCTGACTTCCCAGGGACTACACAAGCGAGTTCCTGAGGTCCCTGTCGAAACTCCAGAAAGACCCCAAGATTCCCGCCGCAACTCGATAAAAATCACAAGATTCGGCAGTAAAGGTGTGATGAGGAAAATTTCCCATGCAGAATCTCAAGAGTAATCCAACATTCCCGCTTGAAACGCGAATCATCACTTGACACCTTTTATGCGACTCAAGACTTTCCCTGACATAGCTCTTGCCACTTGAGAGGAGAACACAGTTTACGGACTCAACTTTAGATGAGGCCCTATTCCCATTCCACCCCTCGAGAATAATCCTGATGTTCCCCTAATAAAAAAAAGGAGAACTGACTTCCCAGTGACAACACGAGCGAGTTCCTGAGGTCCTGTCGCAACTCGTGAAAGACCCTAAGCTTCCCGCCGCAACTTGTGAAAAACCACAAAATTCTGCACTCAAGGTGAGATGAGGAAAATTACCCCTGCAGAGTTTCAAGAGAAATCCCACATTCCCGCTTGAAATGCGAACGGGTACTTGACACCCTTTATGAGACTCAAAATATTCCCTGACATAGCTGTCCCCACTTGAGAGGAGAACACACTCTTTGGACGCAACTTTAGATGAGGCCCTATTCCCTTTCCATGCCTTGAGAGTAATCCTGATGTTCCCCTTCTAAACAAAAGGAGATCTGTTTTCCCAGGGACTACACCATCGACTTCCTGAGGTCCCTGTCGCAACTCGAGAAGGACTCCAAGCTTCCCGCCTCAATTCGAGAAAAACCACAAGATTCTGCACTCAAGGTGAGATGAGGAAAATTTCCCCTGTATAGTCTCAAGAGAAATCCCACATTGGCGCTAGAAACGCGAACGGGTACTTGACACACTTTAGGCGACTCAAGACATTCCATGACAAAGCTGTCCATACTTGAGAGGAGAACACAATTTATGAACTCAACTTTAATGAGGCCCTATTTCCCTTCAGGGCCTCGCTAGTAATTCCGAATTCCCCTACCAAAAGGAAAGGAGATCTGACTTCAAAGGGACTACAGAGCCAGGTACTGAGTCCCTGTCGCAAATTGAGAAGGGCCCCAAGCTTCCCACCACAACTTGAGAAAAACCACAAGATTCTGCACTCAAGGTGAGATGAGGAAAATCTCACCTGCAGAGTCTCAAGAGAAATCCCACATTCCCACTTGAATGGCTAATGGGTACTTGACACCCTTTATGCGACTCCAGACATTTTCTGACATAGTTGTCAATACTTGAGAGTAGAAAACAATTTATGGCTTAAAATTTAATGATGTCCTATTTCCCTACAACGCACCGCTAGTAATTCTGACGTTCCCCTACCAAAACGAAAGGAGACCTGATTTCTCAGGGGCTACATGTGCGAGATCCTGAGGTCCCTGTCGCAACTCGAGAAGGACTCCAAGCTTCCCACCTCAACTCGAGAAAAACCACAAGATTCTGCACTCAAGGTGAGATGAGGAAAATTTCCCTTGTAGAGTCTCAAGAGAAATCCCACCTTTCCGCTAGAAACGCGATCGGGTACTTGACACACTTTAGGCGACTCAAGACATTCCCTGACAAAGATTACCATACTTGATAGGAGAACACAATTTATGGTCTCAACTTTAGATGAGGCCTTATTCCCCTTCCACGCCTTGAGACTAACCCCGATATTCCCCTACGAAAACGAGAGGAGATCTGACTTCCCAGGGACTACACAAGCGAGTTCCTGATGTCCCTGTCGCAACTCCAGATAGACCCCAAGCTTCCCGCCGCAACTCGAGAAAAAACACAAGATTCGGCAGTAAAGGAGAGACGAGGAAAATTTCCAATGCATAGTATCAAGAGTAATCCAACATACCCGCTTGAAACGCGAATCGGTACTTGACACCGTTTATGCCACTCAAGAATTTTCCTGACTTAGCTGTCGCCACTTGAGAGGAGAACACATTTTATGGACTCAAATTTAGATGAAGCCCTATTCCCATTGCACGCCTCGAGAATAATCCCGATGTTCCCCTACCAAAACGAAAGGAGACCTGACTTCCCAGGGACTGTACGAGCGAGTTCCTGAGGTGCCTGTCGCAACTCGAGAAGGACCCTAAGCTTCCCGTCGCAACTCGAGAAAAACCTCAATAATCTCTATTCAAGGTGAGATGAGGAAAATTTCCCCTGCAGTCACAAGAGAAATCCCACATTCCCGATTGAAATGCTTTTGAGCACTTGACACCCTTTATGCGACCCAAGACATTCCCTGACATAGCTGTTCCCTCTTGATTAGAGAACACAATTTATGGCCTTAAGTTTAGATGAGGCCTATTCCCATTCCATGGCTCGATAGTAATCCCGATGTTCCCCTACCAAAACGAAAAGAGACTTGAATGCCCAGGGACTACAAGAGCGTGTTTTTGAGGTCCCTTTCGTAACTCGAGAAGGACCCCAAGCTTCCTGCTGCAACAAGAGAAAAACCAAAAGATTCTGCACTCAAGGTGACATGAGGAAAATCTCCCCTGCGGAGTCTCAAGAGAAATCTCACATTCCCGCTTGAAATGCGAACGGGTACTTGACACCCTTTATGCGACACAAGACATTCCCTGACATAGCTGTCCGTACTTGAGAGTAGAACACAATATATGAAATCAACTTTAATGAGGCCCTATTTCCCTTCCAGGCCTCGCTAGTAATCCCGAATTCCCCTACCGAAAGGAAAGGAGACCTGACTTCCCAGGGACTACAGAGCGAGGTACTTAGGTCCCTGTCGCAACTCGAGAAAGGACCCAAGTTTCCGGCCGCAACTTGAAAAAAATTACAAGATTCTGCACTCAAGGTGAGATGAGGAAAATCTCCCCTGCAGAGTCTCAAGAGTAATCCCACATTCCCGCTTGAAACACGAACGGGTAATTGACACCCTTTATGCGACTCAAGACATTCCCTGACATAGCTGTCCCCACTTGAGAGGAGAACACAATTTATTGACTCAACTTTAGATGAGGCCCTATTCCCATTCCACAGCTAGAGAGTAATCCCAATGTTCACCTACCAAAAGGAAAGGAGACCTGATTTCCCAGGGGCTACACGAGCGAGATCCTGAGGTCCCTGTGGCAACTCGAGAAGGACCCCAATCTTCCCCCCTCAACTCGAGAAAAACCACAAGATTCTGCACTCAAGGTGAGATGAGGAAAATTTCCCCTGAGGAGGCTCAAGAGAAATCCCACATTCGCGCTACAAGCGCGAACGGGAACTTGACACACTTTAGGTGACTCAAGACATTCCCTGACAAGCTGTCCATACTTGAGAGGAGAACACAAATTACGGACTCAACAGTAATGAAGCCCTATTCCCCTTCCAGGCCTCGCTAGTAATCCCGAATTCCCCTCCCGAAACGAAAGGACAGCTGACTTCCCAGGGACTACAGAGTGAGGTACTGAGGTCCCTGTCGCAACTCGAGAAGGGACCCAAGTTTCCCGCCACAACTTGAGAAAAACCACAAGATTCTGCACTCAAGGTGAGATGAGGAAAATTTCCCCTGCAGAGTCTCAAGAGAAATCCCACATATCTGCTTGAAACGCGAACGGGTACGTGACACCCTTTATGCGACTAAAGACATTCCCTGTCATAGATATCCCCACTTAAGAGGAGAACATAATTTATGGACTCAACTATAGATGAGGCCCTATTCCCATTCCACGCCTCGAGTGTAAACCCAATGTTCTCCTACCAAAATGAAAGGAGACCTGACTTCCCAGGAACTACACCAGGGAGTTTCTGAGGTCCCTGTCGGAACTCCAGAAAGACTCCAAGATTCCCGCCCCAACTCAATAAAAATCACAAGATTCGGCAGTAAAGGTGTGATGAGGAAAATTTCCCATGCAGAATCTCAAGAGTAATCCAACATTCCCGCTTGAAACGCGAATCATCACTTGACATCCTTTATGCGACTCAAGACTTTCCCTGACATAGCTCTTTTCACTTGAGAGGAGGACAGAGTTTATAGACTCCACTCTAAATGAGGCCCTATTCCCATTCCAAGCCTCGAGAGTAATCCTGATGTTCCTCTAATTAAAAAAAGGAGAACTGACTTCCCAGTGACAACATGAGCGAGTTCCTGAGGTCCTGTCGCAACTCGAGAAGACCCCAAGCTTCCCGCCGCAACTCGAGAAAAACCACAAAATTCTGCACTCAAGGTGAGATGAGGAAAAGTTCCCCTGCAGAATCTCAAGAGAAATCCCACATTCCCGCTTGAAACGCGAAAGGGTTTTTGACACCCTTTATGAGACTCAAAATATTCCCTGACATACCTGTCCCCACTTGAGAGGAGAACACAGTTTATGGACTCAACTTTAGATGAGGCCCTATTCTCATTCCACGCCTCGAGAGTAATCCTAATGTTCCACTAACAAAACGAAGGAAGAGCAGAGTTTCGAGGAACACACGAGCGAGTTCCTGAGGTCCATGTCGCAACTCGAGAAGGACACCAAGATTTCCGCCGAAACTCGAGAAAAACCACAATATTCTCTACTCAAGATGAGGTGAGGAAAATTTCCCCTGCATCGTCTCAAGAGAAATCCCACATTCCTGATTGAAATGCAGTCGGGCACTTGACACCCTTTATGCGACTCAAGACATTCCTTGACATAGCTGTCCCCACTTGAGAGGAGAACACACTTTTTGGACGCAAATTTAGATGAGGCCCTATTCCCTTTCCACTCCTTGAGAGTAATTCCTATGTTCCCCTACCTAAAGAAGAGGAGGTCTGACTTCCCAAGGCCTACACCATTGACTTCTTGAGGTCCTGTCGCAACTCCAGAAAGACCCCAAGCTTCCCGCCGCAACTCGAGAAAAAACACAAGATACGGCAGTAACAGAGAGATGAGGAAAATTTCCAGTGCATAGTATCAAGAGTAATCCAACATACCCGCTTGAAACGCGAATCGGTACTTGACACCGTTTATGCCACTCAAGAATTTCCCTGACTTAGCTGTCGCCACTTGAGAGGAGAACACATTTTATGGACTCAAATTTAGATGAAGCCCTATTCCCATTGCACGCCTCGAGAATAATCCCGATGTTCCCCTACCAAAACGAAATTAGACCTGACTTCCCAGGGACAATAGGAGTGAGTTCCTGAGGTCCCTGTCGCAACTCGAGAAGGACCCCAAGCTTCCTGCCTCAATTCGAGAGAAACCACAAGATTCTGCACTCAAGGTGAAATGAGGAAAATTTCCCCTGTAGAGTCTCAAGAGAAATCCCACATTTGCGCTACAAACGCAAACGGGTACTTGACACACTTTAGGCAACTCAAGACATTCCCTGACAAAGCTGTTCATACTTGCGAGGAGAACACAGTTTATGGACTCAACTTTAGATGAGGCCCTATTCCCATTCCATGGCTCGATAGTAATCCCGATGTTCCCCTACCAAAACGAAAGGAAACTTGAATTCCCATGGACTACAAGAGCGTGTTTTTGAGGTCCCTTTCATAACTCGAGAAGGACCCCAAACTTCCCGCCGCAACAAGAGAAAAACCACAAGAGTCTGCACTCAAAGTGACATGAGGAAAATCTCCCCTGCAGAGTCTCAAGAGAAATCTCTCATTCCCGCTTGAAATGCGAACAGGTACTTGACACCCTTTATGCGACTCAAGACATTCCCTGACAAAACAGTCCCCACTTGAGAGGAGAACATAATTTATGAACTCAACAGTAATGAAGGCCTATTTCCCTTCCAGGCCTCACTAGTATTCCCGAATTCCCCTACCAAAACGAAAGGAGGCCTGAGTTCCCAGGGACTACAGAGCGAGATACTGAGGTCCCTGTCGCAACTCGAGAAGGGCCCCAAGGTTTCCGCCGCAATGTGAGAAAAACCACAAGATTCTGCACTCAAGGTGAGATGAGGAAAATTTCCCCTGCAGAGTCTGAAGAGAAATCCCACATTCCCGCTTGACACGCGAAAGAGGAACTGATACCCTTTATGCGACTCAAGACAATCATGATATCGCTGTCCCTACTTCAGAGGACAACACAATTTATGGACTCAAATTTAGCTGATCCCTATTTTCATTCACGCCTCGAGAGTAATCTCGATGTTCGCCTATGAAAACAAAAGTAGACCTGACTTCCCAGGGACTAAGCTCGCGAGTTTCTGAAGTCCCTGTCGGAAATCAAGTAGGGCCAAAAGCTTCCCGCTACAAAACGAGAAAAAACACAAGATGCTGCACTCAAGGTGAGAGGAGGAAAATTTCCCATGCAGAGTCTCAAGAGAAATCCCACATTCACGCATGAAACTATAACGGGTACTTGACACCATTTCTGTGACATAAATAGGACCCTTACTAAGCAGTCCCCACTGGAGTGGAGCGCACAATTAATGGACTCATCTCTAGATGTGTCCCAATTCACATTCAATGCCTCGAGAGAAATCCCGAAGTACCCTTTGCAACAGGAAAGGAGACCTGACTTCCCTGGGGCTACACAAGCGAGTTCCTGAGATCCCCGTCTCAACCCAAAAGGGACCCCAAGCTTTCAGCTGCAATTCGAGAAAAATCACAAGAGTCTCTCCTCAATGCGAGATGAGGAATATTTCTGCTGCAGAGTCTCAAGGGAAATCACCTTCCCGCTTGAAATTGGAAGGGGTACTTGACACCTTTTCTGCAACCATAAAAGTTCCCTGACTAAGCTGTCCTTACTGGAGAGGAGCACACAATTTACGGACTCATACCTAGATGACTTCCAATTCCCATTCCACGCCTCGAGAATAATCGCGAAGTTTCCCTTCCAACACGAAATGAGACGTGACTTCCCTGGGGCAACACGAGCGAGTTACTGAGGTCCCCATCAAAACTCGAGAAGGACCCCTAGTTTCCCCCCGCATCTCGTGAAAAACCACAAGATTGTGCACTCAACGTGAGATCAGGAAAATTTCCCTTGCAGAGTTTCAAGAGAAATCCCACCTTCTCCCTTTAAACTTCAACGTGTACTTGACACCCTTTATGAGATTCAAGACATTCCCTGATATTGCTTTCCCCACTTGAGAGGAGAACACAATTTATGGACTCAACTTTAGATGAGGCCCTATTCTGTTTCCACACCTTAAGAGAAATCCCAATGTTCCCCTACCAATATGAAAGGAGAACTGACTTCCCAGCGAGTACACGAGCAAGTCCCTGAGTTCCCTGTCGCAACTCGAGAAGGAACGCATGCTTCCCGCCACAACTCGAGAAAAAACACGAGATTCTTCACTCACGGTGTGATGAGGAAAATTTCCCCTGCAGAGTCTCAAAAGAAATCCCACATTCCCGCTTAAACTCGAATGGGTACTTGACACCATTTCTGTGACATAAATAGGACCCTTACTAAGCAGTCCGCACTGGAGAGGAGCACGCAATTAACGGACTCATCTCTAGATGTGTCCAAATTCATATTCCATGCTTCAAGAGAATTCCTGAAGTACCCTTTCCAACAGGAAAGGAGACCTGACTTCCCTGGGGCTACACGAGCGAGTTCCTGAGATCCCCATCGCAACGCGAAAGGGACCCCAAGCTTTCAGCTGCAACTCGAGAAAAACCACAAGATTCTCTCCTCAATGCGCGATGAGGAATATTTCTGCTGCAAAGTCTCAAGCGAAATCACACATTCCCGCTTGAAACTCGAAAGAGTACTTGAAACCCTTTCCGCAACACAAAACGTTACCTGACTATGCCGTCCCCACTGGAGAAGAGCACACAATTAACGGACTCAACGCAAGATGAGACCCAAATCACATTCCACAGCTTGAGCGGAATAACGAGGTTCCCCTTCCAGTACAATTGGAGACCTGACGTCCCTCGGACAGCACGAGTGAATTCCTGAGGTCCCCATCGCAATTGAGAAGGAGCTGAAGCTTCCGGCCTCATCTTGAGAAAAACCACCAGATTGTGCACTCAAGGTGAGATGAGGAAAATTTCCCCTGCAGAGTCTCAAGAGAAATCCCACATTCCCGCTTGAAACTCAAATGGATATGCGACTCAAGACATTCCCTGACATAGCTCTCCCCACTTAAGAGGAGAACACAATTTATGGACTCAACTTTAGATGATCCCCTATTCCCATTCCACGCCTAAAGAGTAATCTCGAAGTTCCCCTATCAGAAGAAAGGAGACCTGACTTCCCTTGGGCTACACTAGCCAGTTCCTGAGATCCCCGTCTCAACCTGAAAGGGACCCCAAGCTTTCAGCTGCAACTCGAGAAAAACCACAAGATTCTCTCCTCAATGCGAGATGAAGAACATTTTTCCTGAAGAGTCTCAAGAGAAATCACACATTCCCACTTGAAACTCGAAAGAGTACTTGAAACATTTTCTGTGACACAAAAAGTTCCCTGACTATGTCTTCCCCACTGGAGAGGAGCACACAATTTACAGACTCAATATTTCATGAGGCCCTATTCCCATTCCATGCTTCGAGAGTAATCCCGAAGCTCTTCTTGCAAAACGAAAGGAGACATGACTTCGCTGAAGCACCACGAGTGAATTCCTGAGGTCCCCGGCGCAAATTCACAGGGTCCCCAAGCTTCCTGCCACAACTTGAGAAAAACTACAAGATTCTACCTTAAGTGTGAGATGAGAAATTTTCCGCTGCAGAGTCTCAAGAGACATCCCATATTTCCGCTTGAAACTCTTACAGGTACTTGACACCCTTTATGTGACTCAAAAAGTTCCATGAATTGGCTGCCTGCACAGAGAGGAGAACACAATTTACAGACTGATTCCTCGATGAGGCCCTATTCTCTCGATGACTCCAGTTAATCCAGAAACTCTCTTGCAACACGAAAGGAGACCTGACTTCCCTGAAGCAACACGAACGAGTTCCTGTGGTCCCCGATGTAGCTCGAGACAGACCATATGCTTAGTGCAGCAACTCGAGAAAAATCAAAAGATTCCCCATCAATGCGAGATGAGGAATATTTCTGCTGCAAAGTCTCAAGAGAAACCCCACATTCCCGGTTTAAATTTGAACGGATAGTTGACACCCTTTCTGCGACACAAAAAGCTCCCTGATTAAGCCGTCCCCACAGGAGAGGAGCACACATTTAACGGATTCATCTCTAGATGAGGCCCAATTCCCATTCCACGCCTCGACAGGAATCTCTAAGTTGCCCTTCCAACACGAAAGGAGACCTGACTTTCCAGGGTCCATGGGAGCGAGTTCCTGAGGTCCCCGTCCCAATTCGAGAGGGACTCCAAGGTTCCCACCGCAACTCAAGAAAAACCACAACATTCTGCCCTCAAGGCATGATGAGGGACTTTTCTGCTGCAGAGTCTCAAGAGATATCCCACATTTCCGCTTGAAACTCGTACGGGTACTTGACACTCTTTATGCAACCCAAAACGTTCCCTGACATAGCTGTCCCCAGTACTGAGGAGCACACAATTTCCGGACTCAAACTTTGGTCATGCCCTGTTCCCATTCCTCGCCTCAACAGTAATCCCGAAGCTGTCCTTGCAACACGAAAGGAGAACTGATGTCCCTGAAGACCACGAGTGAGTTCCTGAGGTCCCCGTCGCAATTCGATAGGGACCACAAGCTTCCCGCCACAACTCAAGAAAAACCAAAAGATTCAACCCTCAAGGCGAGATGAGGATCTTTTCCAATGCAGAGTCTCATTAAAATTCCACATTCCCGCTTGAAACTCGAAGGGGTACTTGACACCCTTTATGCGACTCAAAACTTCCCCAACATAACCGGCCCCACTGAGGAAGAGCACACAATTTACCTACACAACGCTAGATTCGGCCCTATTCCTCTGCTGCGCCATGGGAAGAATACCGTGGTTCCGTTCCAATGCGAAAGGAGACCCTACTTCCCAGGGACAACACCAGCAATATCCTGAGATCCCCATCGTAACTCGAGAGAGACTACAAAGTCCCCACCGCAACTGGAAAAAAACCAAAAGATTCGGCCATCAATGCGAGATGAGGAAATTTTCTGCTACAATGTCTCAAGAGAAATGCCACATTCCCGCTTGAAACTCGTAGGAGGAATTGACACCATTTATGCGACTCAAAACTTCCATGATATAACCGGTCCCACTCAGCAAGAGCACACAATTTACCTACACAATGCTAGATTCGGCGCTATTCCTCTGCTGTGCCATGGGAAGAATACTGTGGTTCCCCTTCCAACACGAATGGAGACCAGACTTCCCTGGGACAACACGAGAGAGTTCCTGAGGTCCCCGTAGCAACTCCTGAGGACCCAGGAGCTTCCCGCCGTAACTCGAAATAAACCACAGGATTCCCCATCAATGAGAGATAAGGAAGTGTTCTGCTGCAGAGTCTCAAGAGAAATCCCACAATGCCGCTTGAAACTCGTAGGGGTACCTGACACCTTTTATGCGACTCAAAAAGTTCCCAGACATAGCTGTCCCCACAGGAGAGGAGAACACAATATACAGACTCATTCTTAGATGAGGCCCTATTCCCATTCCACGCCTGGAGAGTAATCCCGAAGCTCTCCTAGCAACACGAAAGGAGACCTGACTTCCCTGAAGCAATATGAGTGAGTTCCTGAGGTCCCGGTCATAACTCGTGATAGACTACAAGCTTCCCACCACAACTTGAGAGAAATCACAAGATTCCCCCATCAATGTGACATGAGGAACTTTTCTACTGCAGAGTCTCAAGAGAAATCCCACATTCTCGCTTGAAACTCGAACTGCTACTTGACACCCTTTCTGTGACACAAAAAGCTTCCTAATTAAGCCAAACCCACAGGGGAATAGCACACAATAACGAACTCATCTCTATATGAAGCTCAATTCCCATTCCACGCCTCCAGAGGAATCCTGAAATTCCTCTTCCAACATGAAAGGAGACCTGGCTTTCCTGGGGAAACACAAGCGAGTTCCTCAGTTCCCCATCACAATTCGAGAGGGACCCGAAGCTTCCCGCCAAAACTCGAGGAAAACCAGAAAATTCTGCCCTCAAAGCGTGATGAGGAACATTTCCGTTGCAGATTCTCAAAAGAAATCCCACATTCCAGCTTCCAACATGACAGGTAATTTTACATCCTTTATACGACTCAAAAATTACACCGACATACCCCGCCCCAGTCGAGAGGAACACTGAGTTTCTTGCCACAACTGACAAAGTGCCCCGTTATACAGTCTTGTTTTCCAGATGACAGTCGATTCACCTGCTTTGTCTGGAATGGAATCCGGACGTTTCCGTCGCACCCTAGGAGGAGGCCAGGACCACCTTGAAGCTAGGGAGGATCCACAGGGTTTCAAAACACAATTGGAAAAGGAACCGATGTCCCCACCCACTAAAGATATTGTATGATTCCACGGCACAGATACAAATGTATCCTCGAGTATCAACTCACAAAAAGAATGGAGACCTGACTCCCAGAGAATTCTCGATACAATCTCCAGTTACAAATTCAACTCGATTGTGGTCTAACACCCCTTTTACAAATCGAGAAGAAAGTGGAGTTCCATGCCTGAACACGAGAAGAGCCCCAGGTGCATGTTGAGAGCAACTCCAAGATGCATATCCCCACTGGAGAGGAACACACAGTTGACAAAATCGACACTAGATATGGCCCTATTCATCTGCTGAGTTTGGAGAGGAATCCCGAGGTTCCCCTTCCAACATTACAGGAGACCTTCCTTCACTGGGGCAACAAGAGTGATTTCCTGAGGTCCTCGTGACAACTCTAGAAGAACCCCAGGCTTCCCGCCGCAACTCGAGAAAAGCCACAAGACTCCCCCACCAATGTGAGATGAGGAAATTTTCTGCTGCAGAGTCTCAGGAGAAATCCCACATTCCCGCTTGAAACTCAAATGGGTACTTGACACCGTTTAGGTGACTCAAAAAGTTCCCTGACATAGCAGTCTCCAGTGCTGTGGAGCACACAATTTATGGACTCAATGTTATATGAGGCCCTATTCCCATTCCACCCTTCGAGAGTAATCCCGAAGCTCTTCTTGCAAAAAGAAAGGAGACCTGACTTCGCTGAAGCAACAAAAGCGAATTCCTGAAGTCCCCGGTGCAACTAGAGAGGGACCCCAAGCTTCCCGGCACAACTCGAGAAAAAACACAAGATTCTACCCTCAATGTGAGATGAGAAAATTTTCCGCTGCAGAGTCTCAAGAGAAATCGCACATTTCCGCTTGAAATTCTTACGGGTACTTGACACCCTTTATGCGACTCAAAACGTTCCATGATAAAGCTGCCCGCATCGAGAGGAGAACATAATTTACAGACTCATTCTTAGATGAGGCCCTATTCTCATTCCACGCTTCCAGAGTAATCCAGAAGCTCTCTTGCAACACAAAGGAAGAACTGACCTCCCTGAAGCAACATGAGCGAGTTCCTGAGGTCCCCGACGTAACCCGAGAGAGACCACATACTTCCCGCTGCAAAGCGAGAAAAATCAAAAGATTCCCCATCATTGCGAGATGAGGAATATTTCTGGTGCAAAGTCTCAAGAGAAACCCCACATTCCCGGTTTAAATTTGAACGGATACTTGACACCCTTTCTGCGACACAAAAAGCTCCCTGATTAAGTCGTCCCCACAGGAGAGGAGCACACAATTAACGGACTCATCTCTAGATGAGGCCCAATTCTCATTCCACGCCTCGACAGGAATCTCTAAGTTGCCCTTCCAACACGAAAGGAGACCTGACTTTCCAGGGTCCATGGGAGCGAGTTCCTGAGGTCCCCGTCCCAATTCGAGAGGGACTCCAAAGTTCCCACCGCAACTCAAGAAAAACCACAACATTCTGCCCTCAAGGCATGATGAGGGACTTTTCTGCTGCAGAGTCTCAAGAGATATCCCACATATCTGCTTGAAACTCGTACGGGTACTTGACACCCTTTATGCGACCCAAAACGTTCCCTGACATAGCTGTCCCCAGTATTGAGGAGCACACAATTTTCGGACTCAAACTTAGGTCATGCCCTGTTCCCATTCCACGCCTCGACAGTAATCCCGAAGCTGTCCTTGCAACACGAAAGGAGAACTGATGTCCCTGAAGACCACGAGTGAGTTCCTGATGTCCCCGTCAAAACTCGAGTGGGACCACAAGCTTCCCGCCACAACTTGAGCGAAACCAAAAGATCAGCCCTCAAGGCGAGATGAGGAACTTTTCCAATGCAGAGTCTCATTAAAATTCCACATTCCCGCTTGAAACTCGAAAGAGTACTTGACACCCTTTATGCGACTCAAAACTTCCCCAACATAACCGGCCCCACTGAGGAAGAGCACATAATTTACCTACACAACTCTAGATTCGGCCCTATTCCTCTGGTGAGCCACGGGAAGAATACTGCGGTTTCCGTTCAAACACGAAAGCAGGCCAGACTTTCCTGGGACAACACCGGCAATATCCTGAGATCCCCGTCGCAACTCAAGAGAAACTACAAGCTACCAACCTCAGCTGGACAAAAAACAAAAATTTCGCCCATCAATGCGAGATGAGGAAATTTTCTGCTGCAGAGTCTCACGAGAAATCCCACATTCCCGCTTGAAACTCGTTGGGGTACTTGACACCCTTTATGCGACACAAAAATTCCCTGACATAGCAGTCCCCATAGAAGAGGAGAACATAATATACAGACTCATTCTTAGATGAGGCCCTATTCCCATTCCACAACTCGAGGGTAATCCCGAAGCTTTCCTTGCAACACGAAAGGAGACCTGACTTCTAAGAAGCAAAACGAGCGAGTTCCGGAGGTCCCTGTCATAACTCTAGACAGACTACAGGCTACCCGCTGCTATGAGTTCCCCCTCCAAGCGAGGTAGGTCCTGAGGATAGAGCAAAGCTCCAAGGTAAAACCGACTATGACATCACAACAGGACAGGATACCTGACACCCATGATGAGGCTATAGACAAAGCCCTAATGAACGGCCTGATCACGACACGAGGACAGATTCCTCTTTTATAACTCGAAAGGAAAGCAGAATTCCATGCCTCAAATCGAAACGAAACCTGACCCCCCAGTAAAACCTTCGTTGCAACTCCGAGATCCCTGTCGCCACTGGAGAGGAACACACAGTTTACCGACTCAACGCTAGATGCAGCCCTATTCCTCTGCTGTGCCTAGAGAGGAATCCCGAGGTTTCCCTTCCAACATGATAGGAGACCTGACTTCCATGGGACAACACGAGAGTTTCTGAGGTCTCCGTCACAACTCGAGAAGAACCCCAAGCTTCCAGCCGCAACTCGAGAAAAACCACAAGATTATCCCTTCAATGCCAGATGAGGAAATTTTTCATTGCAGAGTCTCAAGAGAAATCCCACATTCCCGCTTGAAATTCGAATGGGTACTTGACACCCTTTATGCGACTCAAAAACTACCCGACAGAGCTGTCCCCACTGGAGAGGAGCACACGTTTTTCCGACTCAACAGCAGAGGAGGCCCTATTCCCATTCCACATCTCAAGAGAAATCCCGAAGTACCCCTTCCAAGATGACAGGAGACCTGAATTCCCTGAAGCAACACGAGCGATTTCCTAGGTTCCCTTCGCAACTGGAGAGAGATACCAAGCTTCCCTCCACAACTCGAGAGAAACAACAAGATTTTGCCCTAAAGGCGAGATAAAGAGCATTTCCGTTGCAGATTCTCAAGGGCAGTCCCACGTTCCCGTTGGAAACTCCAGAAGGTTCTTAACATCCTTTATGTGACTGAAAAATTACACCCACCTACCCCATCCCAATCAAGAAGAACACCGAGTTTCCTGCCACAACTGACAAAGTGCCCTGTTTCCAGTTCTCTTTTCCAGATGACAGTCGATCCCACTGCTATGTCTGGAATGGAATCCGGACATTCCCGTGGCACAGTACAAGGAGGCCAGTACCACCTTGAAACTCGGGAATATCCACAGGGTTTCAAAACACAATTGGAAAAGGTACCAGTGTCCCCACCCACTCGAGATATTGTCTGATTCCACTGAACAGATTCAAATGTATCCTCGAGGATCAACTCACAAGACGAGTGGAGACCTGACTCCCCGAGCATTCTCAATACAATCTCCAGGTACAAATTCAACTCGACTGTGGCCTAACACCCCTTTTACAAATCGAGAAGGAAGCGGAGTTCCAAGTCTGAAAACGAGAGGAGGCCTGACTCCCCAGGTGAAATTTGAGAGCAATCCTAAGAACTCTGTTGCTACTGGAGAGGAATGCTGAGTTAAACCGACGCGAATCTAGATGCAGACCTCTTTCTTTGCAGCAACGCCAAGGAATCCTAAGTTTCCTCTTGCAAATGGAAAGGAGTTCTGACTTCCCAAAAACAACACGGGAGGCTCCCTGATATTCCCGTCGTTACTCGAGTGGATCACCAAACTTCCCATAGCAACTAGAGCAAAACCTCAAGATTCCTCTTTCAAAGCAAGATGAGGTAATCTTTTTTTCCTGAAACACATAGACAGAAGTCCCGAGTTTCTTTTCCAAATTCGATATGAGGCTTGACTTCCTTGATGCAACTTAAGTGTCGCCCAGAGATACCCATCCCGATGAGAGAATAAAACTGAATTTCCCCACCACAATTTAAGAGAAGGCCTGTAATCACACCTCAGCTGAAGATAATGGGACATTCCACTTTCAAATGAAGAGGAATCCCAACTTCCTCTCACACCACTTGATGAGTCCTGTCACATCTACTGACACTCGAGGGCAACCAAATAGATACTGCAGCAAGGTCAAAGGACTCCGAGTTCACACTCAACTAGAGATGAGTCATGTTGTGTTTGCAGCAGCTCCAGTGGAACACGGAGTATCAACTCCTAACGTGATCGGAGGCATTAATCCCCCGCTGGGCCTCTCGAAAAAGTCCAAATTTCCCACTCAAACAGATAGCGGGCCTGATAATCCTTTTACAACTTGAGGGGAAATCTTAGTTCCCTCCTCAACGAAGACTAGGCCTGACTCCCCAGGGGAACTTTCATAGCAACCCCAAGATCCCTGTGGCCACTGGAGAGGAAAACTGAGTTTACCCTCTCAAGTCTAAATGTGGCCCTCATGCCCTGCAACGACTCGAAAGGAATCACGAAGTTCCACTTACAACACGACAGGAGACCTGACTTCCATGAGGCAAAACTAGCGAGTCACAGTGGTTCCCGTCGTAACTCGAGAAGACCTCCAAGCTTCAAGCCGCAATTCGAGAAAGCATGAAATTCTGCACTCCAGGTACATGTTGCCCCTATCCGCTAATTAAACTTTCTGGATGTTCCCGAAGAACAATAGCCAATCAGACTTTCTCTGTTTCCAGTGAAAAGGAACTCGGGTGCAGCCTCCCTTTCAGCACCGATCCCCAGGTCGGGTTGACAGGGTTCTGATCTTCCATCTGTCAGCCGCAGGCCACAGGTATCCTCGTTTGGCCTTGGCTGTGTGAGCAGCTGAAGGGAGTTTAGTCTCGGCAGGTGCCCAGCAGGCCTGTGGCTTCGGACCGCCAGAGGTGAGCATCTCAGCAGACAGAAACAACCGTGCCAGAAGTGGAGTGGGATCCACCCTGAGGGTGGGCACTGATCGCCAAGAGATGCTCCTGTGGGACTTTGATGGGTCCTGCACATTCTGAAAGAGATGGGAATCCCAGACCACCTGACTTGCCTCTTGAGAAACCTGTATGCAGGTCAGGAAGCAACAGTTAGAACTGGACATGGAACAACAGACTGGTTCCAAATAGGAAAAGGTGTACGTCAAGGTTGTATATTGTCACCTTGCTTATTTAACTTCTATGCAGAGTACATCATGAGGAACGCTGGGCTGGAAGAAGCATAAGCTGGAATCAAGATTGCTGGGAGAAATATCAATAACCTCAGATATGCAGATGACACTACCCTTATGGCAGAAAGTGAAGAGGAACTCAAAAGCCTCTTGATGAAAGTGAAAGAGGAGAGTGAAAAGGTTGGTTTGAAGCTCAACATTCAGAAAACAAAGATCATGGCATCTGGGCCCATCACTTGATGGGAAGTAGATGGAAAAACAGTGGAAACAGTGTCAGACTTTGTTTTATTGGGCTCCAAAATCACTACAGATGCTGATTGCAGCCATGAAATTAAAAGACGCTTGCTCCTTGGAAGGAAAGTTATGACCAACCTTGATAGTATATTAAAAAGCAGAGACATTACTTTGCCAACCAAGGTCCGTCTAGTCAAGGCAATGGTTTTTCCAGTGGTCATGTATGGATGTGAGAGTTGGACTGTGAAGAAGGCTGATCGCCGATGAATCGATGCTTTTGAACTGTGGTGTTGGAGAAGACTCTTGAGTGTCCCTTATACTGCAAGGAGATCCAACCAGTCCATTCTAAAGGAGATCAATCCTGGATGTTCATTGGAGGGACTGATGCTAAAGCTGAAACTGCAATACTTTGGCCACCTCATGCGATGAGTTGACTCACTGGAAAAGACTTTGATGCTGGGAAAGGTTGGGGGTGGGAGGAGAAGGGGACAACGGAGAATGAGATGGCTGGATGGCATCACCGACTCTGTGGACATGAGTTTGAGTGTACTCCGGGAGTTGGTGATGGACAGGGAGGCCTGGCGTGCTGTGATTCATGGGGTCGCGGAGAGTCGGACACGACTGAGCGACTGAACTGAACTGAACTGAACTGCACACTCTTCTCCCAGAGAGCGAGAGAGATGGCTATGGGCTCTGCTAGGCCCTCGGCTCCCTCTTGTGGTCCCGAAGGCTGGTTGTCACCATCTGGAGCACCTAGCTCTGAGATGATGACCACTGCCACCTGCACTGTGTTTCCCCTTGCCCGTGTATCCATGCGAAGTGTCAGGCCATCTCTGACCTACACGAGACATGTGCATTTCCTCTCATTGGACCTGCATATGTTTCTTCTCTTTCCTTCCCGATCACTGATTTTCTCGAGGATATGGGGGCCAAAAGGATGGTGGGTCTTTCTCTGGCTTTGTGCTCTGAGGAACACTTGTCCCTTTGTTGGTGTGGGTTTATCTTTCCATTTCTCCTGCCTGGTTTATTGTTGTGAGTTTGTTTGTTCTGGCAGAAGAACTCAGCATTTCCCTTGTGCCTGAGGAGTCCCAATTACCACAGCACTGCCTACCTGGAGATTTTGAGCACATTTGCCAAGAGGCTTCGTGTGGCAGATGACATCTTGAAAGGACCTACACTGTCCTTTCAGATACCCAAAGGCTCCTTCAAATGACATAGAAACGAGAATTCTAAAGTTTGGACTTCCAATATGTGGGGAGTCAGAAACTCCCCTGGAGAAGGGAAAAGCTACCCACTCCAGGATTCTGCTCTAGAGAATTCCACGGACTGTAGAATTCCTGGGGATGCCACGATTCTAACAATACTGAGAGACTGCAACTTTCAACTTCAGTCAGAGGAAAGTCCAGTTTCCTTTCATTTCAGTGATTGGCATTGATTGTGGCCTCAAAAGGATGGGAAGAAATGCAGAGAAAAGTAGACTCAATGTTGTCAGGAGGGGGAGAGAGGAACGGGGAGTGCTTGCCATGAATCTAGGCTTTGCTGGGAAGTGGGGGGAATAGAATGAGGGTGTCTGAATGTAGACAGTGGTGATGCTTACAGAGCATTGTGAAGGCCTCCATATTCCCAGATGGCTTCAAGGAAGGAAAATTTATTGATACACACTTATGAGCAAAATATACATAAAGCCACAAAAAACATAAAAGATGAGAAGAAAGATGCCTAGGAGGCTGATGAAAATCAGCTCAGGGGAAGGGAATTCAATCTCCCCTGGGTGGGGAGAGAGTGGACAGCGTCCACGGGGAACACACAGGGATGGAGGCTGCAGAGCCAACCGCACCCTTGGACCAGGTATTTGCCAAAAGTGCTCTGAGTCTATGTCCAGAAATGGGGCCTGTTCTCCCTGCAGGGGAGGGACAGAAATGGTGTGCGTCTGAGTCCTTGGCAGGAGCCAGGGCAGTCTGCCCCTGCCCAGGTGGTCACTCAGGCCCTGACTAGGGTTCTGCCGCCAAAGCCCAAGCAGGTGCAAGTGCACGTGGAGGTGGAGGTTCTGGAAGGTTGGGTAGGACATCAGGGCCTGGGGTTGGGGGTCCTGCAGGCACAGAGATCCAATGTGCTGAGGGTGCTGGCCAGTACCCGGCTGGCCCAGTGTCTTTGGGTGGGGACGTCTCAGGTCTCCATCTCCCCTCATTGGATCCCTGGGTCCTGCATCTGGAGCTCCCACCTCTGTAGGGACAGGTCTTGTTCGTGGAGGCTGGATGAGTTTGACGGCCAGAGTTAGAGCTTGGGGAAAAGAAGAGTTTGCCACAGGCCAGCCTTGCCATGTGCCTAAGTGGGCATGAAAGCTTCCTAGAGATGCGCTAAGAAGGCCCAGCATTGGTGCCTTCTCTACAGTCTCCAAGATGGGTGGTTTGAGTCCAGCCTTTGGTCCAGGCCCAGCCTCAGCTCTTGAGGACTCATCCCTGTGTGGCTCAGCACCGCCTCCCCACACTCACATGCAGCATCCCCAGCCGCCTCACCTCTGTGCTCTGCTGTGTTGGGTTCCAGGTCCTCCTGCTGCCTCCGAGGCAGGGCTTCTCAGCGCTCTGGTTTAGAGCTGGCTGTGCTGAGCTCAGTGGCAGCCTGAGACTGGGTACCTGGGTGTGTGCTGGGTGGTGTCTGTGCAGCAGGCCTTGCCCGCTTCCTCTTTATCGCCAGTTCGCCTGAGCCCTCCGTGGTCACGCTCACCTGGAGCCTGCACTGGGCCTCCAGGGCAGGGGGTGGTGCTCTGAAACCTCCCTCTTGGAGGTTGAAGGGGTGTGCACCTCAGGGGCCACCTCGGGTGGGACGCTATGCAATGATAGTGACCACTAGCCAGCCCTGCTTCAATATTTCTGAGCTGAGCCTGGACAAGATGTCTAAAGTTTCCGCCCGTCTGCCTTTCTGCTCCCAAAAAGAACAGATACGGGTGTCTGCTCAGTACCCACCGGGTAGGACGGAGACCCCCCATGAGTGTGTGAGGTCAGCCTGGGCACGCAGCTCTGCCTGGACACTCCCCATGCCACCCAGCCTTCTCTCCCCTGGGGTGTGGACACAAGCGACCCACGGGCTCCTGACCCACATGCGGCTGGGCTTGCCTGAGGCAGACACACCTCAAGAAACCCCCATCCACACACAAGGAAAGGCTTCAGGCTTCCCCATATGGGACGGGAGAGGTGGCCTCACCTGGCCTGGGTCTCCCCTGTTACCTTTCTGTTCCTTCGGGCAAAGGATCAGAGGCCTCTCTGGGCGCCCTGAGCCAGCGTCGACTGCGTTCCCACACACTCGGCCTGTGAGCTTGCCTGAGGCCCTGGCCTCTGAGCAGGGGCAAACAGCAGAACATCTTTACAGCAAGCGATCTGGCTGGGGGCTCCTCTCTGCTGGGGAGGCCTGGAAACCCGGGTTTCGGGTTCTGATGGGTTGTGTTTCCAGGAAGTGATATCATTTCCTGCTTTCGTGGCCAAGGTCCATTCCACAAAGTTCCCCAAGGGAACCTCTGTGTTTCTGGTTGTTCCCCCATGCCCTCAGGACACGTGCAGGCAAATTGACACCCACACAGCACAACCCACAGCCTTGAGGAGACCAGGGTGCAGCCAGGGCCTGAGCTCTGAGGACACAGCTGCTTTCAGCCCAGGCTCCTTCTTCTCAGAAGTGATGTGGCCCTGGGCAAGCCATGTGCCCCGCAGGGTTTCCACAGTCTCTCCATCTGCAGAGTGGGAATCACTTTCCCATTTCCTGCCTAGGTCTGTCAACCTACGAACAGCTCCAGTGCCTGTTCAAACTTTGGGTCGCTCTCACATGGAGCTAGGACACTGAGACTTCCCAATGGACGGATTCCACACAGGGCTGACCTAGCACAGAATGGGGCACAATCAGGCCTAGATGGGTTCTGAGACCTTCGAAGATGAAGTCCACTTCCTGCCTATTTCTTGACCGCAGCATTGGGAGGACCGGAAGGTAATATTCAGACATCTCCGCCTCTGATATCAACATTCCTCATCCTACTCAAATGTCGAACTCTGCCTCCAGGGGTGGTGGAGCCTGCCCCAACAGTGGCTCCTCGCATACTTGTTTTTGAGTCTCATCATCTTGGGTCATTTTCCCCCTTTCAGGGGGAATCGGCACTGTTACTTTTCCCAAACTCATGTGAGATTCATGCAAATACTGTGAAATCGATTCATTCACTCTCTCCATTGTTCACTCTCTCCCTTGTTCCCTCTCTTTCTTGACCTTTCCAAATTCAGTCTGTCTCTTCCTCTCTGTGTTTCTCCTCTGGATTCTTGCATGCCTGAGAAATGCATGTACACATGTATATTGTTGAACTTCAGTTCAGTTCAGTTCAGTTCAGCCGCTTAGTCGTGTCCGACTCTTAGCAACCCCATGAACCACAGCACGCCAGGCCTCCCTGTCCATCACCAACTCACGGAGTTCACTCAAACTCATGTCCATCGAGTCGGTAATGCCATCCAGCCACCTCATTCTCTGTCGTCCCCATCTCCTCCTACCTCCAATCGCTCGCAGCATCAGAGTCTTTTCCAGTGAGTCAACTCGTCACATGAGGTGGCCAAAGTGTTGGAGTTTCAGCTTTAGCATCAGTCCTTCCAATGAACACCCAGGATTGATCTCCTCTAGAATGGACTGGTTGGATCTCCCTGCAGTCCAAGGGACTCTCAAGAGTCTTCTCCAGCACCACAGTTCAAAAGCATCAATTCTTCGGCGATCAGCTTTCTTCACAGTCCAACTCTCACATCCATACATGACCACTGGAAAAACCATAGCCTTGACTAGACGGACCTTGGTTGGCAAAGTAATGTCTCTGCTTTTTAATATGCTATCTAGGCTGGTCATAACTTTCCTTCCAAGGAGTAAGTGTCTTTTAATTTCATGGCTGCAATCAGCAATCGCAGTGATTTTGGAGCCCAAAAAATAAAGTCTGACACTGTTTCGACTCTTTCTCCATCTATTTCCCAAGAAGTGATGGGCCCAGATGCCATGATCTTCGTTTTCTGAATGTTAAGCTTCAAGACAACCTTTTCACTCTCCTCTTTCACTTTCATCAAGAGGCCTTTGAGTTCCTCTTCACTTTCTGCCATAAGGGTGGTCTCATCTGCATATCTGAGGTTATTTATATTTCTTCTGACAATCTTGATTCCAGCTTGTGCTTCTTCCAGCCCAGCGTTCCTCATGATGTACTCTGCATAGAAGTTAAATAAGCAGGGTGACAATATACAACATTGACGTACTCCTTTTCCTATTTGGAACCAGTATGTTGTTCCATGTCCAGTTCTAACTGTTGCTTCCTGACCTGCATACAGGTTTCTCCAGAGGCAGGTCAGGTGGTCTGGGATTCCCATCTCTTTCAGAATGTTCCACAGTTTATTGTGATCCCACAGTCAAAGGCCTTGGCATAGTCAATGAAGCAGAAATAGATGTTTTTCTGGAAATCTCTTGCTTTCTCCATAATCCAGCGGATGTTGGCAATTTGATCTCTGGTGCCTCTGCCTTTTCTAAAACCTGCTTGAACATCTGGAAGTTCTTGATTCACATATTGCTGAAGCCTAGCTTAGAGAATTTTGAGCATGACTTTACTAGTGTGTGAGATGAGTGCAATTGTGCTGTAGTTTGAACATTCTTTGGCATTGCCTTTCTTTGTGATTGGAATGAAGAGTGATCTTTTCCAGTCCTGTGGCCATTGCTGAGTTTTCCAAATGTTCTGGCATATTGAGTGCAGCACTTTCACAGCATCATCTTTTAGGATTTGAAATAGCTCAATTGGAAATCCATCACCTCCACTAGCTTTGTTTGTAGTGATGCTCTCTAAGGCCCACTTGACTTCACATTCCAAGATGTCTGGCTCCAGGTGAGTGATCACGCCATCGTGATTATCTTCGTCGTGAAGATCTTTTTTGTACAGTTCTTCTGTGTATTCTTGCCACCTCTTCTTAATATCTTCTGCTTCTGTTAGATCCGTAACATTTCTGTGCTTTATCGAGCCCATCTTTGCATGAAATGTTCCTTTGATATCTCTAATTTTCTTGAAAAGATCTCTTGTTTTTCCTATTCTGTTGTTTTCCTCTATTTCTTTGCATTGATCGCTGGGGAATTGTTGACGTAGGGTGAGGCTTTAGGGTTTCATTTCAAGTGAGGTAAAGGTTTCGGGTTGGAGTTCGTGTTAGGGGAAAGGATATGTCTGGGGTTTGTTCTGGGAGATTTAATGGTGTGAGTTCTCAGTCTCTTTTATGAAGGAACCCCTTCTCCGATATTCTGCTTGCAAATATTCTTTTGTGTTCAGATTGTTACCATTTTGATAAGTGAATGCTTAGCTTTTCTGATGCAAAGCTGTTCAGTGGATGGAAGCAAGTTGGTGTCTTTTGGTTTCCTCTTTCCTTGACTTGAAGAAACCCAATTTTCTTCCCCCTCCCACACACGTGTTGAGAAGTCCCTGACATTAAGGAGCCAATGGCCCTTGTTTCTTTCCAGGAGTTTCTTCACTTCAGGTTTGTATTGACGTGTTTCCCTAAATCTGAAATGTTATGAGAACAATAGCTAATGTGATTGTTCAGATGGAACCATCTCCAATTCCCACGGCCTTTCGTTGCAGAGGCTCTAGTTCCCATTCGTATCCCCTCCCCTCCTTTGGCATTGATGAATTGACCGTTGATGCTTGGGTTTATTTCTGGAACCTCAATTCCATTCCATGTATCTGGTTCTGCGTGTTTGATTTCTTCCCAGTACCATGCTGTCCTGATGATCCTAGTGTGATACTCTAATTGGCTATCAGGCAGCCTGCTACGTACATTTCAGGGCTTTGTGGCAGATTGCACTGACTATTTTGACTCCTTTGTTTTTCCATAGATATTCTGGAATTCTTTGGTTATAATGACCTGAGAACACCCGTTGGTATTTTGAGAGGAATAGCTTGGAAACTCTGGATTGCCCCACGGTGGGGGTAGGGGGGAGGGGGAAGTGACATCATCTTACCAGGAGGAATTCCTCTGATCCGTGAGCACAGCTTATTTTCCATTGGATTGTTGGGCTTCACCTTCTTTCATCCATCTCTTGCAGTTCTCTGAGAAGTAGGGCTTCCCTCCTGGGTTAGATGGACTCCTAGCTATTGCCTTTCAGGGAATGTCACTGTCGGTGGGGTTGATAATTGCCTTCTTCTAAGCGTTTGCTGGAAGTGTTAGAAATGCCAAGGATTTTTCTTCCCCTTCCTCACTGTCCATTTCTCTGAGCCTCCAGGTAGAACAGGCCTATTCCAGGGTCCCACGGGGCTCGGGGAATGCAGCTAGACCGTATTTCTCAGGCCTCAGTGCTGGGCATCATCCGGTGTACTCTCCCTGTCCCTTCCTTCTCCTGGTGTCTCCTTCAGGCCCATTTGTGTTCATGTCATTTGTGTATTAAGAGCCAAATCCTGCCTAAGCTCTGTGTATGCAAACAGTTATCTCCCAGCTTGGGATGTGTCATTTGCGCTTTTCAGACGGTTTTTCCCAGAGTCCAAATCTTGGATTTGACAAAGTTCACTGTGTTCCCTTGTTACTCTTTGTGTAGTGCCTTTCTGTATTGTGTGTGAAGACACAGAACTCATGCTAATCTCTGCTCCATTTCCTTATGGATTTGTGAACCGTTTTGCATGGAACATATGTCTAGGAATCATTTCAAGTGCATTTGTTGAGAGGTGTCAAGTTTCCATGGACATGCATGTCATCCCCTCTGGTTTCCAAATGTGTTGCTCCTAAACTCTTTTGGATATCTTCTCAGAAAGATGGGTGTTTTTCAGCTTGCATTTCCACAGAAGAATGGATTCAGCAGTTCTAGCTCAGGGACGCTGTGTCCAGTGAAAAGGGAGTTGGTTGCGGCCTCCCTTTCAGCACCAATCCCAAGTTCAGGTTGACAGGGCTCTGAACTTCCATCTGTGATCCAGATTCCACAGGCATCCTTGTGTGCCCTTGGCTGTGTGAGCAGCTGAAGGGAGTTTCGTCTCCGAAGGCGCCCAGCAGGCCTGCAGCTTCAGACCGCCAGAGGTGAGCATCTCAGAGGACAGGAGCCACCGTGCCAGAAGTGGAGTGGGATCCACCCTGAGGTTGGGCACTGATTGTCAAGTGATGTTCCTGTTTGACTATGATGGGTCCGCCACACTCTTCTCCCACATAGCGAGAGAGATGTCTATGGGATCTGCAATATTCTGGGAGGTGGGTCTTGGAGGATCCTGCTGTGATTTATGTCAGAGGGTATTTCGCCTACATTCTCCTCTAGGAGTTTTATAGTTTTTGGTTTTACGTTTATCTCTCTAGTCTATTTTCAGTTTATTTTGGTATATAGTGTTAGGAAGTATTCTAGTTTTATTCTTTTACAAGTGGCTGACCAGTTTTCCCAGAACCACTTGTTAAAGTGACTGTCTTTTCTCCATTTTATATTCTTGCCTCCTTTGTCAAAGATAAGGTATCCATAGGTGCGTGGATTTATCTCTGGGCTTTCTATTTTGTTCCATTGATCTATGTTTCTGTATTTATGCCGTACCATACTGTCTGGATGACTGTGGCTTTGTAGTAGAGCCTGAAGTCCGGCAGGCTAATTCCCCCGGTTACATTTTTCTTCCTCAAGATTGCTTTGGCTATTCGAGGTTTTTTGTATTTCCATACAAATTGTGAGATTATTTGTTCTAGTTCTATGAAAAATATCGTTGGTAGCTGGACAGGGATTGCATTGAATGTATAAGTTACTTTAGATATTATACTCATTTTAACAATATTTATTCTTCCAATACACGAACATGGTATATTTCTCCATCTATTAGTGTACTCTTTGATTATGTTCGCTAGTGTTTTATAGTTTTCTGTGTACAAGTCTTTTGTTTCCTTAGGTAAATACATTCTTAAATATTTAAATCTTTTCGTTGCAACAGAGAATGGAATAGTTTCCTTAATTTCTCATTCTATTTTCTCATTATTAGTGTAAAGGAATGCAAGTGATTTCTGTGTGTTGATTTTATATCCTGCAACGTTACTGTATTCATTGATTAGCTCTCGTAGTTTTCTGGTAGATTCTTTAGGGTTTTCTGTGTAGAGGATCATGTCATCAGCGAAGAGTGAAAGTTTTACTTCTTCTTTTCCAATTTGCATTCCTTTTATGTCTTTTTCTGCTCTAATTGCTGTAGCCAAAACTTCCAGAACTATGTTGAATAGTAGTGGTGCGAATGGGCACCCTTGTCTTATTCCTGACATTAGGGGAAATGCTTTCAGTTTTTCACCGCTGAGGATAACGTTTGCTGTGGGTTTGTCATATTTAGCTTTTATTATACTGAGATATGTCCTTTCTATTCCCACTTTCTGGAGGGTTTTAATCATAAATGGATGCTGTATTTTGTCAAAGGCTTTCTCTGCATCTATTGAAATAATCATATGATTTTTAGTTTTCAGTTTGTTAATGTGGTGTATTACGTTGATTGATTTGTGGATATTGAAGAATCCTTGCATTCCTGGGATAAGCCCACTTGGTTATGATGTATGATCTTCTTAACGTGTTGTTGGATTCTGATTGCTAGAATTTTGTTAAGGATTTTTGCATCTATGTTCATCAGTGATATTGGCCTGTAGTTTTCTTTTTTTGTGGGATCTTTACGAGGTTTTGCGATTAGGGTGATGGTGGCCTCATAGAGTGAGTTTGGAAGTTTCCCTTCCTCAGCATTTTTCTGGAAGAGTTTGAGTAGAATAGGTGTTAGCTCTTCTCTAAATTTTTGATAGAACTCAGCCGTGAAGCCGTCTGGACCAGGGCTTTTGTTTGCTGGAAGATTTTTTATTACAGCCTCTAGTTCCGAGCTTGTGATGGCTCTGTTCAGATTTTCTATTTCTTCCTGGTTCAGTTTTGTAAAGTTGCCCTTTTCTTGGAATTTGTCAATTTCTTCAAGGTTATTCATTTTATTGCCATATAATTGCTGATAGTATTCTCTAATAATCCTTTGTATTTGTGTAGCTGTTGGTATTTTGAGAGGAATAGCATGCGACCTCTGGACTGCCCCAAGTTGGGGGTCGGGGGGAGGGAAAAGTGACATTTTCTTACCAGGAGAAATTCCTCTGATACTGGAGTACAGTTTATTTTCCATTGGATTGGTGGGCTTCACCTTCTTTCATCCATCTCTTGCAGTTGTCCTGGAAGAGGGGTTTCCCTCCTGGGTTAGATGGACCCCTAGCTATTGCCTTTCAGGAAATGTCACTGTCGATGGGGTTGATACTTGTCGTCTCCTTCTAAGCATTTGCTGTTAGTATTAGAAATGCCAACGATTTCTCTTCCCCTTCCTCACTGTCCATCTCTCTGAGCCTCCAGGTTGAACAGGCCTAGTCCAGGGTCCCACGGCTATTGGGGAGTGCAGCTAGACCGTGTTTCTCAGGCCTTCATTGTTGGGCATCATTCGGTATACTCTCCATGTCCCTTCCTTCGCCTGGTTTCCCTGAAGACCTCTCCTTCAAGCTTGTGTTCATGTCGTTTGTGTATTAGGAGCCAAATTCTGCCTACGTTATGTGTATGCAAACAGTTGTCTTCCCGCTTGGGATATGTTGTTTGTGTTTTTAAGACGGTCTTTCCCAGAGCCCAAATCTTGGATTTGACAAAGTTCACTGTGTTCCCTGGTTACTCTTTGTGTAGTGTCTTTTGGTATTGTGTGTGAAAACTCAGAGCTCATGTCTAATATCTGCTCCATTTCCTTCTGGATGTGTGAACCATTTTGCATGGAACGTATGTCTAGGAATCATTTGAAGTGCATTTGTTGAGAGGTGCTAATTTTCCATGGACATGCATGTCATCCCCTCTGGTTTCCAATGTGTCACTCCTAAACTCTTTTGGAGACCTTCTCGGAAAAATGGGTGTTTTTCAGCTTGCATTTCAACAGTTGAATGGATTCAGCAGTTCTAGAAGCAAGGACACTTTGTCCAGTGAAAGGGGGAGTCAGGTGCGGCCTCTCTTTCAGCACCGATCCCCAAGTCTGGTTGAGAGGGCTCTGATCTTCCATCATTGAGCCAGAAGCCACAGGCATCCTTGTGTTCCCTTGGACGTGTGAGCGGCTTAAGGGAGTTTCGTCAGCGCAGGCACCAAGCAAGCCTGCGGCTTTGGACCACCAGAGGTGAGCATCTCAGAAGACAGGATCAACCGTGCAAGAAGTGGAATGGGATCCACCTTGAGGGTGGGCACTGATCGCCAAGAGATGTTCCAGTGGGTCTTTGATGGGTCCAGCACATTCTTCTGGCAGAGAGCGAGACAGATGTCTATGGGCTCTGCTGGCCCTCCATTCCCTCTTGTGGTCCCGATGGCTGGTTGACACCAACCTGAGCACCTAGCTCTGAGATTATGAGAACCGCCACCTGCACTGTGTTTCCCTTTGCCCGCGTGTACATGCGAAACATCAGGCCATCTCTGAGCTACACTAGCCATGTGCATTGCCTCACATTGGACTTGCACATGTTTCTTCTGTTTCTTTCCCAATCACTGATTTTCTCGAGCATGTGGGGGCTACGAGGATGGTGGATCTGGCTTTGTGTTCTGTGGAACACTTCTCCCTTTGTTGGTTTGGGTTTATCATTCCATTTCTCCTGCCTGGTTTATTGTTGTGAGTTTGTTTGTGCCAGCGGAAGAACTCAGCATTTCCCTTGTGCCTGAGGTGTCCCACTTACAACATTGCCTACCTGCATATTCTGAGCACATTTGCCGAGAGGGCTTCGTTTGGCAGATAACATCTTGAAAAGACCTACATGGTCCTTTCAGATACCCAAAGGCTACGTCAAATGACATAGGGACCAGAATTCTCCAGTTTGGTCTTCCAATATGTGGGGAGTCAGAACAATCCACTGAGAAGGGAAAAGCTACCGACTCCAGGATTCTGACCTAGAGAATTGCATGGATTGTAGAATTCATGGTGATGCCAAGACTCTAACAGTGCCGAGAGACTATAACTTTCACCTTCAGTCAGAGCAAAATCCAGTTTCCTTTTATTTCAGTGATTGGCATTAATTGGGGACCTCGAAAGGATGGGAAGAAATGCAGAGAGAAGTAGGCTCAATGTTGTCAGGCGGGGAGAGAAGAACGGGGAGTGCTTGCCATAAATCCAGGCTTTACTGGGAAGTGGGGGGGATAGAATGAGGGTGTCCAAATGTAGACAATGGTGATGTTTACACAGCATTGTGAAGGCCTCCATATTCCCAAATGGCATCAAGGAAGGAAAATTTATTGACACACAGTTGCGAGCAAAATATACAGAAAGCCATAAAAGACATAAAAGATGAAAAGAAAGATGCCTAGGAGCCTGATGGAAATCAGCTCAGGGGAATGGAAGTCAATCTCCCCTGGGTGGCGAGCGAGTGGACGGCTGCCACGGACAACACGCAAGGATGGAGTTTGCAGAGTCAACAGCGTCCCTGGACGAGGTTTTTGATGAAAGGGCTCTGGGTCTCTGTCCAGAGCATGGGCCCCTTCTCCCTTCAGGGGTGGGACAGGCATGTTGGGCGTCTGAGTCCTTGGCAGGAGACACGGCAGGCTGTTCCTCTGCAGGTGGTCACTCAGGCCCTGACTCGGGTTCTGCCGCCAAAGCCCGAGCAGGTGTAAGTTCAAGTGGAAGTGGAGGTTCTGGAAAACGGGGTGCGACATCGGAGCCTGGGGCTCTGGTTCGTGCAGGCACAGAGATCGTATGTGCTGACGGTGCTAGCTAGTACCCGGATCGCCCCATTTCTTTGGGAGGGGACGTCTCAGGTCTCAATCTCCCCTCAGTGGATCCCTGGGTGCTGCACCTGGACCTCCAACCTCTGTAGGGACTCGTTTTGGACGTGGAGTCTGGCTGAGTTTGACGGTCAGAGCTAGAGCTGGTGGAGAAGAAGAGTTTGCCACAGGACAGCCTTGCCATGTGCCTAAGTGGGTACGAAAGCTTCCTAGAGATTGTATAAGAAGGCCTAGCATCGGAGTCTTCTCTGCAGTCTCCAAAATGTGTGGTGTGAGGCCAGCCATTAGTCCCGGACCAGCCCCAGCTCTGGGGGACAACTCCCTGTGTGGCTCAGCACTACCTCCCCACACTCACATGCAGCAGCCACAAACGCCTCATCTATTTGCTCTGCCCTCCTGGGTTCCAGGTCCTACTGCTACCTCCAAGTCAGGGCTTCTCAGAGCTCTGGGTCAGGGCAGGCTCTGCTGAGTTCCGTGGCAGCCTGAGACTGGGCCCCAGGGTGCATGCTGGGTGGTGTCTGTGTAGCAGGCCTGGCCTGCTCCGTCTTCATTGCCAGTTAGGCTGAGCGATCCGTGGCCACGCTCACCTGGAGCCTGGACTGGGCCTCCCGGGCAGGGGGCTGGTGTTCTGAGCCCTCCCTCTGGGAGGTGGATGGGGTGTGCCCCTCAGGGGCCACCTCGGGTGGGATGCTCTGCAATGATAGAGACCATCAGCCAGCCCTGCTTTGATATTTGTGAGCTGAGACTGGCCAGTATGGCTGCTGCTTCTTCCCGTCTGCCCTTCTGCTCCCAGAAGGAGCAGCGACAAAGATATGCTAAGATACCCACACAGGAGGACGGAGACACACCCGAGGGCATGAGGTCAGCCTGGTCCACCAGCTCTGACTGGACGCTCCCCATGACAGGCAGCCTGCTCTCCGCTGGGGTGTGGACACAAGCAGTCAAAGGGCTCCAAACCCACATGCAGCTGGGCTTGCTTGAGTCAGACACATGCCGAGAAAACCCCTTCCACACTCAGGGAAAGGCCTCAGGCTTCCCCGGGTGGGATGGGAGAGGTGGCAGGACCCTATATGCATACTCTGAGCTTAGGTAGGGTTTGGCTGTTAATACACAAATGACATGAACACAAAGGAGCCTGAAGGAGAGGTCTGAAGGGACACCAGGGGAAGAAAGGGACGTGGAGAGTACACCAAATGATGCCCAGAACTGAGGGTCTGATCCACAGGGTCTAGGTGCACTCTCCGAGGCCCATGGGACCCTGGACTAGGCCTGTTCTACCTGGAGGCTCAGAGAGATGGACAGTGAGGAAGGGGAAGAGAAATTCTTGGCATTTCTAACACTCACTGCAAACGCTTAGAAGACGGCAATTATCAACCCCACCGACAGTTACATTCCCTGAAAGGCAATAGCTAGGAGTCCATCTGAACCAGGAGTGGAGCCCCTCTTCTCTGAGAACTGCAAGAGATGGATAAAAAAAGGTGAATCCCACAAATCCAATGGAAAATAGCTGTGCTTAAGGATCAGAAGAATTCCTCCTGGTAAGATGATATCAATTCCCCCTCCCCCGGACCCCCACCGTGGGGCAATACAGAGGATCCACTCTATTTCTCTCAAAATACCAACGGGTTTTCTCAGGGCATTATAACCAAAGAATCCAAAATGTCTATGGAAACACAAAGAAGTCAAAAGTGTCAACGCAATCTGCCGTAAAGCTCTGAAATGGACATAGCAGGCTGACTGATAGCCAATTAGACTCTGAGACTAGGATCATCAGGACAGCATAGTACTGGGAAGAAATCAAACACGCAGAACCAGATCCATGGAATGGATTTGAGGTTCCAGACGTAAACCCAAGCTTCGACGGTCAATTCCTCGACGCCAAACGAGGGGAGGTGATACGAATGGGAAAAAGAACCTCTGCAAGGAAAGGCCGTGGGAATTGGAGATAGTTCCATCTGAACAATCATATTGGCTTTTGGTCTCATAACACGTCAGATTCAGTGAAACATATCAATGCAAAGCCTGAAGTGATGAAACTCTTGGAAATAAGCACGGGCCATAGGCGCCTTAATGTCAGGGACTTCTCAACATGTGTGTGGGGGTGGAAGAAAATTGGGTCTCTTCAAGTCAAGGAAACAGTAAACCAAAGGACACCCATCAGCTTCCATCCACTTGAACAGCTTTGCAACAGAAATGCTAAGAATTTGCTAATCAAAATGGTAACAAACTGAACAAAAAAGAATATTAGCAAGCAGAATAACGGAGAAGGGGTTCCTACGTAAAAGAGACTGAGAACTCACACCACTAAGTCTCCCAGAACAAACCCCAGATTTTGCCCTTCCCCTAACACCAGTTCCAACCTCAAACCTTTAACTCACTCTACACGAAACACTAAAGCCTCACCCTAGGTCAACAGTTTACATGCTTACATACATTCACATGCGTTCAAGCATCCACAGGAGAGACACAGAGAGGAAGACAGACTGAATTTGGAAAGGTCAAGAAAGAAACAGAACACGGAAGGGAGACTGAACCAGGGAGAGAGGAAATGAGTCGATTTCACAGAATTTGCATGAATCTCTCTTGAGGTTGGAAACATTGACAGTGCGTATTCCCCCTGCAAGTGGTAAAATGACACAAGATGATGAGATTCAAAGACAAGGATGCGGGGAACCACTGTTTGGGCAGACTCCCCCACTCCTCGAGGCTGAGTGGGACACTTGAGTAGGACAAGGAAGGTTGATATCAGAGGAGGCGATGTCTGAATATGACCTTCCGTTCCTCCCAATGCGGGGGTCAAGAAATAGGCAGGAAGCGGACTGCCTTTTCCCGGGTCCCAGAGCCCATCCAGGCCTGATTCTGCCCCATTCTGTGATAGGTCAGCTCTGTGTGAAATCTGTCCTTTGGGAAGTCTCAGTGCCCAAGCTCCTTGTGATAGAGGCCCAAAGTATGAACAGGAACTGGAGTTGTTCGTAGGCTGACAAACCTAGGCAGCAGATGGGAGAGTGTTCCCCACTCTGAAGATCAAGAGACTGGGTTACCCTGCGGAGCACATGCCTTGCCCAGGGCCACATCATTTCTGAGAAGAAGGATCCTGGGCTGAAAACATCTGTGTTCTCAGAGCTCAGGCACTGGCTGCACCCAGGTCTCCCCAATGCTGTGGGGTGGGCTCTGTGGTATCTCTGTGCCTGCATGTGGTCTAAGGACGTGGGAGAACAGCCAGAAACCCAGAGGTTCCCTTGGGGAGCTTTGTGGAAGGGACCTCGGCCACGAACCAGGAAATGATGTCACTTCCTGGCAACAGAACCCAACAGAACCCACAAACCTGGTATCCAGTCCTCCCCAGCGGAGAGGAACCCCCAGCCAGATCGTTTGCTGTCAAGATGATCTGTTGCTTGCCCTTGCCCAGATGCTGCCGGGACCTCAGGCGAGCTCACAGGCAGGCTGCATGGGCACGCGGTTGACACTGGCTCATCCCCCCCCCCCGAGAGTCCTATGGCCCTTTGCCCGAAGGAGCAGAAAGGTAACAGGGGAGCCCCAGGCCAGGTGCGGCCACCTCCCATGTCCCACCCGGGGAAGCCTGTGGCCTTTCGCTGCGTGTGGATGGGGGTTTTTCGGGGTGTGTCTGCCTCAAGCAAGCCCAACCTCATGTGGGTCAGGAGACTATGGGTCGCTTTTGTCCGCACCCCAGGGGAGAGAAGGCTGGGTGGCATGGGGAGTGTCCAGGCAGAGCCGCCTGCCCAGGCTGACCTCACACCCTCAGGGATGTCTCTGTCCTCCCGGGTGGGTAGCTGAGCAGATCTTTGTCTTTGCTCTTTCTGTGAGCAGAAGGGCAGACAGGCAGAGGCAGCAGTCATTCTGGCCAGCCTCAGCCCAGAAATATCGAAGCAGGGCTGACTGATGGTCACTATCATTGCAGAGCGTCCCACCCGAGTTGGCCCCTGAGGGGCACACCCCATCCACCTCCCAGAAGGAGGGCTCAGAGCACTAGCCCCCTGCCCGGGAGGCCCAGTGCAGGCTCCAAGTGAGCGTGGCCAAGGAGGGCTCAGCCCAACTGAAGATGAAGACGGAGCGGGGAAAGCCTGTTACCCAGACACCACCCAGCATGCACCCCGGGGCCCAGTCTCAGGCTGCCACAGAGCTCCGCAGAGCCGGCCCTGACCCAGACTTCTGAGAAGCCCTGCACCTGAAGTAGCAGGAGGACCTAAAACCCAGAACGGCATAGCACAGACGTGAGGCGGCTGGAACTGCTGAACATGATTGTTTGGATTCAGTGCTGAGCCACACAGGTAGGAGTCCCCCAGAGCTGGGGCTGGGCCTGGACCAAAGGCTAGCCTCACACCACCCATCTTGGAGACTGCAGAGAAGACTTCCATGCTGTGCCTTCTTAGCGAATCTCTAGGAAGCTTTCGTGCCCACTTAGGCACATGGCAAGGCTGGCCTGTGGCAAACTTTTCTTCTCCCCCAGCTCTAGCTCCGGCCGTCAAATTCAGCGAGCCTCCACCTCCAACACCTGTCCCTATGGAGGTGGGAGCTCCAGGTGCAGGACCCAGGGATCCACTGAGGGGGGTTCGAGACCTGAGACGTACCCTCCCAAAGACATGTGGCCAACCTGGTATTGGCAGGCACACTCAGCACATCGGATCTCTGTGCCTGCATGACCCACAGCCCCAGGACCCGATGTCCCACCCCGTTTGCAGATCCTCCACTTCAACGTGCACTTACACCTGCTCGGGCGTTGGTGGCAGAACCTGAGTCAGGGTCTGAGTGACCACCTGCACAAGGGCAGCCTGCCCTGGCTCCTGCCAAGGACTCAGACACCCACCATGACGGTCCCACCCCTGCAGGGAGAAAAGGCCCCTGCTCTGGACAGAGACCCAGAGCCCGTTCAGCAAACACCTCGTCCAGGGGCGCGTTTGGCTCTGCAGGCTCCATCCCTGTGTGTTCCCCGTGGATGCCGTCCACTCCCTCCCCACCCAGGGGAGACTGACTTCCTTTCCCCTGAGCTGATTTTCATCAGGGTCCTAGGCATCGTCCTTCTCACCTTTTATGTCTTTTATGGCTTTCTGTATATTTTGCTCACAAGTGTGTGTCAATAAATTTTCCTTCCTTGATGCCATTTGGGAATATATAGGCCTTCACAATGCTGTGTAAGCATCACCACTGTCTACATTCGGACACCCTCACTCTATCCCCCCACCCACTTCCCAGCAAAGCCTGGATTCATGGCAAGCACTGCCCGTTCCTCTCTCCCCCGCCTGACAACATTGAGTTTAATTCTTTCTGCATTTCTTCCCATCCTTTCGGGGTCCCCAATCAATGCAATCTTTGAAATGAAAGGAAACTGGATTTTCCTGTGACTGAAGGTGAACGTTATAATTTCTCAGTATTGTTAGAGTCTTGACATGCCCATGAATTCTACAGTGCATGGAATTCTCTAGGCCAGAATCCTGGAGTGGGTACCTTTTCCATTCTCCGGGGGATTGTTCTGAGTCCCCACATATTGGAAGACCAAACTGGAGAATTCTGGTTTCTATGTTGTTTGAAGGAGCCTTTGGGTATATGAAAGAACAGTGTAGGTCCTTTCAAGATGTCATCTGCCCATCGAAGCCCTCTCGATAACTGCTCAGAATCTCCAGGTAGGCAGTGCTGTTGTAAGTGGGACACCTCAGACACAAGGAAATGCTGAATTCTTCTCCCGGCTCAAACAAATTCACAACAATAAACCAGGCAGGAGAAATGGAAAGATAAATCCACACCAACAAAGGGAAAACTCTTCCTCAGAACACAAGGCCAGAAAAAGACCCACCATCCTTGTGGTCCCCACATGCTCGAGAAAATGTATGATCGGGAAGGAAACAGAAGAAACATATGCGGGTCCAATGAGAGGCAATGGACATGGCTAGTGTAGCTCAGAGACAGCCTGACGCTTTGCGTGGACATGCTGTCAAAAGGAAACACAGGGCAGGTGGCAGTGGTCATCATCTAGAGCTAGGTGCTCATCATGGTGACAACCAGCCTTCGGGACCACAAGAGGGAGTGGAGAGCCTAACAGAGCCCATAGACATCTCTCTCGCTATCTGGGAGAAGAGTGTGCTGGACCCATCAAAGTCCCATAGGAGCATCTATTGACGATCAGTGCCCACCCTCAGGGTGGATCCCACTCCACTTCTGGCACAGTGGCTCCTGTCTTCTGAGATGCTTACCTCTGGCGGTCCGAAGTCACAGGCCTGCTGGGCGCCTGCTGAGACGAAACTCCCTTCAGCTGCTCACACAGCCAAGGGCACACAAGGATGCCAGTGGCCGGTGGCTCACAGATGGAAGATCTGCCCCCTGACAATCCGACCTGGGTATTTGTGCTGAAAGGGAGGCCGCACCCGACTCCCTTCATTGGAGTCAGCACCCCTTCTACTAGAGCTGCTGAATCCATTCAACTGTGAAAACGCAAGCTGAAAAACCCCCATCTTTCCGAGAAGTTCTCCTAAAAAGTTTAGGAGCAACGCATTTGGAACCCAGAGGGGATGACATGCATGTCCATGGAAACTTGACACCTCTCAACAAATGCACTTCAAATGATTCCTAGACATACGTTCCATGGAAAATGGTTCACAAAACCAGAAGGAAATGAAGCAGACATTAGACATGAGCTCTGTGTCTTCACACACAATACAGAAAGACACTACACAAAGAGTAAACAGGGAACACAGTGAACTTGTCTAATCAAGAATTGGACTCTGGGAAAAATGGTCTGTAAAACGCAAACGACACACCCCAAGCTGAGAGACAACTGTTTGCATACACAGAGCTTAGGCAGATTTAGCTTCTAATACACAACTGAGATGAACACAAAGGAGCCTTAGGGAGAGGTCTGAAGGGACACCAAGTGAAGGAAGGGACCTGGAGAGTACACCGAATGATGCCCAGCACTGAGCACCTGAGAAAGATGATCTAGCTGCACTCCCCGAGCCCCTGGGGACCCTGGACTAGGCCTGTTCTACCTGGGGGCTCAGAGAGATGGACAGTGAGGAAGGGGAAGAGAAATCCTTGGCATTTCTAACATTTATAGCAAACGCTTAGAAGGAGAAGGCAAGGATCCACCCCACCGACAGTGACATTTCCTGAAAGGCAATAGCTTGGAGTCCATCTAACCCAGGAGGGAAGCCCCTCTTCTCAGAGAACTGCAAGAGATGGATGAAAGAAGGTGAAGCCCACCAATCCAATGGAAAATAAGCTGTGCTCCCGGATCAGAAGAATTCCTCCTGGTAAGATGATGTCACTTCCCCCTCCCCCCAACCCCCACCATGGGGCAATCCAGAGGTTGCATGCTATTTCTCTCAAAATACCAAAGGCTGTTCTCAGGGCATTATAACCAAAGAATTCCAAAATGTCTATGGAAACAGAAAGGAAGCAAAATAGTCAATGCAATCTGCCACAAAGCCCTGAAATGTACATAGCAGGCTGCCTGATAGCCAGTTAGACTATCACACTAGGATCATCAGGACAGCATGGTACAAACATGCAGAACCAGATCCATGGAATGGAATTGAGAGTCCAGAAATAACCCCAAGCTTCTATAGTCACTTCATTGACGCCAAAGGAGGGGAGGCTATTTGAATGGGAACAAGAGCCTCTGCAACGCAAAGCTGTGGGTATTGGAGATGGTTGCATCTGAATAATCACATTGGCTTTTGGTCTCAGAACACCTCAGATTCAGTGAAACACATCAACGCAAAGCCTGAAGTGATGAAACTCCTGGAAATAAGCACGGGCCATAGGTTCCTTAATATCAGGGACTTCACGACATGTGTGTGGTGGCGGAAGCAAAATTGCATCTCTTCAAGTCAAGGAAACAGGAAACCAAACAACATCAACTAGCTTCCATCCACTTGAACAGCTTTGAAACAGAATAGCTTAGCATCCACAAATCAAAATGGTAACAAACTGAACACAAAGGAATATTTTCAGGCAGAATATCGAAGAAGGGTTTCCTAAGTAAAAAAGAAAAGAACTCACACGACTAAGTCTCACAGAACAAACCCCAGACCTATCCCTTCCCCTAACCTCAACTCCATCCCCAAACCTTTACCTCACTGGAAAGGAAACCTTGAAGCCTCACTCTAGGTCAACAATATACATGCTTACATTCATTCACAGGCACGCGAGCATCCACAGCAGAGACAGAGAAAGGAAGATACAGAATGAATTCGGAAAGTTCAAGAAAGACAGAAGGAGGGAGAGAGACTGAACAATGGAGAGAGGAAATGAGTCGATTCCACAAAATGTGCATGAATCTCTCTTGAGTTTTGAAACAATGACAATGCCTATTCCCCCTGCAAAGGGGAAAATGACCCAAGTTGATGAGGCTCAAACACAAGGATGCGGGGAGCCACTTTTGGGGCAGCCTCCCCCACCCCTCGAAGATGAGTGGGACACTTGAGCAGGAGGATGAAAGTTGATATCAGAGGGAGCGATGGCTGAATGTGACCTTCCGGTCCTCCCAATGAGGGGGTCAAGAAATAGGCAGGAAGGGGACTGCCTTTTCCCAGGTCCCAGAGCCCATCTAGGCCTGATTCTGCCCCATTCTGTGCTAGGTCAGCCCTTGTTTGTGCCGGCGGAAGAACTCAGACTTTCCCTTATGCCTGTAGTTTCCCACTGAAACAGCACTGCCTACCTGGAGATTCTGAGCACATTTGCCGAGAGGGCTTCGTTTGGCAGATGACTTCTTGAAAGGACCTACACGGTCCTTTCAGATACCCAAAGGCTACTTCAAATGAAATAGAAATGAGAATAATCCAGTTTGGTCTTCCAACATATGGGGAGTCAGAACAATTGCCTGGAGGAGAGAAAAGCTACCCACTCCAGGATTCTGGCCTAGAGAATTCCATGGACTGTAGAATTCATGGGAATGCCAAGACTCGAACGATACTGAGAGACTACAACTTTCGCCTTCAGTCAGACCAAAATAAAGTTTCCTATCTTTTCAGTGATTGGCATTGATTGGGGACCCCGAAAGAATGGGAAGAAATGCAGAAACAAATAGACTCAATGTTGTCAGGCGGGGGAGAGAGGAACGGGCAGTGCTTGCTATGAATCCAGGCTTTGCTGTGAAGTTGGGGAGGGGGGAGAATGGGGGTGTCCGAATGTAGACAGTGGTGATCCTTACACAGCATTGAAGGCCTCCATATTCGCAATGGCATCAAGGAAGGAAAATTTATTGACACACACTTGTGAGCAAAATATACACAAAGCCATAAAAGACATAAAAGTTGAGAAGAAAGATTCCTAGAAGCCTGATGAAAATGAGCTCAGGGGATGGGAAGTCAATCTCCCCTGGGTGGGGAGGGAGTGGACGGCGTCCATGGGGAACACACAGGGATGGTGGCTGCAGAGCCAACTGCACCCCTGGATAAGGTATTTGCCGAACGGGCTCTGGGCCTCTGTCCAGAGCAGGGGCCTGTTCTCCCTGCAGGGGTTGGACAGTCATGGTGGGCATCTGAGTCCTGGGAAGGAGCCAGGACAGGCTCCCTCTGTGCAGGTGTTCAATCAGGCCCTGACTTTAGTCCTGCCGCCAAAGCCCGAGCAGGTGCAAGTGCCGGTGGAGGTAGAGGCTGTGGAAGGTGTGGTGCGACATCAGGGCCTGGGGCTGGGCGTCATGCATGCAGAGATCGGATGTGCTGAGGGTGCTGGCCAGTACATGGCTGGCCCCGTATCTTTGGGTGGGGATGTCTCAGGTCTCGATCTCCCCTCAGTGGATCCCTGGGTCCTGCACTTGGAGTTCCCACCTCTGTAGGGACAAGTCTTAGACATGGAGGCTGGCTGAGTTTGACGGCCAGAGCTAGAGCTGGGGGAGAAGAAAAGTTTGCCACAGGCCAGCCTTGCCATGTGCTTAAGTGTGCACGAAATCTTCCTAGAGATTGGCTAAGAAGGCCCAGCATCGGAGTCTTCTCTGGAGTCTCCAAGATGGGTATTTTGAGGCCAGCCTTTTGTCCAGGTCCAGCCCCAGCTCTGTAGGACTCCTCCCTGTGTGGGTCAGCACCGCCTCCCTACACTCACATGCAGAAACCCAGCCGCCTCACCTCTGAGCACTGCTGTGCTGGGCTCCAGGTCCTACTGTTTCCTCTGAGGCAGGGCTTCTTGGAGCTCTGTGTCAGAGCCAGCTGTGCTGAGCTCCGTGACAGCCTTAGACTGGGCCCCGGTTTGTGAGCTGGGTGGTGTCTCACAGCAGGACTTGCCCGCCTCTTCTTCATTGCCAGTTGGGCTAAGCCCTCCGTGGCCATGCTCACCTGGAACCTGCACTGGGCCTCCTGGTCATGGGGTGGTGCTCTGAACCCTACCTCTGGGAGGTGCATGGGGTGTGCCCCTCAGAGGCCACTTCGGGTGGGACGCTATGCAATGATAGTGACCATCAGCCAGCCCTGCTTCGATATTTCTGAGCTGAGCCTGGCCAGGATGTCTAATGTTTCTGCCCGTCTGCCCTTCTGCTCCCAGAAAGAACAGAGATGAATGCCTGCTCAGATACCCACCAGGGAGGATGGAGAACCCCCGCCAAGGGCTTGAGGTCAGCCTGGGCACACGGCTCTGCCTGGACGCTCACCATGCCACCAAGCGTGCTCTCCCCTGGGGTTTGGACACAAGCGGTCCACGGGCTCCTGACCCACCTGTGGCTGGGCTTGCTTGAGGCAGACACAGCCTGAGAAACCCCCATCCACACACAGCGAAAGGCCTCAGGCTTCCACGGGTGGGACGGGAGAGGTTGGCGGACCCGGCCTGGGGCTCCCCTGTTACCGTTATGTTCCTTCGGGCAAAGGGCCAGAGGACACTCGGAGGGGCCCTGGGCCAGCGTCAACGGCCTTCCCACACTCTCTGCCTGTGAGCTCGCCTGAGGACCCGGCCTCTGGGCAGGGGCAAACAGCAGAACATCGTGACAGCAAGCGATCTGGCTGGGGGCTCCTCTCTGCTGGGGAGGCCTAGATACATGGGTTGTGGTTTCTGTTGGGTTCTGTTGCCAGGAAATGACATCATTTCCTCGTTCGTGGCCTAGGTCCCTTCCACAAAGTTCCCCAAGGGAACCTCTGGGTTTCTGGCTGTTCTCCCATGCCCTTACGCCACGTGCAGGCACAGTGACACACATTCAGCCCACCCCACAGCCTTTGGGAGACCTGGGTGCAGCCAGGGCCTGAGCTCTGAGGACACAGCCGCTTTCAGCCCAGGTTCCCTCTTCTCAGAAGTGATGTGGTCCTGGGCAAGACATGTGCCCCCCTTGGTTTCCCCAGTCTCTCCATCTGCAGAGTGGGGGTCACTCTTCCATCTCCTCCCTAAGTCTGTCATCCTACAAACAGCTCCAGTGCCTATTCAGACATTCGGCTGCTATCACATGGAACTTAGACACTGAGACTTCCCAAAGGACGGATTCAACACAGGGCTGACCTAGCACAGAATGGGCAGAATCAGGCCTGGATGGGCTCTGGGACCTGGGAAAAGTCAGTCCCCTTTCTGCCTATTTCTTGACCCCTGCATTGGGAGGACCGGAAAATCATATTCACACATTGCGACCTCTGATATCAACTTTCCTCGTCCTATTCAAGTGTCCCACTCAGCCTCGAGCCTTGGGGGAGGCTGCCCCAACAGTGGTTTCCCGAATCCTTGTCTTTGAGACTCATCAACTTGGGTCATTTTCCCCCTTGCAGGGGGAATAGGCACTGTCATTGTTTCCATCCTCAAGAGAGATTCATGCAAGTTCTGTGAAATTGACTCGTTTCCTCTCTCTATTGTTCAGTCTCTCTCCCTCGTTCCGTCTCTTTCTTGATCTTTCCAAATTCATTCCGTATCTTCCTTTCTGTGTCTCTCCTGTGGATGCTCGCATGTCTGTGAATACATGTAAACATGTATAGTGTTGACCTAGGGTGAGGCTTTATGGTTTCGTGTCGAGTGAGATAATGGTATCGGGTTGGAGTTGGTGTTAGGGGAAGGGATAGGTCTGGGTTTTTTTCTGGGAGACTTAGTTGTGTGAGTTCTCAGTCTCTTTTACGTAGGAACCCCTTCTCCGATATTCTGTTTGCAAATATCCTTTTGTGTTCAGTTTGTTACCATTTTGATTTGTGAATGCTTAGGTTTTCTGTTGCAAAGCTGTTCAAGTGGACGGAAACTCGTGGGTGTCCTTTCGTTTCCTGTTTCCTTGACTTGAAGAGACCCTACTTTGTTTTTCCACCCACATATGTTGAGAAGTCCCTGACATTAAAAGCCTATGTCCTGTGCTTTTTTCCAGGAGTTTCTTCACTTCAGGCTTTGCTTTGATGTGTTTCACTGAATCTGACGTGTTGTGAGACCAAAAGCCAACGTGATTGTTCAGGTGGAACCATCTGCAATTCCCACGGTCTTTCGTTGCACAGACTCTTGTTCCCATTCTTATCGCCTCCCCTCCTTTGGCGTCGAGGAATTGACCGTAGAAGCTTGGGTTTATGTCTGGACCCTCAATTCCATTCCATGGATCTGGTTCTGCATGTTTGATTTCTTCCCAGTACCATGCTGTCCTGATGATCCTAGTGTGATAATCTAACTGACTATCAGCAGCCTGCTATGTACATTTCAGGTTTTTGCGGCCGATTGCATTGACTCTTTTGACACCGTAGTGTTTCCATAGACATTTAGGAATTCTTTGGTTTTTATGCCCTGAGAGCAGCCGTTTTTATTTTGAGAGGAATAGCGTGGAACCTCTGGATTGCCCCACGGTGTGGGTCCGGAGGAGGGGGAAGTAACATCATCTTATCATGAGTAATTCTTCTGATCCATGAGCACAGCTTATTTTCCATTGGATTGGTGGGCTTCACCTTCTTTCATCCATCTCTTGCTGTTCTCTGAGAAGAGGGGCACCCTTCCTGGGTTAGATGGATTCTAAGCTATTTCCTTTCAGGGAATTTACTGTCGGTGGCGTTGATACTTGCCTTCTCCTTCTAAGCGTTTGCTGTGAATGTTAGAAATGCCGAGGATTTCTCTTCCCTTTCCTCACTGTCCATCTCTCTGAGCCTCCAGGTGGAAGAGGCCTAGTCCACGGTCCCACGGGGCTCGGGGAGTGCAGCTAGACCGTGTTTCTCAGGACCTCAGTGCTGGGCATCATTCGGTATACTCTCTGTGTCCCTTCCTTCGCCTGGTGTCCCTTCAGACTTCTCCTTCAGGCTAGTTTGTGTTCATGTCGTTTGCATATTAGTAGCCAAATCTTGCCTAAACTCTGTGTATGCAAAGAGTTGTCTCCCAGCGTGGGAGGTGTCTTATGCGTTTTTCAGACGGTCTTTCCCAGAGTCCTAATCTTGGATTTGACAAAGTTCACTGTCTTCTCTGGTTACTCTTTGTGTAGTGCCTTTCTGTATTGTGTGTAAAGACTCAGAGTTCATGTCTAATGTATGCTCCATTTACTTCTGGATTTATGAACCGTTTTGCATGGTACTTATGTCTAGGAATCATTTGAAGTGCATTTGTTGAGAGGTGTCAATTTTCATGGACATGCATGTCATCCCCTCTGGTTTCCAAATGAGTTACTCGTAAACCCTTTTAGAGACCTTGTTGGAAAGATAGGTGTTTTTCAGCATGAATTTCCATACCTGAATGGATTCAGCAGCTCTAGCATCAGGGACGCTGTGTTCAGTGAAAGGGGAGTCGGGTGCGTCCTCCCTTTCAACACTGGTCCCCAGTTCAGGTTGACAGGGCTTTGATCTTCCATCTGTGAGCCAGAGGCCACAGGCATCCTCTTGTGTCCTTATCTGTGTGAGCAGCTGAAGTGAGGTTCTACTCCACAGGCGCCCAGCAGGTCTGCAGCTTTGGATCGCTACAGGTGAACATCTAAGAGGACAGGAGCAACCGTGCCAGAAGTAAGTGGAATTCACCTTGAGGGTTGGCATGGATCATTAAGTGATGCTACTGTGGGACTTTGATTGGTCCGGCAACCTCTTCTGCCAGAGAGCGAGAGAGATGTCTATGGGCTCTGCTAGGCCCTCCGCTCCCTCTTTGGGTCCCGAAGGCTGGTTGTCATCATCCTGTACACCTAGCTGTGAGATGATGATCACCGCCACCTACACTGTGCTTCCCTTTGCCCATGTGACCATGCGAAGAGTCAGGACATCTCTGAGCTACATTAGCCATGTGCATTGCCTCTCATTGGACCTGCACATGTTTCTTCTTTTTAATTCTTGATCACTTATTTTCTCAAGCATGTGGGGGCCACAAGGATGGTGGGTCTTTCTCTGGCCTTGTGTTCTGAGGAACACATGTTCCTCTGTTGGTGTGGGTAAATCTTTCCATTTCTTCTGCCTGGTTTATTCTTGTGAGTTTGTTTGTGCCAGCGGAAGAACTCAGACTTTCCCTTGTGCCTGAGGTGTCCCAGTTACAACAGTACTGCCTACCTGGAGATTCTGAGCATATTAGCCGAGAGGGCTTCATCTGGAAGATAACACTATAAAAGGACCTACAAGTCCTTTCAGATCCCCAAAGGCTACTTCACACTTTGGTCTTCCAATATGTGGGAAGTCAGAACAATCCTCTGGAGAAGGGAAAATCTACCCACCCAAGATTCTGGCCTAGAGAATTCCATGGACTGTAGAATTCATAGGGATGCCAAGACTCTAACGATACTTAGAGACTATAACTTTAGCCTTCAATAAGAGCAAAATTAAGTTTCCTATCATTTCAGTGAATAGCGTTGATTGGGAACCCCGAAAGGATGCGAAGAAATGCAGAGAGAAGTGGACTCAATGTTGAGAGGCGGGGGAAAGAGGAACGGGGAATTCTTGCCATGAATCCAGGCTTTGCTGCGAAGTGGGGGGGGATAGAATGAGGGTGTCCGAATGTAGACAGCGGTGACACTTACACAGCATTGTAAAGGCCTCCATATTCCCAAGGAAGGAAAATTTATTAACACACACTTGCGAGCAAAATATACAGAAAGCCATAAAAGACATAAAATTGAGAAGAAAGATGCCTAGGAGCCTGATGAAAATGAGCTCCGGGGAAGGAAAGTCAATCTCCCCTGGGTGTGCAGGGAGGAGACTGCGTCCACGGGGAACACACAGGGATGGAGGCTGCAGAGCCAACTGCGCCCCTGGATGATGTGGTTGCCAAAGGGTTCTGGGCTTCTATCCAAAGCAGGGTCCTTTTCTCCCTTCAAGTGTTGGATAGTCATGGTGGGAGTCTGAGTCCTTGGTAGGAGGCAGGGCAGGCTGCTGCTCCAAAGTTGGTCACTCAGGCCCTGACTCGGTTTCTGCCGCCAAAGCCTGAGCAGGTGCAAGTGCACATGGAGGTGGAGTTTCTCGAAGGCGGGTTGGGACATCTTGGCCTGGCACTGTGTGTTGTGCAGGCACAGAGATCTGATGTGCTGAGGGTGGTGGCCAATACCCGGCTGGTCCCGTGTCATTGGGAGGGGACGTCTCAGGTCTCGATCTCCCCTCAATGGATCCGTGAGTCCTGCACCAGGAGATCCCACCTCCGTAGGGACAGGTCTTAGACATGGAGGCTGGCTGAGTTTGACGGCCAGAGCTAGAGCTGTGGGAGAAGAAAAGTTTGCCACAGTCCAGCCTTGCCATGTGCCTAAGTGGGCACGAAAGCTTCCTAGAGATTTGCTAAGAAGGCCCAGCATCAGAGTCTTCTCTGCAGTCTCCAAGATGGTGGTGTGAGGCTAGCCTTCGTTCCAGGCCCAGCCCCAGCTCTGGGGGACACCTCCCTGTGTGGCTCAGCACCGCCTCCCCACACTCACAGGCAGTAGCCCCAGCCAACTCACCTCTGTGCTCTTCCGTGCTGGGCTCCAGTTCTTCCTGCTGCTTCCGAGGCAGGGCTACTCAGAGTTCTGCATCAGAGCCGGCTGTGCTGAGCTCCGTGGCAGCCTGAGACTGGGTCCCAGGGTGTGTGCTGGGTGGAGTCTGGACAGCAGATCTTGCCCACTTCCTCTTCATCGCCAGTTGGGCTGAGCCCTCCGTGGCCACCCTCACCTGGAGCCTGCACTGGGCCTCCCGAGCAGGGGGCTGGTGCTCTGAACCCTCCCTTTGGGAGGTGGATGGGGTGTGCCCCTCAGAGGCCACCTCGGGTGGGACGGTCTGCAATGTCAGTGATCATCAGCCAGCCCTGCTTCGGTATTTCTGAGGTTAGCTTGGCAAGGATGGCTGCTGCTTCTGCCTGCCTGCCCTTCTGCTCCAAGAAAGACCAGAGACACGAGTGTCTGCTCAGATACCCACCCGGGAGGATGGAGAATCCCCTGAGGGCATGAGGTCAGCCTGGGCATCTGGCTCTGCCCGGACACTCCCCATGCCACACAGCCTGCTCTCCCCTGGGGTGTGGACACAAGAAGCACATGGGCTCCTGACTGAAATGCGGCTGGGCTTGCTTGAGGCAGACACACCCCAAGAAACCCCCATCCACACAGAGGGAAAGGCCTCAGGCGTCCCCATGTGGGACAGGAGAGGTGGCCGGACCCAGTCTGGGGCTCCCCTGTTACCTTTCTTTTCCTTCAGCAAAGGGCCAGAGGCCTCTCGGCGGGGGCCCTGAGCCAGTGTTGACCGCGTTCCCATGCATTCTGCCTGTTAGCTACCCTGAGACCCCGTCCTCTGGGCAGGGGCAAACAGCAGAATATCTTCACAGCTAGCGATCTGGCCAGGGTCTCCTCTCTGCTGGCCAGGCCTGGATACACAGGTTGCGGGTTCTATTGGGTTCTGTTGCCAGGAAGTGACATCATTTCCTGGTTCGTGGTTGTGGTCCCTTCCACAAAGCTCCCAAACGGAACTTCTGGTTTTCTGGCTGTTTCCCCATGCCCTTAGGCCACGTGCAGGCACAGTGACACCCACAGAGCCCATCCCACAGCCTTGGGGAGATCTGGGTGCAGCCAGGGCCTGAGTTCTGAAGACACAGCTCCTTTCAGAACAGGCTCCTTCTCAGAAGTGTTGTGGCCCTGGGCAAGCCATGTGCCCCACAGGGTTTCCTGTCTCTCCATCTGCAGAGTGGGTCACAATCTCCCGTCTCCTGACTAGGTCTGTCAGCCTACGAGGAGCTCCAGTGCCTGTTCAAACTTTGGGCCGCTTTCACTTGGAGCTTGGACACAGACTTCCCAAAGGATGGATTCCACACAGGGCTGACCTAGCACACAATGGGCAGAATCAGGCCTGGATTTGCTCTGGGACCTGGAAAAAAGCAGTCCCCTTCCTGCCTATTTATGGCCCCCGATTTTGGAGGACCTGAAGGTCATATTCACACATTCCCCCCTCTGATATCAACCTTCCCAGTCCTACTCAAATGTCCCACTCAGCCTCAATGGTTGGGGGAGTCTGCCCCAACAGTGGCTCCCCGCAATCTTGTCTTTGAGTCTCATCATCGTGGGTCATTTTACCGCTTGCAAGAGAATAGGCACAGTCATTTTTTCCAAATTCAAGAGAGATTCATTCAAATTCTGTGAAATCGAATCATTTCCTCTCCGCATTGTTCAGTCTCTCTTCCTCGTTTCCTCTCTTTCTTGACCTTTCCAAATTCAGTCTGTGTTTTCCACTCTGTGTCTCTCCTGTGGATGCTCGCATGCCTGTGAAGGCATGTACGCATGTATATTTTTGGCCTAGGCTGAGGCTTTAGGGTTTCATTTTGAGTGAGGTAAAGGTTTGGGGTTGGAGTTGGTGTTAGGGGAAGGGTTAGGTCTGGGGTTTGTTCTGGGAGACTTAGTGGTGTGAGTTCTCATTCTCTTACATAATAACCCCTTCTCCGATATTCTGCTTGCAAATATGCTTGTGTGTTCACTTTGTTACCATTTTGATTTGTGAATGCTTAGCTTTTCTGTTGCAAAGCTGTTCAAGTGGATGAAAGCTGGTGGGTGTCCCTTGGTTTCCTGTTTCCTTGAATTGAAGAGACCCAATTGTGCCTCCCCCCCCACACACATGTTGAGAAATCCCTGACAAGGAGGACCCTATGGCCCCTGCTTATTTCCAGGAGTTTCATCACTTCAGGCTTTGCGTTGATGTGTTTCACTGAATCTGACGTGTTCTGAGACCAAAAGCCAATGTGATTGTTTAGATGGAACCATCTCCATTTCCCATGTCCTCTCGTTGCAGAGGCTCTTGTTCCCATTCTTATCGCCTCCCCTCCTTTGGCATCAATGAATTGACCATAGAAGCTTGGGTTTAGTTCTGGACCCTCAATTCCATTCCATGGATCTGGTTCTGCATGTGTGATTTCTTCCCAGTACCATGATGTCCTGTTATCCTGGTGTGATAATCAAATTGGCTATCAGGCAGCCTGCTATGTCCATTTCAGTGCTTCGTTTCAGATTGCATTGACCCTTTTGTCTCCTTTGAGTTTCCATAGACATTTTGGATTTCTTTGGTTATAATGTCCTGAGAGCAGCAGTTGGTATTTTGAGAGGAATAGCGTGGAACCTCTGGATTGACCCACGGTGGGGATAAGGGGGATGGGGAACTGACATCATCTTACCAGGAGGAATTCTTCTGCTCCGTGAACATAGCTTGTTTTCCATTGGATTTTTGGGCTTCACTTTCTTTCATCCATCTCTTGCAGTTCTCTGAGACGAGGGACTTCCTTCCTGGGTTAGATGGACTCCTAGCTATTGTCTTTCTGGGTATGTCACTGTCGGTGGGGTTGTTCCTTGACTTCTCCTTCAAAGCATTTACTCTGAGTGTTAGAAATGCCAAAGATTTCTATTCCCCTTCCTCACTGTCCATCTCTCTGAGTCTCCAGGTAGAAGAGGCCTAGTTCAGGGACCCATGGGGCTCGGGGAGTGCAGCTAGACCGTGTTTCTAAGGCCCTCAGTACTGGGCATCTTTCAGTGTACTCTCCGTGTCACTACCTTCGCTTGGTGTCCGTTCAGACCTCTCCTTCAGGCTCGTTTCTGTTCATGTCGTTTGTGTATTAGTAGCCAAATCCTGCCAAAGCTCTGTGTCTGTAAACTGTTGTCTCCCAGCTTGCGATGTGTCATTTGTGTTTTTCAGAAGGTCTTTCCCAGAGTCCAAATCTTGGATTTTATTTTTTTCTAATTTATTTTATTGGAGGCAAATTACCTTACATTAATATATTAGTTGGTTTCACCATACATTGAGACGAATCTGCTCCGTGTGTACATGTGTTCCCTTTCTTGAAAGCCCCTCCCACTTCCCTCTTCCCCATATCCTCCCTCCAGGTCATCCCCATGCACCAGCCCCAAGCATCCTGTATCATGTGTCGAATCTGGACTGGTGATTCATTTCACATATGATAATATATGTGCTGCAATGTCGTTCTCTCCAATCATCCCACCTCACCCTCTCCCATAGAGTCCCAAAGACTGTTTTATATACCTATGTCGCTTTTCCAGTGTCGTATACAGGGTTAATGTTACCATCTTTCTAAATTCCATATATATGTGTTAGTATACTGTATTGGTGTTTTTCTTTCTGGCTTACTTCACTCTGTATAATAGGCTCTAATTTCATCCACCTCATTAAAACTGATTCAAATGCATTCTTTTTGATGGCTGAAAAATATTCCATTGTGTATACGTACCAAAGCTTTCTTATCCATTCATCTGCAGATGGATATCTAGGTTGCTTCCATGTCCTGGCTATTATAAACAGTGCAGTGATGAAAATTGGAGTACATGTGTTTCTTTCAATTCTGGTTTCCTCCATGTGTATGCCCAGGAGTGCAATCGCTGGATCATATGGTAGTTCTATTTCCAGTTTTTTGAGGAATCTCCACTCTGTTCTCCATAGTGGCTGTACTAGTTTGCATTCCCACCAACAGTGTAAGAGGGTTCCCTTTTCTCCACACCCTCACCAGCATTTATTGCATGTAGACTTTTGGATAGCAGCCATTCTGACTGGTGTGAAATGGTATCTCATTGTGGTTTTGATTTGCATTTCTCTGATTATGAGGGATGTTGAGCATTTTTTCATGTGTTTGTTAGCCATCTTTATGTCTTTGAACAAATATTAAAAGCAGCAAGGGAAAAACAACAAATAACACACAAGTTGATCCCCGTAAGGATATAGCTGATCTCTTAGCAGAAACCCTTCAGGCCAGGAGGGTATGGCAAGATATACTTAAAGTGATGAAAGAAAGTAACTTACAGCTCAGAATACTATACCCAGCAAGGATCTCATTCAAATATGAAGGAGAAATCAAAAGCTTTACAGACAAGCAAAAGCTGAGAGAATTCAGCATCACCAAACCAGCTCTCCAAGAAATACTAAAGGATCTTCTCTAGACAGGAAACAAAGAAAGGGTATACGAACTAGAATCCAAAACAATAAAGAAAATGGCAACAGGATCATACTTATCAATAATCACCTTAAACATAAATGGGTTGAATGCCCCAACCGAAAGATAAAGGTTGGCTGAATGGATACAAAAACAAGACCCCCATATATGTTGTCTACAAGAGACCCACCTCAAAATGAGGGACACATACAGACTGAAAGTGAAGGGCTGGAGGAAGATATTCCACACAAATAGAGACCAAAAGAAAGCAGGAGTTGCAATACTCACATCAGATAAAATAGATTTTAAAACAAAGACTGTGAAAAGAGACAAAGAAGGAAACTACATAATGATCAAAGGATCAATCCAAGAAGAAGATATAACAATTATAAATATTTATGCACCCAACATAGGAGCACCACAATATGTAAGACAATTACTAACAAGTATGAAAGGGGAAATTAATAATAACACAATATTAGTGGGAAACTTTAATACCCCACTTACATCTATGGATAGATCAACTAAACAGAAAATTTACAAGGAAACACAAACTTTAAATGATACAATAGACCAGTTAGACCTAATAGGTCTCTATAGGACATTTCACCCCAAAACAATGAATTTCATCTTTTTCTCAAGCACACACGGAACCTTTTCCAGGATAGATCACATCCTGGACCATAAATCTAGCCTTGGTAAATTCAAAAAAATTGAAATCATTCCAAGCATTTTTTCTGACCACAATGCAGTAAGATTAGATCTCAATTAAGGGAGAGAAACTATTAAAAATGCCAACATATGGAGGCTGAACAACACGCTGCTGAATAATGAACAAATAATAGAAGAAATCAAAAGAGAAATCAAAATATGCATAGAAATTAATGAAAATGAAAACACAACAACTCCAAACCTCTGGGACACTGCAAAAGTAGTGCTAAGGGGGAAGTTCACAGTAATAGAGGCACACGTCAAGAAACAAGAAAAAAGTCAACTAAATAACCTAAGTCTACATCTAAAGCAACTAGAAAAGGAAGAAATGAAGAACCCCAGGGTTAGTACAAGAAAAGAAATCGTAAAAATTAGGGCAGAGATAAATGCAAAAGAAACAAAAGAGACCATAGCAAAAATCAACAAAGCCAAAAGCTGGTTCTTTGAGAAGGTAAATAAAATTGACAAACCACTAGCCAGACTCATCAAGAAACAAAGGAGGAAGAACCAAATCAATAAAATAAGAAATGAAAATGAAGAGATCACAACCGACAACACAGAAATACAGAGGATTATTAGAGAATTCTATTAGCAATTATATGGCAATAAAATGAATAACCTGTAAGTAACGGACAAATTCCTAGAAAAGTACACCTTGCCAAAACTGAACCAGGAAGATATAGCAAATCTGAACAGACCCATCACAAGCACGGATCTAGAGGAAGTAATCGGAAACCTTCCAGCAAAAAAAAAGCCCAGGTCCAGACGGCTTCACAGCTGAATTCTACCAAAAATTTAGAGAAGAGCTAACACCTATTCTACTCAAAATCTTCCAGAAAATTGCTGAGGAAGGCAAACGTCCAAACTCATTCTATGAGGCCACCATCACCCTAATCCCAAAACCTGCAAAAGATCCCACAAAAAAAAGAAAACTACAGGCCAATATCACTGATGAACATAGATGCAAAAATCCTTAACAAAATTCTAACAATCAGAATCCAACAACACATTAAGAAGATCATACATCATGACCAAGTGGGCTTTATGCCAGGAATGCAAGGATTCTTCAATATCCGCAAATCAATCAACGTAATACACCACATTCAGTTCAGTTCAGTTCAGTTCAGTCGCTCAGTCGTGTCCGACTCTCCGCGACCCCATGAATCAAAGCACGCCAGGCCTCCCTGTCCATCACCTACTCCCGGAGTACACTCAAACTCATGTCCACAGAGTCGGTGATGCCATCCAGCCATCTCATTCTCCGTCGTCCCCTTCTCCTCCTGCCCCAACCTTTCCCAGCATCAGAGTCTTTTCCAGTGAGTCAACTTGTCGCATGAGGTGGCCAAAGTATTGCAGTTTAAGCTTTAGCCTCAGTCCCTCGAATGAACATCCAGGATTGATCTCCTCTAGAATGGACGGGTTGGATCTCCTTGCAGTATAAGGGACTCTCAAGAGTCTTCTCCAACACCACAGTTCAAAAGCATTGATTCTTAGGCGATCAGCCTTCTCCACAGTCCAACTCTCACATCCATACATGACCACGGGAAAAACCATTGCCTTGACTAGACGGACCTTGGTTGGCAAAGTTAGCAAACTGAAAAATAAAAATCATATGATTATCTCAATAGATGCAGAGAAAGCCTTTGACAAAATACAACATCCATTTATGATAAAAACACTCCAGAAAGTGGGAATAGAATGGACATATCTCAGCATATTAAAAGCTATGTATGACAAACGCACAGCAAACATTATCTTCAATGGTGAAAAACTGAAAACATTTCCCCTAAAGTCAGGAACAAGACAAGGGTGCCCACTCTCACCACTACTATTCAACATAGTTCTGGAAGTTTTGGCTACAGCAATCAGAGCAGAAAAAGACATAAAAGGAATACAAATTGGAAAAGAAGAAGTAAAACTTTCACTGTTCGCTGATGACATGATCCTCTACACAGAAAACCCTAAAGACTCTACCAGAAAACTACTAGAGCTAATCAATGAATACAGTAACGTTGCAGGATATAAAATCAACACACAGAAATCCATTGCATTCCTATACACTAATAATGAGAAAATAGAAAGAGAAATTAAGGAAACTATTCCATTCACTGTTGCAACGAAAAGAATTAAATACTTAGGTATATATCTACCTAAGGATACAAAAGACTTGTACATAGAAAACTATAAAACACTAGTGAAAGTAACCAAAGAGGACACTAATAGATGGAGAAATATAACATGTTCGTGGATTGGAAGAATAAATATTGTGAAAATAAGTATAATATCCAAAGTAATTTATACTTTCAATGCAATCCCTATCAAGATACCAATAATATTTTTCACAGAACTAGAAAAAATAATCTCATAATTTGTATGGAAATTCAAAAAATCTCGACTAGCCAAAGCAATCTTGAAGAAGAAGAATGGAACTGGAGGAATTAGCCTGTTGGACTTCAGGCTCTACTATAAAGCCACAGTCATCAAGACAGTATGGTACTGGCATAAAGACAGAAACATTGATCAATGGAATAAAATAGAAAGCCCAGAGATAAATCCACGCACCTATGGACACCTTATCTTTGACAAAGGAGGCAAGAATATAAAATGGAGAAAAGACAGTCTCTTTAACAAATGGTGCTGGGAAAACAGGTCAGCCACTTGTAAAAGAATTAAACTAAAACACTTCCTAACACCACACAACAAAATAAACCCAAAATAGATTAGAGAGCTAAATGTAAGACCAGATTCTATAAAACTCTTAGAGGAGAACGTAAGAAAAAAACTCTCCGACATAAATCACAGCAGGATCCTCCATGACCCACCTCCCAGAATATTGGAAATAGAAGCAAAAATAAACAAATGGGACTTAAATAAAATCAAAAGTTTCTGTACAGCAAAGGAAACTATAAGCAAGGTGAAAAGACAGCCTTCAAAATGGGAGAAAGTAAAAGCAAATGAAGCAACTGATAAAGGATTAATCTCCAAAATATACAAGCATCTCCTGCAGCTCAATTCCAGAAAAATAAGTGACCCAATCAAAAAATGGGCCAAATCTTGGATTTTAAAATTTTCAATGTGTTCCCCGGTTACTCTTTGTGTAGTGCCTTTCTGTATTGTGTGTGAAAACTAAGAACTCATGTCTAATGTCTGCTCCATTTCCTTCTGGATTTGTGAACCGTTTGTAATGGAGCATATGTCTAGGAATCATTTGAAGTGCAATTATTGAGAGGTGTCAAGTTTTCATGGACATGCATGTCATCCCCTCTGGTTTCAAAATGCATTGTTCCTAAACTCTTTTGGAGACCTTCTCGGAAAGATGGGTGTTTTTCAGCTTGCATTTCCACAGATGATTGGATTCAGCAGGTCTAGCAGCAGGGACGCTGTGTCCAGTGAAAGAGGAGTCTGGTGCGGCCTCCCTTTCAGCACCGATCCCCATTTCCGGTTGACAGGGCACTGATCTTCCATCCGTGAGCCAGAGGCCACAGGCATCCTTGTGTGCCCTTGTCTGTGTGAGCAGCTGAAGGGAGTTTCGTCTCCACAGGCGCCCAGCTTGCCTGCAGCTTCGGAACGACAGAGGTGAGCATCTCAAAGGAGAGGAACAACCGTGCCAGAAGTGGAGTGGGATCCACCCTGAGGTTAGGCACTGATCATCAAGAGATGCTTCTGTTGGACTTTGATGGGTCTGGCACACTCTTCTGCTAGACAGTGAGAGAGATGTCTGTGGGCACTGCTAGGCCCTCCGCTCCCTCTTTGGGTCCCAAAGGCTGGTTATCACCATCCTGAGCACCTAGCTCTGAGATGATGACCACCGCCACCTGCACTGTGTTTCCCTTTGCCTGCGTATACATGCGAAGCGTCAGGCTGTCTCTGAGCTACACTAGCCATGTGCATTGCCTCTCATTGGACTTGTGCATGTTTCTTCTGTTTCCTTCCCAAGCACTGATTTTCTTGAGCATGTGGGGGACACAAGGATGGTGGGTCTTTCTCTGGCCTTGTGTTCTGAGGAACACTTGTCCCTTTGTTGGTGTGGGTTTATCTTTCCATTTCTCCTACCTGGTTTATTGCTGTGAGTTTGTTTGTGCCGGCGGAAGAACTCAGCCTTTCTCTTGTGCCTGAGGTGTCCCACTTACAACAGCAATGCCTACCTGGAGATTCTGAACACATTTGCTGAGAGGGCTTCGTTTGGCCGATGACATTTTGAAAGGACCTACACGGTCCTTTCAGATACCCAAGATATCCTTCAAATGACATAGAAACCAGAATTCTCCAGTTTGGTCTTCCAATATGTGGGGAGTCAGCACAATCCCCTAGAGGAGGGAATAGCTACCAACTCATGGATTCTGGCCTAGAGAATTCCATGGATTGTAAAATTCATAGGGATGCCAAGACTAAAAATACTGAGAGACTATAACGTTCACCTTCAGTCAGAGCAAAATCCAGTTTCCTCTCATTTTAGTGATTGGCATTGATTGCTGAACCCCCAAAAATGGGAGAAATGCAGAGAGAAGAAGACTCAATGTTGTCAGGCGGGGGAGAGTGGAACAGGGACAGCTTGCAATGAATACAAGCTTTGCTGGAAGTGGGGGGGGGATAGAATGAGGGTGTCCAAATGTAGACAGTATTGATGCTTACATAGCATTGTGAAGGCCTTCATATTCCCAACTGGCATCAAGGAAGAAAATTTTATTGACACACACTTACGAGCAAAATATACAGAAAGCTATCAGTCAGTTCAGTTCAGTTCAGTCGCTCAGTCGCTTCCGACTCCCCGCGACCTCATGAATCACAGCACGCCAGGCCTCCTTATCCATCAGCAACTCCTGGAGTACACTCAAACTCATGGCCACAGAGTCGGTGATGCCATCCAGCCATCTCATTCTCAGTCCTCCCGTTCTCCTCCTGCCCCCAAACTTTCCCAGCATCAGAGTCTTTTCCAGTGAGTCAACTCGTCGCATGAGGTGGCCAAAGTATTGCAGTTTCAGCTTTAGCATCAGTCCTTCCAATGACCACCCAGGATCGATCTCCCTTAGAATGGACTGGTTGGATCTTCTTGCAGTACAAGGGACTCTCAAGAGTCTTCTCCAACACCACAGTTCAAAAGCATCAATTCTTGGGCGATCAGCTTTCTTCACAGCCCAACTCTCATATCCATACATGACCACGGGAAAAACAATAGCCTTGACTAGACGGACCTTTGTTGGCAAAGTAATGTCTCTGCTTTTCAATATACTATCAAGGTTGGTCATAACTTTCCTTCAAAGTAGTAAATGTCTTTTAATTTCATGGCTGCAATCAGCATCTGCAGTGATTTTGGAGCCCAAAAAAACAAAGTCTGATACTGTTTCCACTGTTTTTCCATCTATTTCCCATGAAGTGATGGGACCAGATGCCATGATCTTTGTTCTCTAAATCTTGAGCTTCAAGCCAACCTTTTCACTCTCCTCTTTCACTTTCATCAAGAGGCTTTTGAGTTCCTCTTCACTTTCTGCCATAAGGGTAGTGTCATCTGCATATCTGAGATTACTGATATTTCTCCCAGCAATCTTGATTCCAGCTTGTGCTTCTTCCAGCCCAACGTTCCTCAAGATGTATTCTGCATATAAGTTAAATAAACAAGGTGACAATATACAGCCTTGACGTACTCCTTTTCCTATTTGGAACCAGTCGGTTGTTCCATGTACAGTTCTGACTGTTGCTTCCTGACTTGCATATAGGTTTCTCAAGAGGCAGGTCAGTTGGTCTGGTATTCCCATCTCTTTCAGAATTTTCCACAGTTTATTATGATCCACACAGTCAAAGGCTTTGGCATAGTCAATGAAGCAGAAATAGATGTTTTTCTGGAACTCTCTTGCTTGCTCCATAATCCAGCCGATGTTGGCAATTTGATATGTGGTGCCTCTGCCTTTTCTAAAACCCTCTTGAACATCTGTGAGTTCACAGTTCACATATTGCTGAAGCCTGTCTTGGAGAATTTTGAGCATGACTTTAGTAGCGAGTGAGATGAGTGCAATTGTGCGGTAGTTTGAGCATTCTTTGGCATTGCCTTTCTTTGGGGTTGGAATGAAGACTGACCTTTTCCAGTCCTGTGGACACTGCTGAGTTTTCCAAATGTTCTGGCATATTGAGTGCAGCACTTTCACAGCATCATCTTTCAAGATTTGAAAGAGCTCAACTGGAATTCCATCACTTCCACTAGCTTTGTTCGTAGTGATGCTTTCTAAGGCCCACTTGACTTCACATTCCAAGATATCTGGCTCTAGGTCAGTGATCACGTTATTGTGACTATCTTGCTCGTGAAGATCTTTTTTGTACAGTACTTCTGTGTATTCTTGCCACCTCTTCTTAATATCTTCTGCTTTTGTTAGGTCCCTACTATTTCTGTCCTTTATCGAGCCCATCTTTGCATGAAATATTCCCTTGAAATCTCTAATTTTCTTGAAAAGATCTCTTGTTTATCCTATTCTGTTGTTTTCCTCTATTTCTTTGCATTGATCACTGAGGAAGGCTTTCTTATCTCTCCTTGCTCTTCTTTGGAACTCTGCATTCAGATGCTTATATATTTCCTTTTCTCCTTTGCTTTTTCCTTCTCTTCTTTTCACAGCTATTTGTAAGGCCTCCTAAGACAGCCATTTGGCTTTTTTGCATTTCTTTTCCATGGGGATGCTCTTGGTCCCTGTCTCCTGTACAATGTCACGAACCTCCGTCCAGAGTTCATCAGGCACTCTATCTGTCAGATCTAGTCCCTTATATCTATTTCTCACTTCCACTGTATAATCATAAGGGATTTGATTTAAGTCATACCTGAAAGGTCTAGTGGTTTTCCCTACTTTCTTCAATTTAAGTCTGAATTTGGCAATAAGGAGTTCATGATCTGAGCCACAGTCAGCTCCTGGTCTTGTTTTTGCTAACTGTATACAGCTTCCCCATCTTTGGCTGCAAAGAATATAATCAATCTGATTTCGGTGTTGACCATCTGGTGATGTCCACGTGTAGTCTTCTCTTGTGTTGTTGGAAGAGGGCGCTTGCTATGACCAGTGCGTTCTCTTGACAAAACTCTATTAGCCTTTGCCTTGCTTCATTCCATGCTCCAAGGCCAAATTTCCCTGTTACTCCAGGTGTTTCTTGACTTCCTACTTTTGCATTCCAGTCCCCTATAATGAAAAGGACAACTTTTTGGGGTGTTAGTTCCAAAAGGTCTTGTAGGTCTTCATAGAACCGTTCAACTTCGGCTTGTTCAGCGTCACTTTTTGGGGCATAGGCCTGGATTACTGTAATAATGAATGGTTTGCCTTGGAAACGAACAGAAATCATTCTGTCTTTTTTAAGATTGCATCCAAATACTGCATTTTGGACGAGGAGAAAAATGCCTAGGGCCCTGATGAAAATCAGCTCAGGGTAAGGAATGTAAATCTCCCCTGGGTGGGGAGGGAGTGGATGGCGTCCATGGGGAACACACAGGGATGGAGCCTGCAGAGCCAACCGCGCCCCTGGATGATGTGGTTGCCAAAGGGCTCTGGGCTTCTGTCCAGAGCAGGGGCCTGTTCTCCCTTCAAGGTTGGGACAGTCATGGTGGGCGTCTCATACTTGGTAGGAGGCAGGTCAGGCTGCCGCTGCGAAAGTAGTCACTCAGGCCCTGACTCTGGTTCTGCCACCAAAGCCCGAGCAGGTGCAAGTGCACATGGAGGTGGAGTTTCTGGAAGGTGGGGTGGAACATCGGTGCCTGGGGTTGGCAGTCGTGCAGGCACAGATTTCGGATGTGCTGAGGGTGCTGGCCAGTACCCGATTGGCCCCATGACATTGGGAGGGGACGTCTCAGGTCTCGATCTCCCCTCAGTGGATCCCTGGGTCCTGATCCTTGAGCTCCCACCTCCTTAGGGACAGGTCTTGGACGTGGAGGCTTGCTGACTTTGATGTCCAGAGATAAAGCTGTGGGAGAAGAAAAATTTGCCACAGGCCAGCCTTGCCATGTGCCTAAGTGTGCACGAAAGCTTCCTAGAGATTCGCTAAGAAGTCACAGCATCGGAGTTTTCTCTGAAGTCTCCAAGATGGGTGATGTGAGGCCAGCCTTTGATCCAGGCCCAGCCCCAGCTCTGTGGGACTCCTCCCTGTGTGGCTCAGCACCACGTCCCCACGCTGACAGGCATTAGCCCCAGCAAATTCACCTCCGTGCTCTGCTGTACTGAGTTCCAGGTCTTCCTGCTGCATTCGAGGCAGGGCATCTCGGAGCTCTGGGTAACAGCCGGCTGTGCTGAGCTCCATGGCAGCCTGAGACTGGGCCCCGGGGTGTGTGCTGGGTGGCGTCTGGGCAGCAAGTCTTACCCGACTCCTCCTAATCGCCAGGTGGGCTGAGCCCTCCATGACCACGCTCACTTGGAGACTGCACTGGGCCTCCAAGGCAGGGGGCTGGTTCTCTGAGCTCTCCCTCTGGTAGGTGGATGTGGTGTGTCCCTCGGACGATCTGCAATTACAGTAACCATCAGCCAGCCTCGCTTCAATATTTCTGAGCTGAGCCTGGCCAGGATGGCTGCTGCTTTTGCCCGCCTGCCCTTCTACTCCCAGAAAGACCAGAGAGACGTGTGTTTCAGATACCCACCCGGGAAGTCGGAGACCCCCATGAGGGCGTGAGGTTAGCTTGGGCAGCCAGCTCTGCCCGGACTTTGTCCATGCCACCCAGCCTGCTCTCCCCTGGGGTGTGGACACAAGCATCCCACGGGCTCCTGACCCACATGTGGCTGGCCGTGCTTGAGGCAGACACACCCCAAGAAACCCCCATCCACACACAGGGAAAGGCCTCAGGCTTCCCCGGGTGGGATGGGAGAGGTGGCCGCACCCGGCCTGGGCCTCCCCTGTTACCTTTCTGTCCCTTCGGGCAAAGGGCCAGAGTCCTCTCGGGGGACCCCTGAGCCAGCGTTGACTGCATTCCCACACATTCGGCCTGTGAGCTCGCCTGAGGACCCGGCCTCTGGGCAGGGGCAAACAGCAAAACATCTTGACAGCAAGCGATCTGGCCAGGGGCTCCTCTCCGCTGGCCAGGCCTGGATACACAGGTTGCGGGTTCTGTTGGGTTCTGTTGCCAGGAAATGACATCATTTCCTGGTTCGTTGCTGAGGTCCCTTCCACAAAGCTCCCCAAGGGAACCTCTGTGTTTCTGGCTGTTCCCCCACTTCCTTAGGCCACGTGCAGGCACAGTGACACCCACACAGCCCACCCCACAGCCTTGGGGAGACCTGGGTGCAGCCAGGGCCTGAGCTCTGAGGACACAGCTGCTTTCAGCCCAGGCTTCTTCTTTTCAGAAGTGGTGTGGCCCTGGGCAAGCCATGTGCTCTGCAGGGTTTCCTGTCACTCCATCTGCAGAGTGGGGCTCACTCGCCCATTTCCTGCCTAGGTCTGTCAACCTACGAACAGCTCCAGTGCCTGTTCAAACTTTTGGCCGCTCTCACAAGGATCTTGGACACTGAGCCTTCCCAAAGGATGGATTCAACACAGGGCTGACCTAACACAGAAAAGGGCAGAATCAAGCCTGGATGGGCTATGTTACCTGGGAAAAGGCAGTTCCCTTCCTGCCTATTTCTTGACCCCCAGATTGGGAGGACCAGAAAGTCATATTCAGACATCGCCCCCTCTGATATCAACCTTCCTCGTCCTACTCAAGTGTCCCACTCAGCCTCGAGGGGAGGGGAGGCCTCCCCAACAGTGGCTCCCCGCATCTTTGTCTTTGCGTCCCATCATCGTCGGTCATTTTACCACTTGCAAGAGAATAGGCACAGTCATTTTTTCCAAATTCAAGAGAGATTCATTCAAATTCTGTGAAATCGACTCATTTCCTCTCTGCATTGTTCAGTCTCTCTCCCTCGTTTCCCCTCTTTCTTAACCTTTCCAAATTCAGTCTGTCTCTTCCACTCTGTGTCTCTCCTGTGGATGCTCGCATGCCTGTGAAGGGATGTGCGCATGTATATTTTTGACCTAGGCTGAGGCTTTAGGGTTTCATTTTGAGTGAGGTAAAGGTTTGGGGTTGGAGTTGGTGTTAGGGGAAGGGTTAGGTCTGGGGTTTGTTCTGGGAGACTTAGTGGTGTGAGTTCTCATTCTCTTACATAATAACCCCTTCTCCGATATTCTGCTTGCAAATATGCTTGTGTGTTCACTTTGTTACCATTTTGATTTGTGAATGCTTAGCTTTTCTGTTGCAAAGCTGTTCAAGTGGATGGAAGCTGGTGGGTGTCCCTTGGTTTCCTGTTTCCTTGAATTGAAGAGACCCAATTGTGCCTCCCCCCACACACACATGTTGAGAAATCCCTGACAAGGAGGACCCTAAGGCCCCTGCTTATTTCCAGGAGTTTTATCACTTCAGGCTTTGCGTTGATGTGTTTCACTGAATCTGACGTGTTCTGAGACCAAAAGCCAATGTGATTGTTTAGATGGAACCATCTCCATTTCCCACGTCCTTTCGTTGCAGAGGCTCTTGTTCCCATTCTTATCGCCTCCCCTACTTTGGCGTCAATGAATTGACCATAGAAGCTTGGGTTTAGTTCTGGACCCTCAATTCCATTCCATGGATCTGGTTCTGCGTGTTTCGTTTCTTCCCAGTATCATGCTGTCCTATTATCCTGGTGTGATAATCAAATTGGCCGTCAGGCAGCCTGCTATGTCAATTGCAGGGCTTTGCGGCAGATTGCATTGATCCTTTTGTCTCCTTTGTGTTTCCATAGAAATTTGGAATTCTTTGGTTATAATGCCCTGAGAGCAGCAGTTGGTATTTTGAGAGGAATAGCGTGGAACCTCTGTAATGCCCCACTGTGGGGATCGGGGGGATGGGGAACTGACATCATCTTACCAGGAGGAATTCTTCTGCTCCGTGAGCACAGCTTAATTTCCATTGGATTTGTGGGCTTCACCTTCTTTCATCCATCTCTTGCAGTTCTCTGAGAAGAGGGACTTCCCTCCTGGGTTAGATGGACTCCTAGCTATTGCCTTTCAGGGAATGTCACTGTCGGTGCGGTTGATCCTTGCCTTGTCCTTCAAACCGTTTGCAGTGAGTGTTAGAAATGCCAAGGATTTCTCTTCCCCTTTCTCACTGTCCATCTCTCAGAGCTTCTTTGTAGAACAGGCCAAGTCCAGGGTCCCACAAATCTCGGGGAGTGCAGCTAGACCGTGTTTCTCAGGCCCTCAATGCTGGGCATCACTCGGTGTACTCTCTGTGTCCTTTCCTTCGCCTGGTGTCCCTTCACAGTCCTCTCCTTCAGGCTCGTTTGTGTTCATGTCATTTGTGTATTAGGAGCCAAATCCTGCCTAAGTTCTATGTCTGTAAACAGTTGTCTCCCAGCTTGGGAGGTGTCGTTTTTGTTTTACAGACCGCATTTCCCAGAGTCCAAATCTTGGTTAGTCAACGTTCACTGTGTTCCCTGGTTACTCTTTGTGTAGTTCCTTACTGTATTGTGTGTGGAGACTAAGAGCTCATGTCTAATGTCTGCTCCATTTCCTTCTGGATTTGTGAACCGTTTTGCATGGAACATATGTCTAGGAATCATTTGAAGTGCATTTGTTGAGAGGTGTCAAGTTTCCATGGACATGCATGTCATCCCATCTGGTTTCCAAATGCGTTGCTCATAAACTCTTTTGTAGACCTTCTTGGAAAGATGGGGGTTTTTCAGCTTGCATTTCCGCAGATGAATGGATTCAGCAGCTCTAGCAGCAGGGACGCTGTGTCCAGTGAAAAGGGAGTCGGGTGCGGCCTCCCTTTCAGCATCGATCCCCAGGTCGGGTTGACAGGGTGCTGATCTTCCATCTTTGAGCCAGAGGCCACAAGCATTCTTGAGTGTCCTTGGCTGTGTGAGTAGTTGAAGTGAGTTTCGACTCCACAGGCTCTCAGCAGGCCTGCCGTTTCGGAACGCCAGAGGTGAGCATTTCAGAGGAGAGGAACAACCGTGCCAGAAGTGGAGTGGGATCCACTCTGAGGGTGGGCACTTATCGTAAAGAGATGCTCCTGTGGGATTTTGATGGGTCTGTCACACTCTTCTGCCAGAGAGCGAGAGAAATGTCTATGGGCTCTGCTAGGCCCTCCACTCCCTCTCGTGGTCCTGAAGCTTGGTTGTCACCATCCTGAGCACCTAGCTCTGAGATGATGACCAGCACCACTTGCAATGTGTTTCCCTTTGCCCGCATGTCCATGCAAAGCGTCAGGCTGTCTCTGAGCTACACTAGCCATGTGCATTGCCTCTCATTGGACCTGCACATGTTTCTTCTGTTTCCTTCCCGATCACTGAATTTCTCCAGAGTGTGGGGGCCACAAGAATGGTGGGTCTTTCTCTGGCCTTGTGTTCTGAGGAATATTTGTCCCTTTGTTGGTGTGGGTTTATCTTTCCATTACTCCTGCCTGGTTTATTGCTGTGAGTTTGTTTTGTGCCGGCGGAAGAACTCAGCCTTTCTCTTGTGCCTGAGGTGTGCCACTTGCAACAGCAATGCCTACCTGGAGATTCTGAACACATTTGCCGAGAGGGCTTCGTTTGGCAGATGACATCTTGAAAGGATCTACCTGGTCCTATCAGATACCCAAAGGATCCTTCAAATGACATAGAAACCAGAATTCTCCAGTTTGGTCTTCCAATATGTGGGGAATCAGCGCAATTCGCTGGACAAAGGAAAAGCTACTGACTCCAGGATTCTGACCTAGAGAATTCATGGACTGTAGAATTCACGGGAATACCAAGACTAACGATACTGAGAGACTATAACATTCACCTTTAGTCAGAGCAAAATCCAGTTTCCTCTCATTTTAGTGATTGGCATTTAATGGGGACCCCGAAAGGATAGGAAGAAATGCAGAGAGAAGACGACTCAATGTTGTCAGGCGGAGGAGAGTTGGATGGGGACTGCTTGCCATGATTCGAGGCTTTTTTTTTTTTTTTTTGAAGTGAGGGTGGATAGAATGAGGGCGTCCCAATGTAGACAGTGGTGATGCTTACACAGCCTTGTGAAGGCCTCCATATTCCCAACTGGCATCAACGAAGGAAACTTTATTGACACACACTTAGAAGCAAAATATACAGAAAGCTATAAAAGAAAATAAAGAGGAGGAGAAAAATGCCTAGTACCCTGATGAAAATCAGCTCAGGTTAAGGAAATTCAGTCTCCCCTGGGTGGGGAGGGAGTGGACAGCATCCATGGAGAACATACAGGGATGGAGGCTGCAGCGCCAACCACGCCCCTGGATAATTTGGTTGCCGAAGGGCTCTGGGTCTCTGTCCAGAGCAGGGGCCTGTTCTCCCTGTGGCGTGGGACAGTCATGGTGAGCATCTGAGTCCTTTGCAGGAGCCAGGGCAGGCTGCCTCTGCACATGTGGTCACTCAGGCCTTGACTGGGGTTCTGCTGCCAAAGCCTGAGTAGGAGCAAGTGCACGTGGAGGTGGAGTTTCTGGAAGGCCGGGTGGGACATCGGAGCCTGGGGCTGGGGGTCATCCTGGCACAGAAATCCGATGTGCTGAGGGTGCTGGCCAGTACCCGGCTGGCCCCATGTCATTGGGAGGGGAAGTCTCAAGTCTCGGTCTCCCTTCACTGGATCCCTGGGTCCTGCACTTGGACCTCTCTCCTCCTCCTTAATGACAGGTCTTGGAGTTGGAGGCTGGCTGAGTTTGACGGCCTGAGCTAGAGCTGGGGGAGAAGAAGAGTTTGCCACAGGCCAGCCTTGCCATGTGCCTAAGTGGGCCAGAAAGCTTCCTAGAGATTCGCTAAGAAGGCCCACCATCGGAGTCTTCTCTGCAGTCTCCAAGATGGGTGGTGTGAGGCCAGCCTTTGGTCCAGGCCCAGCCCCAGCTCTGGGAGACTCCTCTCTCTGTGGCTCAGCACCGCCTCCCCACACTCACATGGAGCAGCCCCAGCCGCCTCACCTCTGTGCTCTGCCCTGCTGGGCTCCAGGTCCTCTAGCTGCCTCTGAGGCAGGGCTTCTCAGAGCTCTGGGTCAGAGCCAGCTGTGCTGAGTTCGTGGCAGCCTGAGACTGGGCCCCGGGTTGTGTGCTGGGAGGTGTCTGAGCATCAGGCCTTACCCTCTTCCTCTTCAACGCCATTTGGGCTGAGCCCTCCGAGGCCACTCTCACCTGGAGCCTGTACTTAGCCTCCAGAGCAGGGGGCTGGTGTGCTGAGCCCTCCCTCTGGGAGGTGAATAGGGTGTGCCCCTCAGGGGCACCTCAGTTGGGACGATCTGCAATGATAGTGACCATCAGCCAGCCCTGCTTCGATATTTCTGAGCTGTGCCTGGCCTGGATGGCTGCTGCTTCTGCCTGCCTGCCCTTCTGCTCCAAGAAAGACCAGAGACACAAGTGTCTGCTCAGATACCCACCCGGAAGGACAGAAAACCTCATGAGGGTGTGCGGCCCGCATGGGCAGCTGGTACTGCCCGGACTCTCCTCATGCCACCCAGCCTGCTCTCCCCTGGGGTGTGGCCACAAGCAGCCCATGGACTCCTGACCCTCATGTGGCTGGGCTTGCTTGAGTTTGACACAACCGGAGAAACCCCCATCCACACACAGCGAAAGGCCACAGTCTTCCCCGCGTGGGACGGGAGATGTGGCTGGACCCGGTCTGGGACTCCCCTGGTACCTTTCTGTTCCTTCGGGCAAAGGGCCAGAGGCCTCTCGAGGAGGGGGGTGCCTGAGCCAGCGTTGACCGCATTCCCACACACTCTGCCTGTGAGCTCTCCCGAGGCCCCGGCCTCTTAGCAGGGGCAAGCAGCAGAACATCTTGACAGCAAGTGATCTGGCTTGGGGCTCCTTTCCACTGGGTAGGCCTGGATACATGGGTTGCGGGATCTGTTGAGTTCTGTTGCCAGGAAGTGACATCATTTCCTGGGTTCGTGGCTGAGGTCCCTTCCACAAGCTCCCAAAGGGAACCTCTGGTTTCTGGCTGTTCCCCAACGCCCTTTGTCCACGTGTAGGCAAAGTGACACCTACACACCCCATCCTACAGCCACGGGGAGAACTTGGTGCAGCCAGAGCCTGAGCTCTGAGGACAGAGCTGCTTTCAACCCAGGCTCCTGCTTCTCAGGAGTGATGTGCCCCTGGCAAGACATGTGCCCCACAGGGTTTCCCCAGTCTCTCCGTGTGCAGAGTGGGGGTCCCTCTCCCATCTCCTGCCTAGGTCTGTCAGCTTACGAAGAGCTCCAGTGCCTGTTCAAACTTTGGGCCTCCATCAAAAGGTGCTTGGACACAGACTTCCCAAAGGAAGGATTCCTCACAGGGCTGACCTAGCACAGAATGGGGCAGAATCAGGCCTGGATGGGCTCTGGGACCTGGGCGAAGGCAGTCCCCTTCCTGCCTATTTCTTGACCCCCGCATTGGGAGGATCGGAAGGTCATATTCAGACATCGCCCCTTCTGATATCAACCTTTTTCGTCCTACTCAAGTGTCCCACTCAGCCTTGAGGGGTGGGGGAGGCTGTTCAAACAGTGGCTCCCCACATCCTTGTCTTTGAGTCTAATCATCGAGGGGGAATAGGCACTGTCATTGTTTCCATCCTCAAGAGAGATTCATGCAAATTCTGTGAAATTGACTCATTTCCTCTCTCCATTGTTCAGTCTCTGTCCCTCGTTCCGTCTCTTTTATGACCTGTCCAAATTCAGTCTGTCTCTTCTTCTCTGTGTCTCTCCTGTGGATGCTCACAAACTGTGAATGCATGTACACATGTATAATATTGACCTAGGGTGAGGCTATAGTTTTTCCTTTCGAGTGAGGTAATGATTTGGGACTAGAGTTTGTGTGAGGGGAAGGGATTCGTCTGTGGTCAATTCTGGGAGACTTAGTGGTGGGATTTCTCACTCTCTTACGAAGGAACCCCTTCGCCGATATTCCGCTTGCAAATATTCTTTTGTGTTCAGTTTGTTACCATTTTGATTTGTGAATACTTAGCTTTTCTGTTGCATAGCTGTTCAAATGGATGCAAGCCCATTGGTGTCCTTTAGTTTCCTGTTACCTTGACTTGAAGACACCCAATTTTGCTTCACCCCCACACATGTTGAGAAGTCCCTGACATTAAGGAGCCAATGTCCCTTGTTTATTTCCAGGACTTTGATCTCTTCACTTTTGCATTGATGTGTTTCACTGAATCTGAGGTGTTATGAGACCAAAAGCCAATGTGATTTTTCAGATGGAACCATCTCCAATTCCCATTGTCTTTCGTTGCAGAGGCTCTTGTTCCCATTCGTATTGTGTACTCTCCTTTGGCATCGAGGAATTGACCATAGAAGCTTGGGTTTATTTCTGGACCCTCATTTCCATTCCATGGATCTGGTTCTGCGTGTTTCATTTCTTCCCAGTACCATGCTGTCCTGATGATCCTAGTGTGATAGTCTAACTGGCTATCAGGCAGCCTATGATGTCCATTTCACGACTTTGCGGCAGATTGCGTTGAATCCTTTGACTCTTAATATTTCCATAGACATTTTAGAATTCTTTGGTTATATTACCCTGAGGACAGCTGTTGGTATTTTTAGAGGAATAGCGTGGAAACTCTGGATTGCCCCACGGTGGGGGTCGGGGAGATGGGGAACCGACATCATCTTACCAGGAGGAATTCTTTTGATCCGTGAGCACAGCTTATTTTCCACTGGATTGGTGGGCTTCACCTTCTTTCATCCATCTCTTGCAGTTCTCTGAGAAAAGGGGCTTCCCTCCTGGGTTAGATGGACTCCTAGCTATTGCCTTTCAGGGAATGTCACCGTCGGTGGTGTTGATACTTGCCTTCTCCTTCTAAGTGTTTGCTGTGTGTGATAGAAATGCCAAGGATTTCTCTTCCCCTTCCTCACTGTCCATCTCTCTGAGCCTCCAGCTAGAACAGGCCTAGTCCAGGGTAACACGCGTCTCGGGAAGTGCAGCTAGATCATATTTCTCAGGCCCTCAGTGCTTGGCATCATTCGGTGTACTCTCCGTGTCCCTTCCTTTGCCTGGTGTCCCTTCAGACCCCTCCTTCAGGTTTGTTTGTGATCATGTGTTTTGTGTATTAAGAGCCAAATCCTACCTAAGTTCTGTGTATGCAAACAGTTGTATCCCAAAGTGGGATGTCTCGTTTGCATTTTTCAGAAGGTCTTTCCCAGAGTCCAAATCTTGGATTTGACAAAGTTCACTGTTCCCTGGTTACTCTTTGTATACTGCCATTCTGTATTGTGTGTGAAGACTCAGAGCTCATGTCTAATGTCTGCTCCATTTCCTTCTGGATTTGTGATCCGTTTTGCATGGAATGTATGTCTAGGAATCATTTGTAGTGCATTTGTCGAGAGGTGTCAAGTTTCCATGGACATGCATGTCATAAACTCTGGTTTGCAAACGTGTTGTTCCTAAACCCATTTGGAGAACTTCTCAGAAAGATACGGGTTTTTTTTAGCCTGCATTTCCACAGTTGAATGGATGCAGCAGCTCTAGCAGCAGGGATAGTCTAATTGCTTAACATCTTAAGAGAAATCCCACATTCCCTCTTCAAACTCGAAAGAATACTCAACACCCTATATGCAACTCAAAGAGTTCCCTGAGATACCCGACCAACCTCGAGAGGAGCAGCGAGGTTCCTGCCACAACTCAAGAAGAGACCAGTTTTCCACTCGTCATGTCAAGGTGAGGATCAATTCCCCTTCTTTGTCTGGAAATTAATCCCGATGTTCCTGTTGAATGTGAAGAGGAGACCTATGTCCCCTTGAAACTCGAGAGGACCCTGGGGAGTCGTGTTGCAATTCAAAAAGACACGGATTATCCCATCCGCTCAAATAAGGACTGATTCCACTGTGCTGATTCAAAGAGAACTCCCAGGATCAAGTAACACCAATAAAGGAGGCCTGACTTCGCAGGTGCATCATGGAGGAAAAGCCCCAGGACAGAAATTGAACTCAACAGGAGGCCTCCCACCCCTTGGACAACTCGAAAAGATAGCGGAGTTTCAAGCCTCAACAAGAGACGTGGCATGACTCCCCTGTTGAAACTTCATAGGAAGACTGAGACCCATGTCAGAACTGGAGAGACACCCTGAGGTTAGCGCCTCAACTCCAGATCAGACCCTATTCCCCTGCACTGACTCGAAAGACATCCCAAAGTCTTCTTACAGTTCAAAAGGATTCTGGACTTCTCAGAGACAACTTGAGATGCTCCGTGAAGGCCTCTTTTGCAACTCGAGGGATCCGACAGTTTCCTGCCCCCAACCTAGAAACACTCTGGCATTACCCCTTTCTATGTGAATTGAAGCTCGATTCCTCTGCGTTGACTCGAGAACAATCACGACCTTCCCCTTGCAAATTGACTTCCTTGAGGCAACACGAGTGTCTCCCTGAGTTCCTGGCGTAACTCGAAAGGAAATCCAAACTTCCCTTGGCAACTCGCCAAAAACCACGAGAAGCCCCAGGCAACTTTACATGAGGCCCTTATTTTCCTGCAGCACCTGGAGAGCAATCCCGAGTTGACTATCAAGATAACATAGGAGGCTTGAATCCCTATTTACAATTCAAGTGGCTCACAGAATACCCATCTTCAGTCGAGTGAAACCCTGAGTTTCCAACCACTGTTCAAGAAGAGCTCTGTATTCCCCACCTCCTCACGATATGATCGTTAAAACCCTGTTTCAAATTTAGAGGAATCCTTTCTTCCTCTCCCACCACAAGATAAGGCCTCTGTCTCCTATTGAAACTCGAGGGCACTCCCGAGGGTCCTGATGCAAGGATAAAGGACTCTGTGTTCCACCTCCAATCAAAGTAGGTCCTGATGATCTAGCAAAGCTCCAGTGGAAAACCGACAATCCCCTCACAATGTGTTGGGAATCCTGACAGCCATGCTGAGCCTATTAAAAAAGCCCTAATGAACAGCCTGATCACGACAAGAGTACTGGTTCCCATTTTACAACTCGAAAGGAAAGCAGAATTCCATGCCTCAAATCGAGACGAAACCTGACTCCCCAGCAGAACCTTCATAGCAACCTCGAGATCCCTGTCACCACTGGAGAGGAAAACACAGTTGACCGACTCAACGCAAGATGGGGCCCTATTGCTCTACTGTGCCTCGAGGGAAATCCCGAGGTTCCTCTTTCAACATGAGAGGAATTCTGACTTCCCTGGGTTAACACGAGCGAGTTCATAAGGTCCCCGTCACAATTTGAGAAGAATACCAAGCTTCCCACCGCAATTCGAGAAACAACCTGATTCTCCACGCAATGCGTGATGAGGAACATTTCCACTGCAGAGTCTCAAGAGAAAATCCAAATTCCCGCTTGAAATTTGAATGGGTACTTGACACCCTTTATACAACTCAATACTTCCCCAACATAGTCGTCCCCACTGAAGAGGAGCACACAGTTTATGTACACAACGCTAGATGCGGCCCTATTCCTCTGCCACACCTCGAGAGAAATCCCGAGGTTCCCCTCGGGAATACAAAATGAGACCTGACTTCCCTGGAACGACACGAGAGAATTCCTGAATTCCCCGTCGCAGCTCAAGAGGAACCCAAAGCTTCCCGCCACAACTCGAGAAAAATCACAAGATTCTGCCCTCAAGGCGAGATGTTCAACTTTTCCGTTGCCAACTCTCAGGAGAAATCCCACATTCCCGCTTAAAACTCGACAGGTTACTTAACATCCTTTAGGCGACTCAAAAGTGACACTGACATAACCATTCCAGAAAATTAGAGATATCAAGGGAATATTTCATGCAAAGCTGGGCTCAATAAAGGACATAAATGGTATGGACCTAACAGAAGCAGAAGATATTAAGAAGAGGTGTAAAGAATACACAGAGGAACTGTACAAAAATGATCTTCAGGACAAAGATAATCACGATGGCAAAATCACTCACCTGGAACCAGACATCTTGAAATGTGAAGTCAAGTGGGCCTTAGAGAGCATAACTATGAACAAAGCTAGTGGAGGTGATGGAATTCCAGTTGAGCTATTTCAAATCCTGAAATATGATGCTGTGAAAGTGCTTCACACAATATGCCAGCAAATTTGGAAAACTCAGCAGTGGCCAAAGGATTGGAAAAGGTCAGTCTTCATTCCAATCCCAAAGAAAGGCTATGCCAAAGAATGCCCAACCTACCGCACAATCACACTCATCTCACACGTTACTAAAGTCATGCTCAAAATTCTCCAAGCCAGGCTTCAGCAATATGTGAACCGTGAACTCCCAGATGTTCAAGCAGGTTTTAGAAAAGGCAGAGGCACCAGAGATCAAATTGCTAACATCCGCTGGATCATGGAGAAAGCAAGAGAGTTCCAGAAAAACATCTATTTCTGCTTCATTGACTATGCCAAAGCCTTTGACTGTGTGGATCACAATAAACTGTGGAACATTCTGAAAGAGATGGGAATACCAGACCACCTGACCTGCCTCTTGAGGAACCTTTATGCAGGTCAGGAAGCAACAGTTAGAACTGGACATGGAACAACAGACTGGATCCAAATAGGAAAAGGAGTACGTCAAGTTTGTATATTGTCACCCTGCTTATTTAATTTATATTCAGAGAACCTCATGAGGAACGCTGGACTGGAAAAAGCACAAGCTGGAATCAATATTACTGGGAGAAATATCAATAACCTCAAATATGTAGATGACGCCACCCTTATGGCAGAAAGCAAAGAGGAATTCAAAGGCCTCTTGATGAAAGTGAAAGAGGAGAGTGAAAATTTGGCTTGAAGCTCAACATTCAGAGAACGAATATCATGGCATCTGGTCCCATCACTTCATGGCAACTAGATGAGGAATCCTTGGAAACCGTCAGACTTTCATTTTTGGGGGGCTCCAAAAAAACTGCAGATGCTGATTGCATCCAGGAAATTAAAAGACGCTTACTCCTTGGAAGGAAATTTATAACCAACCTAGATAGCATATTAAAAACCAGAGACATTTCTGTGGCAACCAAGTTCCGTCTTGTCAAAGTTATGATTTTTCCCGTGGTCATGTATGGATGTGAGAGTTGGACTGTGAAGAAAGCTGATCACCGAAGAATTGATGCTTTTGAACTGTGGTGCTGGAGAAGACTCTTGAGAGTCCCTTGGACTGCAGGGAGATCCATCCAGTCCATTCTAAAGGAAATCAATCCTGGGTGTTCATTGGAAAGACTGATGCTAAAGCCGAAACTCCACTACTTTGGCCACCTCATGTGACGAGTTGACTCACTGGAAAAGAGTCTGATGCTGGGAGGGATTGGGCGTGGGAGGAGACATAGACGATGGAGAATGAGATGGCTGGATGGCATCACTGACTGGATGGACATGAGATTGAATGAAATGTGGGTAAGGGTGATGGACAGAGAGGACTGGCGTGCTGTGAATCATGGGGTCGCAAAGAGTGGGAGAGGACTGAGTGACTGAACTGAACTGAACTGAGAGGAACACCGAATTTCCTGCCACAACTGACAAAGTGTCCCGTTTTACAGTCCTCTTTTCCAGATGAAAGTCGATTCCCCCGCTTTGTCTGGAATGGAATCCGGACGTTCCCGTCGGACAGTACGAGGAGACCAGTAACACCTTGAAACTCGGGAGAATTCCGGGTTTCAAAACACAATTGGAAAAGATATCAATGTCCCCACCCACTCGAGATATTGTCTGATTCCACTGCACAGATTCAAATATATCCTCGAATATCAACTCACAAGACAAGTGGAGACCTGTCTCCTGAGGATTTTCAACAAAATCTCCAGGTAAAATTTAACTCAATTGTGGCCTAACACTCCTTTTACAACTCGAAAAGAAAGTGGAGTACGATGTCTGAACACGAGACGAGGCCTGACTCCCCAAGACAATTTTGAGAGCAACTCTTTCACTACTGGAGAGAAATTCTGAGTTAAACGGACTCAAATCTAGATGCAGACCTACTTCTCTGCAGTGACTCCAAAGGAATCCTGAGGTTCCCCTTGCATATGGAAAGGCGTTCTGATTTCCCAGAAACAACACAGAAGGCTCCCTGATATATCCATCGTCACTCGAGAGGATTACCACATTTCCCGCCGCAACTCGAGAATAACCTTGAAATTCCTCTTTCAAAGAAAGATGATGCCCCCCTTTTTTTTTTCCTACAGCACGTAGACAAAAGTCCCAAGTTCCTTCTCCAAATTCGATTAGGCTTGAGTTCCTTGATGCCACTTAAGGGTCTCCCAGAGCTACCGGTCTCAATGAGAGAAGAAAACCGATTTTCCCCACCACAATTTAAGAAAAGGCCAGTGATCACACCTCAGCTGAAGATAATGAGCGTTCCACGTTCAACTGAAGAGGAATCCCAATTTCACCTCGTACCACAGGACGAGTCCTGTCACATCTATTTACACTTGAGGGCAACACTGTAGATACTGCAGCATGTTCAAAGGACTCCGAGTTCACACTCAACTAGAGATGAGTCATGTTGTGTTTGCAGCAGCTCCAGTGGAACACGGAGTATCAACTCGCAACATGATCGGAGGCATGAATTCCCTGCTGAGACTCTCGAAAAAGAGCAAATTTCCCGCTAAAACCGAAAGCAGACCTGATACTCCTTTTACAACTCGGGGGTAAAGTAGAGCTCCCTCCTCAACAAAGACTAGGCTTGATTCCCCAGTGCAACCATCAGAGCAACACCAAGATCCATGTGGTCACTTGAAAGGAATACTGAGTTTACCCACTCAAGTCTAAATGTGGCCCTCCTGGCCTGCAGCGACTCCAACAGAATCACAAAGTTCCACTTTCAACAGGAAAGGAGACCTGACTTCCCTGAGGCAAAACTAGCAAGTCCAAGTGGTTCCCGTCATAATGCGAGAATACTTCCAAGCTTCAAGCCGCAACTCCAGATAAACCATGAAATTCTCCACTCCACGTGACAGGACGCCCTTTTCTGCTGCAGCGTCTTAAGAGAAGTCCCACATTCCCTCTTCAAACTCGAAAGGATACTCGGCACACTATAGGCAACTGAAGAGTTTCCCCGAGATACCCGGCTAAACTCAAGAGGAGCAGCGATATTCCTGCCACAGCTCAAGAAGAGACCCGTTTTCCACTCGTCATCTCAAGGTGAGGATCGATTGCCCTTCTTCGTATGGAAATTAATCCCGATGTTTCTGTCAAATCTGAAGAGGAGGCCTATGTCCTTTTAAAACTCGAGAGGACCCCGGGGAGTCGTGCCACAATTCAAAAAGACACCAATTTAACCATCCGCTCAATATAAGGACTGATTCCACCGTCCCAATTCAAAGGGACTCCCAGGATCAAGTAACACCACTCAGGGAGGCCTGATTTCCCAGGTGCATCATAGAGAAAAAGCCCCAGGACAGAAAATCAACTCAACAGGAGGCCGACCACCCCTTTTACAACTCGAAAAGTTAGTGGAGTTCCATGCCTCAAAAAGAGACTTGGCATGACTCCCCTTTTGAAACTTCGTAGGAACACTGTGATCCATGTAAGAACTGGAGAGGCACACTGAGGTTAGCGCCTCAACTCCAGATCAGGCCCTATTCCCCTGCACTGTCTCTGAAGGCATCCCAAAGGCTCTCCACACTACAAAAGGTTTCTGGACTTCCCAGAGACAACTTGAGAGGATCCATGAGGCCCCTTTTGCAACTCGAGGGATCCGAAAGATTCCTGCCCAAATTCAAGAAACACTTTGGGATTACCCACTTTCAATGTGAATTGAAGCCCGATTCCTCTGCATTGACTCGAGATCAATCACGAAATTCCCCTCACAACTTTTCTTCCCTGAGGCAATATGAGTGTCTCCTTGATTTCCCTGGCATAACTCGAAATGAAAGCCATACTTCCCTTTGCAATCGCCATATACCACGAGAAGCCCCAGGCAACGTCACTTGAGGCCCTTTTTTCCTACAGTGCCTGGAGAGCAATCCCGAGTTCTCTCTCAAGATACCACAGGAGACTTGAATCCCTATTTACAATTGAAGGGGCTCCCAGAATATCCATCTTCAATTGAGAGAAAAGCCCAGTTTCTGTGCACAGCTCTAGAAGAGCTCTGTATTCCCCACGTCTTCATTATATGAGCATTCAAACCCTGCTTCAACTCTAGATGTATCCTTTCTTCTTCTCCCACCACAAGAGGATGCCTCTGTCTCCTATTGAAACTCAAGTGCCCTCCCGCGGAAGCTGCTGAGGACTCTGAGTTCCACCTCCAATTGAGGTAAGCCCTGATGATCTAGCAAAGCTCCAATGGAATACCGACTATCCCCTCACAACATGATGAGAAACCTTACACCCATGCTCAGCCGAGAGAAAAAGCCCTAATGAACCTCCTGGTCAAGACACGAAGAATGATTCCCCTTTTAAAACTAGAAAGGAAAGCAGAATTCCATGTTTCAAATCGAGATGAAGCCTGACTCCCCAGTAGAACCTTCATAGCAGCCCCGAGATCCCTGTCGCCACGGGAAAAGTACACAGAGTTGACAGACTCAACGCTAGATGCGGCCCTATTCCTCTGCTGCACCTCGAGAGAAATCCCGAGGTTCCCCTTTCAACACGAAAGGAGACCTGACTTCCCTGGGGCAACACGAGCGATTTCATATGGTCCCCGTCACAACTGAAGAAGAACCCCAAGCTTACCGCTGCAACTAGAGAAAAACCATCAGATTTTCCCCTCAATGCGAGATGAGAAATTTTTCCGCTGCAGGGTCTCAAGAGAAATCCTACATTCCCGCTTGAAATTCGATCAAGTACTTGACACCCTTTATGCGAATCAAAACTTCCCCGACAGAGCTGTCCCCACTGGAGAGGAGCACACAGTTTAGGTACACAACGCTAGATGCGGCCCTATTTCTCTGCCGCACCTCGAGGGGAATCCCGAGGTTCCCCTTCAACAAGAAAGGAGACCTGACTTCCCTGAAGCAACACCATCGAGTTCCAGAGGTCCCTGTAGCAAATCGAGAGGGAGCCCAAGCTTCTTGCCACAACTAGAGAATAACCATAAAAAACTTCCCTCAAGGAGAGATGAGGAATATTTCCACTGCAGAGTCTCAAGAGAAATCCCACATTCCCGCTTGAAATTCGAACGGGTAGTTGATACCCTTTATGCGACCCAAAAACTTTCCAGACATAGCCGTCCACATTGAACCGGAGCACACAATTTACGTACACAACACTAGATGTGGCCCTTTTCCTCCCACGCGCCTCGAGAGGAATACTGAGTTTCCCCTTCCAACAGCAAATGAGCAGTAACTTCCCTGGGACAACACGGACGAGTTCCTGAGTTCCCCGTCACAACTCGAAGGGAACCCCTAGCTTTCCGCCGCAACGCAAGAAAAACGACAACGTTCCCCCATCAATGTGAGATGAGGAAATTTTCTGCTGCAGAATATCAAGAGAAATCCCAAATTCCCGCTTGAAATTCGAAAGGGTACTTGACACAATTTATGGAACTCAAAAAGTTCCGTAACATAGCCATCCCCACTGGAGAGGAGTACACAATTAACGGACTCAACACGAGATGAGGGCCTATTCCCATTTAACGGCTCAAGAGTAACCCCGAAATTCCTCTTCCAACCCAAAAGGGAACAAGATTTCCCTGAAGCAACACGAGCGAGTTCCTGAGGTCCACGGCGCAACTCGAGAGGAAACCCAAGCTTCCCGCCTCAACTGGAGAAAAACCAAGATTCTGCCCTCAAGGCAAGATGAGGAATATTTCCGTAGCAGATTCACCAGAGAAATCCACATTCCCACTTGAAACTCGACAGGTTACTGAACATCCTTTATGCGACTCAAAAATTAAACCGACATACACAGCCCCAGTCGAGAGGAACACCGAGTTTTGTGCCACATTGACAAATTGTCCCGTTTTCCAGTCATCTTTTCCAGATGAGAGTAGATTCCTCTGCTTTCTCTGCAATGGAATCCGGACCTTCAGGTCGCACTGTACGAGGAGGTGGGTACCGCCTTGAAACTCAGGAGGATCCCCAGGTTTTCAAAACACAAATGGAAAAGGTACGGATGTCAAAACCCACTTGAGATATTGTCTGATTCTACTGCACAGATTCAAATGTATCCTCGAGTATCAACTCATAAGACGAGTGGAGATCTGACTCCCCGAGCATACTCGATACAATCTCCAGGTACAAATTCAACTCTAATGTGGCGTAACACCCATTTTACAACTCGAGAAGAAAGTGCAGTTCGATGTCTGAACAATAGACGAGGCCTGATTCTCCAGGTGAATTTTGAGAGCAACCCCGATATACTTGTTGCCACTGGGAAAGAACACACAGTTGAATGAATCAACACTAAATGCCGCCTTATTCCTCTGCTGCGCCTCGAGAGGAATCCGGAGGTTCACCTTTCAACACGATAGGAAACCTGACTTCCCTGGGGCAACACGAGGGATTTCCTGAGGTCCCCGTCACAACTCGAGAAGAACCCAATGCTTCCCGCCGCACTCGTGAAACACCAAAAAATTATGCCCTCAATGCGAGATGAGGAAATTTTCCGCTGCAGAATCTCAAGAGAAACCCCACATTCCCGCTTGAAATTCGAACGGGTACTTGAAACCCTTTATGCGACTCAAAAAATTCCCCAACATAGCCATCCACATTGATGTGGAGCACACAATTTTCCTACACAACACTAGATAACGACCCTAATCTTCTCCCCCGCCTCTAGATGAATCCTGAGGTTCCCCTTCCAACAGCAAAGAGACCCAACTTCCTTGGGACAACACGAGTGAGTTCCTGACGTTCCCATAGCAACTCGAGAGGAACCCAAAGCTTTCCGCCTCAACTCCTGAAAAACGACAAAGTTCCCCCATCTATGCGAGATGAGGAAATTTTCTGCTGCAGAATCTCAAGAGAAATCCCACATTTCTAGTTGAAACTCGAAGAGGTATTTGACACCCTTTATGCGACTCAAAAATCTCCCTTACATAGCCGTCCCCACTGGAGAAGAGCACACAATTTACGGACTCAACTCAAGATGAGGCCTTAAGCCCATTTAACGGCTCGAGAGTAATCCCAAAGTTCCACTTCCAACACAAAAGGGCACCAGACTTCCCTGAAGAAACACAAGAGAGTTCCTGCGGTCCCTAGCCCAACTCGAGAGGGACCCCAAGCTTCCTGCCGCATCTCAAGAAAAACCACAAGATTCTGCCCTCAAGGCGAGATGAGGAACATTTCCGTTGCAACTTCACAAGAGAAATTCCCCATTCCCACTTGAAACTCGACAGGTTACTGAACATCCTTTATGCGACTCAAAAATTAAACCGACATACACAGCCCCAATCCAGCGGAATACCGAGTTTCCTGCCACAGTGACAAATTGCCCCGTTTTCCAGTCCTCTTTTCCAGATGAGAGAGTCGATTCCTCTACTTTCTCTGGAATGGAATCCGGATGTTCTGGTCGCACAGTACGAGGAGGCGGGTACCAATTTGAAACTCGGGAGGATCCCCAGGTTTTCAACACACAAATGGAAAAGGTACGGATGTCACCACCCACTGGAAATATTGTCTGATTCTACTGCACAGATTCAAATGTAGCCTTAAGTATCAACTCAGAAAACGAGTGGAGACCTGACTCCCTGAGCGTACTCCATACAATCTTCAGTTACTAAATCAACTCTCATGGGGCCTAAGACCCGTTTTACAACTCGAGAAGAAAGCGCAGTTCCATGTCTGAACAAGAGACAAGAGATGAATCCCCTGGAAAATTTTGAGAGCAACCGCGTTTAGGAGCCCGACAGTGACCACAAGAGAGAATGGTTAAGGAAGCAGAGATGTGCCTGCAAACAAGACTCTCTGCTTGGGCAGAGCATGCTTGCAAACAGGATGTTCTTCCAGGAAGCCTGCACAAAATATCCAAGGTTAATGTTCCGCTCTCATACGAGGGAACATGCCCTCCTTAAAAAAAAGGAAGAGGCTGGAGTTCTGGGGCAGGCTTTGTAGTAAACATGATGTGGTCACTTCCTCCCTCTGTTCCTCCTGTCCTTGAAATGTGCTTAGTTTTTTGTCCTTATTTGGTAGAAGAATGCATTGCTTAGATTTTGGTATGTGCCCAGCTACCGGGGTATAAAATTAAACCGCAAGGGGGCTTGCGCAGAATTTTACCTCTGGCCGGAGTTGTGTCTTTGTCTGTCTTTTGTGTGTCTTGTCTTTGTGTCATTTAGCCCACAACATCTGGCGCCCAACGTGGGGCCCAAGCGAAACCGAAAGGGTGAGTACCCCCTTGGGCATTGTAGGTCCAAGGCAGGGGAACTTTCGGGAGAATTATGGGGAATTCCCCATCAGCAAAGGCACAATACATGGAGCTAGTCAAAGGACTTCTCCACTCCATTGGGGTAAAGACATCTAGTCGTCGTTTATCGGAGCTATTTCCCCTTGTGGAGCAGCATTGTTATTGGTTTAAGTGTCAACCTAAAGTACAATTAAACTTAAAGGAATGGAAATTAATACAGAAAATATTACGGCAACAGCATCAGAAGGGTAACATAATTCTTTTGAAATGGTGGACTCTATGTAGTGCTATCACTCAAGCACTTGCATTGTTTTCCACCGATAGTGAAACTAAATCTACAAAATCTGAGGTAATTTATGAGGAAGTCCTATTGAGAAACAAACAAACAAAAAAATCAAATGGTGCCGCTTTAAATGACGCTTCCATGGCCACTGCTTTTCATTCCAGGGATGGGAAATCAGACACCAAATCTGATAGTGCTAGTGATTTCTCCTCGTCGTCCGAAGGGAACGACGATGTTGATGAAGTGACCCGAAATTCTCAACAATGGTGGAAAACACAGAATGAAGGAACAAAGAGAGTTCCTACTCCTACAGCCCCTCCCTATGCTTCTCTTTTTCCGGTATCGCATAGTTCTCCAGATGTAGGCCAAGAGGGGTCCTCTTTCTTATTTCCCGAGTCCATGTTTTATGATGATGATATCCCTGTGCCCTCTGGTGGTTTTACAGATCCTCCACAGTTATTTCCAATTCAATGGCAAGCAGCTCCCAACAATATGGTTAATGTTCAATATTCGCCTTTTAAATATAAATTTTTCAAGGATCTTAAAGCTGCTGTTGCTCAATATGGTCCCAAATCCCCTTTTGTATTAGCTATGTTAGATTCTGTAGAGAAGACAAAATTGATTCTTCCCTTCGATTTGGAGTCCATAGCCCAGGCTCTGCTTAAAGGATCCCAGTGGTTGCAATTAAAGAGTTGGTGAGAAGAAAAAGCCCAAACACAGGCTCAAATTAATGAGGGACAGAACCCTCCTGGTCCTTTAGAAGGTAAATTGATGGGAGAATGACAATTTCGAGCCTTAAGAGATCAGGCTCAATATTCTGACCAGGATTTACAACAGGTGCGCCAAGTATTTCTTAGGGCTTGGCGCCGTATTGTACCTACTGGCCACACTCAGCCTTCTTTCACAAAAACTTTACAAGGACCCAGTGAACCTTATACTGATTTTCTTGCTAGATTGTGGGTGGCTATTGAGGGGCTGTTGGACGTGATGAAATTTCAGAGATACTTTTACAAACACTTGCTTTCGAAAATGCAAACCCGGAATGTAAACGTGTTTTAGGTCCTTTAAGGGGACAGGGGTCTTCCATAGCTAAATATATTAGAGCTTGTTCGGGAGTGGGAGGAACTGAACATAGTGCTACTGTTTTTGCTACTGCCATGGCTCAAGCTATGAAGCCCTCTAAGGGCAAAAATTGTTACCATTGTGGGAAAACTGGCTATATGAAAAAGGATAGCAAAAAAATAAAGGCAAAACAAGGATATACAAAACAAAATAAGCCCCATGGGCTTTGCCGCCAATGTGGTAAAGGGCTTCATTGGACCAATGAATGCCTCTCTAAAACTAATAAATATGGCAATCCTATTGGTAACACACATTCGGAAACTACTTAGCGTGCCTCAGTCCCTGGGTCCCAGGATCAATGCCGGGGATGCAATTAACCATGCCTCCTGCTCCTCAAGTAACTCCTTTGTTTCCCAACAACCCTTAGAGATGACCACTACAACAGGAAAAACCAAACCTCTAATGGTGTCAGATTTACGCTCTGCAACTTCAAGAAGAGCTGCTGCTGATTTGCCTCTCGCTGAAAATATTCTTTTGTCTCCGGGCTGTGGCATTTTTAAATTAAGAACAAACGTATTTGGCCCATTGTCTAAAGGCACTTTTGGCTTAATACTGGGCCGCAATAGTGCCGCTCTAAGAGGCCTAACCATAATTCCTTGAGTAATAGACTCTGATTTTGTTGGAGAAATTTTAATTTTGGTCTCTACTTCTGTTACAATTTCACTATTGCCTGGAGAACGTATAGCACAAGTACTTCTTTTATCTTATCTACCATTTTCTGCTCTTCCTTATGAAAGGTCAGGAGGTTTTAGAAGTACTGGGCAACATATATTTTGGGAGATGCTCATCAAGGATTCTCGTCCTGTCCATTCCTTGACCATAGAAGGAAAGAACTTTGAAGGGCTAATAGACACCGGGGCAGATGTTTCAGTCATATCTTCCCAACAACGGCCCCAAGATTGGAGCAAAGAAAAGAGTCCTCTAATGTTGACCGGAATAGGCTCCACTGCAGATGTTTGAAAAAGTACTCGTCCTTTACAATGCCAGTTCCATAATAGAAAAACAGTTTTGTCACTTTTTATATTGTTAGTATACCTATTAATATATGGGGAAGAGATATTCCCTCTCCCATGGGAGCCTCTGAAAGCATTCCGTCGGGAAACTAATCGCCACTGCTCAAACTCCTCGAGCACTCTCATTAAAATGGATAATTAATACTCCTAAATGCGTTGAGCAGTGGCCATTTCCAAAAATGATGCTCGAGGTCTTAGAGTAATTAATAACAAACAACTTCAACTTGGCCATACAGAGCCTTCTACTTCCCCTTGGAATTCTCCTGTATTTGTTATAAAAAAAGAAATCTGAAAAATGGAAAATGTTGACTGATTAAAGAGAAGGTTAATAAATGTATTAAACCCATGGGAGCCTTACAGTTGGGCCTTCCTTCTCCTGCTCTTTTTCCATAAAATTGGTCTTTAAGGGTATTAGATCTTAAAGATTGTTTTTTTTTTCTTTTACTATTCCCTTACAATTACAAGATAGAGATAAATTTGCTTTCACGGTTCTTGTTCTTAATCACGCTCAGCCCATTAAGCACTACCATTGGACAGTCTTGCCACAGGGAATGATATATAGTCCTACCTTATATCAAGAGTTTGTAGCTCGTTCCTTACAATCTATCCGTCAAGAATATCCTAATTATATTCTCTATTATCATATGGATGATCATTCATTGGCAGTTCCCTGTATCGCTGAACGTGATAAATTCTTCTGAAAAGTACAGGAAGCTTTGAAATAATGTAACTTGCTGATAGCGCCAGAGAAAATTCAAAAGGATTTTCCCATTTCTTATTTGAGGACCATATTAGAACAACACCAAATTTGGCCTCAAAATTTGCAAATTAAAAGATACCATTTAAAAACTTTAAATGACTTCCAGAAATTATGAGGAGATATTAATTGGCTTCACTCGGTACTTGGGATTCCTACTTATCAATTACAACACTTATTTTCTACTTTAAAAGGAGACACAGCTTTTTATAGTCCCCGATTCTTAACCCCCTTGGCTTTGCAAGAGCTTCAGTTTGTTGAACAAAGATTAAATGATGGTTTTTTAACATATATTTCTGCGTCTCAACCTATTGCATTCGTAATATTTCATACCCCTCATTCTCCATCTGGTGCAATTGCTCAAGGAAAAGGATTAATAAAATAGTTTATTTACCTAATAGTGCCTCTAAAAAATTAACTATATATATATATGGATAAATTAGCCTTTCTTATACAAAAGGGTCACAATCGTATTTTACAATTATCAGGAAAAAAAAACACACCAAATTTTCATTCAATTAACAAATGCTCAGATATCTCTATGTTTACAATTTAATAAAAATTGGCAAATCTCCCTTGCTTCATTTCCTGGTTCATTTTCGAATGATTATCCGTCATCTAAATTGATTGATTTTCTTTGAGCCAACGCCATGAAATCTCCGATTTCAGATGTTCCAGTTAAAAGACCCACTGTTTTTACTGATGCAAATAAAAACACCGCTGGACATTTTACTTTTGAACGTTCTAAAGTTCTTCCCCATTCATTCTCCTCTGCACAGCCTGCTGAGTTGTGGGCTATTTATTTAGTTTTGCAAGATTTTCCTCAACTTCCTGTTAATATTGTTTCAAATTCTCGATATGCTGTTCTCTCTTGTCTTCAACTTCCTCAAGTTTCCCTGCCTATAACTCTTAAGACAGATATTGATAAATTGTTTTATCAGGTGCAGCAATTGCTTCTACAACATTCAAAATCAATTTTCTTTACTCCTATCCATGCTCATTCCGCCCTTCCTGGACCCTTGTCCTTCGGAAATGCTGCAATTCATGCATTACTTTATCATATAAAAGTAGCAAAACAAGAGCATCATCTGCCACACACTAACTCTAAAGGATTAAAAATATCTTATGATATTGCTCAAAAACAAGCTGAAAATATTGTTCGCTCATGTCCCAAATGTGCGCCTTTTACTTTATCATTTACCCAACCAGGTGTCAACATAAGAAGACTACAAGCAAATCAGATATGGCAAATGGATCTAATTTTTATTTCATCTTTTGGGCAACAAAAATGTGTCCATCATACTATAGATACATGCACACATTTCCAATGGGCTACTGCATTACATTCTGAAAAAAAAAATGACGCTGCTATTACTCATTTATTATCTTGTTTTTCAATTATGGGAATACCAATTGAATTAAAACCTGATAATGCACCTGCTTACCAATCGGCTAAATTAGCTCACTTTTTATCCAATATCATATAACTCATACTTTTGACATCCCTTATAATAGTCAAGCACAAGCTACCATTGAAAGTGCTAATCGTAATTTACGTAAATATATTGAAAAAACTAAAAAAAGGGAACAGGAGAGATTTATGAAACCAAAAGATATCTTGAATAAAACTTTCAGTTCAGTTCAGTTCAGTTCAGTCGCTCAGTCGTGTCCGACTCTCCGCGATCCCATGAATCACAGCACGCCAGGCCTCCCTGTCCATCACCAACTCCTGGAGTTCACTCAAACTCATGTCCACAGAGTCGGTGATGCCATCCAGCCATCTCATTCTCCGTCGTCCCCTTCTCCTCCCGCCCCCAACCTTTCCCAGCATCAGAGTCTTTTCCAGTGAGTCAACTCGTCGCATGAGGTGGCCAAAATATTGGAGTTTCAGCTTTAGCATCAGTCCCTCCAATGAACATCCAGGATTGATCTCCTTTAGAATGGACTGGTTGGATCTCCTTGCAGTATAAGGGACTCTCAAGAGTCTTCTCCAACACCACATTTCAAAAGCATCGATTCTTCAGCAATCGGCCTTCTTCACAGTCCAGCTCTCACATCCATACATGACCACGGGAAAAACCATTGCCTTGACTAGACGGACCTTGGTTGGCAAAGTAATGTCTCTGCTTTTTAATATACTATCAAGGTTGGTCATAACTTTCCTTCCAAGGAGCAAGCGTCTTTTAATTTCATGGCTGCAAACAGCATCTGCAGTGATTTTGGAGCCCAAAAAAACAAAGTCTGACACTGTTTCCACTGTTTTTCCATCTATTTCCCATGAAGAGATGGGACCAGATGCCATGATCATTGTTTTCTGAATGTTGAGCTTCAAACCAACCTTTTCACTCTCCTCTTTCACTTTCATCAAGAGGCTTTTGAGTTCCTCTTCACTTTCTGCCATAAGGGTAGTGTCATCTGCATATCTGAGGTTATTGATATTTCTCCCAGCAATCTTGATTCCAGCTTGTGCTTCTTCCAGCCCAGCGTTCCTCATGATGTACTCTGCATAGAAGTTAAATAAGCAAGGTGACCATATACAACCTTGATGTACACCTTTTCCTATTTGGAACCAGTCTGTTGTTCCATGTCTAGTTCTAACTGTTGCTTCCTGACCTGCATACAGATTTCTCAAAACTTTACTTACTTTAATTTTTTTGAATATTTGACGCAAAGAAATTCTATCAGCAGCAGAATTGCATTTTCGAAGAAAAGATGAGGATAGGAAGATCTTGAATACACTCCTTTGGTATAAAGATAAAAAGGTTGCGTTCCAGCATCACTGATATATTTAGGACGAGGTTATGCTTTCACATCTGTTGATAATTTTAGGTTTTGGACACCAACTCGGTTGATCAAGATTCATCATGGATGACCACTTTGTGCGAAAATTTGAAGAGCTTTCTGCACAGCGGAGCTTTACTTTCCCTACCCTATCTGCGTCCCTTCCAACATGGGGGCAACTGAAGAAGCTTACACAGGAGGGTGAAAAAACCCTTGTTAATGCTGGTCAACCTCTCAATCCTACTAATTGGCTGTTGGCTATGATGGCTCTGGTTACCTGTCAGGTAATGTATGCGCAAGCGATAGAATATACTTATTGGGCTTATGTTCCTAATCCTCCTCTTGTGAGAGCTGTCTCTTGGGGTGAACCTGAAGTATAGGTATGCACCAATGAAACTGCATTCTTCCCACCACCCGCGTGTGGAGAAATTGAGCATTTGTATCACCATAATAATCAATATAACATAAATAATGTTACTGTTGCAGTGGAGGGCCTCCCCTTGTACATTAGAGGACAACCCTTTTGCCTTTCTACAAAAAAGCACAATCATCACTCTTATAATACCTGGGGGGTATAATATAATAATTATCATCCTGCTGTCTTTACTGTGCTTATTTCCACCAGGGGATTCAAAAACTCTAAGACACCAATGAGTCATCATTCTGATACCTTTAAACCATTATGCCCTTCTAAATTTTTTATTTCTTCTCTAGAATCTTTGGAATGGGAAAGTTGCCAAGGTCATTGGCGTTTCAAAGTCATGACCTATTCTGGATTTGTTATTGTAGATAAGAGCCCTGATCATAGCCAAATTTTGGAAAAATGGTCTAACAAAACTCTCAAATAACATCGAATTATTGGCACTTTAATGGATAACGGTAATGAAACCGTAAAATGGCAGCAGTTTGGACTCATTCCGCCTCAGTTGCAATTGTTAGGGTATCCCCACTTCCAAGGGAATATTTGGAAATGGTGGGCAGTTTCCGGGAATCTCACTATATGGTCGGAAAACTATACTTTGGATACAAGTGACAGTTCAGGTCCCTTACATGTTAACTTGCATATTAATAAATCTTATTCTGCTTTGGCTTGTTTAAAATACACCTTTGCATTGTTGTATGGGAATTGGACTTGAAATGCAACTGAGGGATCTATATCGTGTAATCATTGTAATTTAACACAATGTGTAAATCAATCATGGTGGAAAAATTTTGACACACAAAATCGCAATTCTAAGTTTTCTATGGTGGTTGTTAAAACTCAAACCGAAGTATGGCTACCTGTAAGTTTGACAAGACCTTGGTCAGACTCTTTTGCTATGTCTCATTTGGTGACTGCTGTACAGACTTTGCTTCATTGATCCCGACGCATGCTTGGAGTAATCATAGCTTCAGTTCTTGCAGTGGCTTCAGTTACTACAACCGCTGCCATGGCTGGACTTGCTTTGCATCAAGGAATCCACACAGCACACTTTCTGCGGGAATGGCATAAAGACTCTCATTTATTATGGCAACAATAACGAGATTTGGATACCCAACTTGCAAATTATGTGCACAACCTTCAACATATTGTTTCTTGGCTTGGGGATCAATTAACTGTCTTATCCACAAGAAGTGTGTTGAAATGTGATTGGAACTCCTCTCAGTTATGTATAACACCTGTGCTTTTCAACATTAGTGAGGGTTGGGAAAAGGTGAAACGGTCTTTAACAGGGCATCAAAACCTTACCCGGGAAATTATGGAATTAGAGCAACAAATTTTGTATACATTTAGCAATACGCTACCTGATATTACTGGGTCCAATCTGTTAAAGGATTTGCAGGAAGGGATGAAAAATTTGAATCTTTTTGGGCATGTATCTACTCTAATTGGAACTACTTTGGGAATACTTTGTTCATAATACTATTATGCTGTGTTATTATTCTAGTCTTCCGGTGCTGGTGGAGAAGGCAACAACTAAAAAAGGACAGACAATGCATTATTGCCGCCTTACAGCTTGCTACTGCCTCTCAGAAAGAAGGGGGAAATGTAGGAGCCCGACAGTGACCACGAGAAAGAATGGTTAAGGAAGCCTGCAAACAAGACTCTCTGCTTGGGCAGAGCATGCTTGAAACAGGATGTTCTGCCAGGAAGCCTGCACACAGTATCCAAGGTTAATGGTCCGCTTGCATACGAGGGAACATGAGCTCCTTAAAAATAAGGAAGAGGCTGGAGTTCTCGGCAGGCTTCGTAATAAACATGATGTTGTCACTTCCTCCCTTCCTTCCCGCCGTCCTTGAAATGTGCTTGGCTTTTTGTCCTTATTTGGTAGAAAAATGCATTGCTTAGATTTTGGTATGTGTCCAGCTACCAGGGTATAAAAATAAACCGCAAGGGGGCTTGAGCAGAATTTTTCCTCCGGCCGGAGTTGTGTCTTTGTCTGTCTTTTGTGTGTCTTGTCTTTGTGTCATTTCCCCCGCAACAACAGCAAGATCCCTGTCGCAACTGTAAAATAACAAACCGTTGACCGACTCAATGCTAGATGTGGCCCGATTCCTCTGCTGCTCCTTATAGAGGAATCCCGAGGTTCCCCTTCCAACATGATAGGGGACCTGATTTCCCTAGTGCAACACGAGCGAGTTCCTGAGGTCCCTGTCGCAACTCGAGAAGAACCCCAGGATTCCCGCCGCAACTCGAGAAACACCACAAAATTATCCCCTTAATGCGAGATGAGGAATATTTCTGCTACAGAGTCTCAAGAGAAATCCCACATTCCCATTTGAAACTCGAACGGGTACTTGAGACTCATTATGCGACCCATAAACTTCCCCAACATAGCCGTCCACATTGAAGAGGAGAACACAATTTACGTACACAACACTAGATGTGGCCCTATTCCTCTAACGTGACTCAAGAAGAATCCCGATGTTTCCCTTCCAACACGAAAGGAGACCTAACTTCCCTGGCACAACGCAAACGAGTTCCTGAGATCCCCGACGCAACTCGAGAGGAACCCCAAGCTTTCTGCCGCAATTCGAGAAAAATGACAACGTTCCCCCATCAATGAGAGATGAGGAACAATAATGCTGCAGAATCTCAAGAGAAATCTCACATTCCCTCTTGAAACTCGAACGGGTACTTGACACCCTTTATGCGCCTCTAAAAGTTCACTACCATAGCCGTCCCCACTGGAGAGGAGCACACAATTTATGGATTCAACTCGAGATGAGGTCCTATTCCCATTTAACGGCTCGAGAGAGTAATCCAGAAGTTCCCCTTCCAACACAAAGGGGACCTGACTTCCCTGAAGCAACACGAGCGAGTTCCTGACGTCCCCGGCTCGACTCGAGAGGGAGCCCAAGCTTCTCGCCGCATCTCAAGAAAAACCACAGCATTCTGCCCTCAAGGCGAGATGAGGAACATTTCCTTTGAGATTCTCAAGTGAAATTCCACATTAACTCTTGAATCTCAAAAGGTTACTTAACATCCTTTATGCGACTCAAAAATTAAACTTTAAACTTTATGATATACACAGTACCAATTTAGAGGAACCCCGAGTTTCCTGCAACACTGACAAATTAACCCGTTTTCCAGTCCTCTTTTCCAGATGTGAGTCGATTCCTCTGCTTTCTGTGGAATGGAATCCGGACGATCCAGTCACAAAGTACGAGGAAGCGTGTACCTCGCTGAAACTCAGGAGGATCCCCAGGTTTTCAAAACACAAATGGAAAAGGTACGGATGTCACCAGCCACTCGAGATATTGTCTGATTCTCCTGAACAGATTCACATGCGTCCTCGATTATCAACTCACAAGACGAGTGGAGACCTGACACGCCGAGCATACTATTTCCAGGTACACATTCAACTCTAACGTGGCCTAACACCCATTTTACAACTCGCGAAAAAGCGCAGTCACATGTCTGAACAAAAGACGAGGCCTGACTCCCCAGGTGAATTTTGAAAGCAACCACGAGATCCCTGTCACCTCTGTCAAGGAACACACAGTTGTCTGACCTAAAGCTAGCTGAGGCCCTATTCCTCTGCTGCACCTCGAGAGGAATCCCGGGGTTCCCTTTCCGACAGGATAGGAGACCTGATTTCTGTGGGGGAACACGAGTGAGTTCCTGAGGTCGCAACTCGAGAAGAACCCCAAGCTTCCCGCCACAAATCGAGAAACACCACAAAATTTCCCCTCAAAGTGAGATGAAGATCTTTTCCGCTGCAGAGTCTCAAGAGAAATCCCACATTCCGCTTGAAAGTCGAATGGGTACTAGACACACTTTATGCGACCCAGAAACTTCCCCGACATAGCTGTCCACATTGAAGTGGAGCACACAATTTACATACACAACACTACATACCGCCCTATTCCTCTCCGGCGCCTCGTGAGGAATCCTGAGTTTCCCCTTCCAACAGTAAAGGACAGCTAACTTCCCTGGGACAACGCGAGCGAGTTACTAAGGACCCCGTCGCAAATTGAGAGGAACCCCAAGCTTTCTGCCGCCACTTGAGGAAAGCGAGAAATACCCCATCAATTGGAGATGAGGAACATTCCTGCTGCAGAATCTGAAGAGAAATTGCACATTCCCGTTTGAAACTCGAACGGGTACTTGACACACTTTATGTGACTCAAAAAGTTCCCAACATAGATGTCCCCACTGGAGAGGAGCACACAGTTTATGGATTCAACACGAGATGAGGTCCTATTCCCATTTAAGGGCCCCAGAGTAATCCTGAAGTTCCCCTTCCAACACAAAGGAGACCTCTCATCCCTGAAGCAATAGGAGTGAGTTCCAGACGTCCATGGCCCAACGTGAGTTGGAACCCAAGCTTCCCGCGGCAAATCGAGAAAAACCACAAGATTCTGCCCTCAAGGCGAGATGAAGACCATTTCCGTTACAGATTCGCAAGAGAAATTCCACATTCCCGCTTGAAACTCGACAGGTTACTACTTAACATCCTCTATGCGACTCAAAAATTAAACCGACAAGCACAGGCCAATCGAGAGGAACACCGAGTTACCTGCCACACTGACAACTTGTCCTGTTTTACAGTCCTCATTTCCAGATGAGAGTCGATTCCTCTGCTTTCTCTGGAATTGAATTCAGATGTTCCAGTCACAGAGTACGAGGAGGCGTGTACCACGTTGAAACTCAGGAGGATCCCCAGGTTTCAAAACAGAAATGGAAAAGTTACGTATGTCAACACCCACTCTAGATATTGTCTGATTCTACTGCACAGATTCAAATGTATCCTCGAGTATCAATTCACAGGATGAGTGGACACCTGACTCGCAGAGCATAAAATCTCCAGGTAAAAATTCAAATCTAATGTGACCTAACACCTGTTTTACTACTCGAGAAGAAAGCGCAGTTCGATATCTTAACATGAGATGAGGCCTGATATCCCAGGTGAATTTTGAGACCAACCCCGAGATCCCTGTCCTCACAAACAAGGAACACACAGTTGACGGACTCAACACTAGATGCGGCCCTATTCCCCTGCTGTGCCTCGAGAGGAATCCCGAGGTTCCCCTTCCAACATGACAGGAGACCTGACTTACCTGGGGCAACACGAGCGAGTTCGTGAGGTCCCCGTCGCAAATCGAGGGGATCCCCTAACTTTCTGCTGCAACTCGAGAAAAATGAAAATGTTCCCCCATCAATACGAGATGAGAAACATTTCTTCTGTGGAATCTCAAGAGAAATCCCGCATTACCGCTTGAAACTTGAATGGGTACATGACACCATTTATGTGACTCAAAAAGTTCCCTAACATAGCCGTCCACACTGGAGAGGAGCACAAAATTTAGGGACTCAACTCGAGATGAGGCCCTATTCCCATTTAATGGCTCGAGAGTAATCCCGAAGTTCCCCTTCCAACAAGATAGGAGACCTGACTTCCCTGGGGCAACACGAGCGAGTTCCTGAGATCCCAGTCGCAACGTGAGAAGAACCCCAAGCTTCCCGCCAGAAATCGAGAAACACGACAAAATTATCCCATCAATGGGAGATGAGGAATTTTCCACTGCAGAGTCTCAAGAGAAATCCCACATTCCCGCTTGAAACTCAAACGGGAATTTCACACCCTTTAGGCGACTCAAGACATTCCCTGACACAGCTCTCCACACTTGAGAGGAGAACAGAATTTATGGACTCAACTTTAGATGAGGCCCTATTCCCATTCCACGCCTCGAGAGTAATCCCGATGACCCCTACCAAAACGAAAGGAAACTTGACTTCCCAGGGACTACCCGAGCGAGTTCCTGAGGTCCCTGTCGCAATTCGAGAAGGACCCCAAGCTTCCTGCCACAATTCGAGAAAAACCACAAGATTCTGCACTCAAGGTGGGATGACGAATATTTCGCCCACAGAGTCTCAAGAGAAATCCCACATTAACGCTTGAAACTCGAATGCGTACTGAACACCCTTTATGTGACTCAAGACTTTCCCTGACATAGCTCTCCCCACTTGAGAGGAGAACACAATTTATGGACTCAACGTTAGATGAGGGCCTATTCCCATTCCATGCCTCAAGGGAACTCCCGCTGCTCCCCTAACAAAACGAAAGTAATCCTGACTTCCCAGGGACTACATGAGCGAATTCCTGATGTACCTGTCCAACTCGAGAAGGACCCCAAGCTTCTCGCAGCAACTCGAGAAAAACCACAAGATTCTGCACTCAAGGTGTGATGACGAATATTTCCCCTGCAGAGTCTCAAGAGAAATCCCAAATTGACGCATGAAACTCGAATGCGTACTGAACACCCTTTATGCGACTCAAGACATTCCCTGACATAGCTCTCCCCACTGGAGAGGAGAAAACACTTTATGGACTCAACTTAAGGTGAAACCCTATTCCCATTCCACGCATCGAGAGTAATCACGATGTTCCTCTAACAAAACTAAAGGAGACCTGACTTACCAGGGACTGCACGAGCGA